>NC_090926.1:903280743-903584092 GCF_040938575.1 Ambystoma mexicanum
CCCCTAGCCTTCATGGCTCCCACCACGTTGCAGCTGCTGCTGTGCCTCTGCCCGTGCACTGCCTCCTGCTGCCTGCACATCCTCCGCCGGCTGGGGTGCAGTCGTAGATGTGGCAACCCCTGCTGGACGTCCGACTCCCGACTGTGGCAGGAATGCCTCCTCCACCAGCCTGGCCGCACCGTCAGAGGCAGCTCCACAGGGCACCCAGGTGACTGATGGGTGGGAAGATGGCACGGAGGACGACTGGCGCGTAGGGGGTCCAGTTGAGGAGGGGGTCGTAGCAAGCCCCATCAGACGGAGGAATCCGGCCTGGGTGACCTGTCCCAGCAGGCTGACGTGGTCAACGAGCCATTCGAGATGACGTGCAGTCTCCTCATGAAAAGACTGCAGGTCACCTCGCATGGCCCGTTGACGCAACGCCACACCAGCCAGGACAGGCTCAACCCGGACCCGGATAGCCACGTCCGCAGGCAGAGGAAGGCCAGTTGACGTGAGCTCATCCCGTGCCTGAAAACGGGTCTGGACGTAGGCATCCCTGCAGGTGCAAGATGATGCAGGGACAGGATCAGGGACAGGATTGCACACAGGCACCTCCGCGGCGGCCTGTGCTGCCTCCTGTCCCTGGTCCTGCACTGCACCACTAGCACCAGTGGGATCCCCACCTCCAGACCCTGTCTCTGGTGCTTGCACGGCCTCTTCCTCCACCAAACCCACCACCAACCTGGATGACTCCGTGCCATCTTCCCCTGTTTGGCCCTGTGGGGTCCCAGCTGCCCCTTCTGCTGCCGAGGAGTCCAACTCCAACCTCCGCCTCTTGGACCTCCCCCCATCAGCTGTGGCCTGGGACGCGGCACCGGACTCCTCACTCCCCGACGAGAGCAGAACATGGGAGGGGAGCTGGGCCTTGCATCTCCGGCTGGCGGTGGGATCCCCGCCGCTGTGCTCCACAGCACCTTCTCCGCCCTCTTCATCAGTTGACGCTGCAGACAGGGAGAAACAAAACACAGGCATCAGGGCACTGTACAATGGACACATACACACATGACAGTTGAACATGAGTGGCATTGGCAAACCTCAGACATGTCATCACAATCCCCAACACACATGTCATTTCAACTCGCACACATGAGCCATACCACAGCCATATCGCAACTGCCAGCACCATCCATACACATACAACAGCATTAGCAGCCAAAGGTGAGCCAGACATCACATGCAACACAGGAAGTGCACCACACATGTACACACACCACCACACTTGCATGCATGTGTACACCTCTGCCAAGTGTCGCAGTGTTCAGACGGGCATCCATGTCACATCTGCCAATCAGGCTTCCACATACCGCTGTCACATGCATCCATGTTGCATCACTGTTGTCAAATACACACACATGCACATGTACACAGTGCTGATACATGCAGCCGAAAACAACATACATGCGGGACATCACGGACATGTCTACTTACATACACATTCATCCAAACATGTGTGCCCACACAACTGCATTTGCCATGCAAGCCTACACACACAAGCACCATCCATGTCTCATACATTCCAGCCCTCGCATGTGTTAGCCCCACGGCCCTGTACTCCCCCACCCATACTCCACCCCACACAAACAGATGTGCAACCTGCACACTACTGAATAATCACCACACGCACTGCTCACAATCAGGATGCATGTACACTCGACTCCAGACGGGTCTGCCTCTCAAGGACCTGGACGTGGAGCGCTGGGGATATGCGTTCCAGGACCCTCATCTGTTCTTCCGACAAATGGCCCCGGCGCCCCTTGGCATCCGCTGCCTTCAAGAGGCGCCGGGCCTTGTTCAGGGTCCTGGACCTGAAGTCCTCCCAGCGCTTCTTGACATGTTGTAAGTCGCGGACTGCCACCCCCTCCGCGTTGATGGCAGTCACAATGTCAGTCCAGATCCGAGTCCGTCCTTCCTTGTCGGCGCGGGAACTTCCGAAGAGGGCATCATACTGCCCCAGGACTTGCTCCACCAGGACACCAACTTCGGTGGCACTGAAGCTGGTGCCCCTCTGCCTCTCTGGCCGGGGGTTGTCAGTGGTCTCAGATGGTGTTTGCCCTGACATGACAACCCCAGAGGCAGGAGTGGGTGGGCAACTGGGTCCTGGGGCTGGGCTGTGGAGCGATGGAATCCCAGTCGGGAGTCTTCGGTTCCAGCAGGGGTGGTCACAGCAACAGCACCCCTGGCTGATGTGCAGGCAGCAAATGGCAGGGCACGTGGGCAGCAGGCAGTCAGGCAGCAGCAGATGGCAGGTGGGAGCGTGCTCGGGGCTCTGGGGGGCAGTAGTTTGGCCTTCTGGGCAGGAGCGTGGTCTTCCGTGTGCTTACGCGTGGCCAGCTTGATACGGAGTGATTTGACACGTGAAAAATCTACACGTCAGCGTGTAATTCGAGGAAAGGCCCTTAGCGCGTAAGCACGTCTGCACGCATACGCATTTTCATTGGACAGAAGGCCCCTCAAGCGCAAGCGCCCCTGTGATGTGACGCGTACAGACGTGCATCGGCATTTCAGCGCGCGTGAAAAAATGCACGTCCACGTGTGATACGAGGAAAGGGCCGATGCGCGTATGCACGGCAGCACGCATATGCGATTTCATTGGACCAAAGGCCCTTAGCGCGTGAGCGCGTCTGTGACGTGATGCGCGCGGGTGTTTCCCTCATTGCACGTGATGCCAGAACACACGTGGATTTCCACCAAACGCGTGTGAAAGTTCCCGGCACCCCGGAACACACGTACCCAGGCTAATCGCGTGTGGAACTTCCCGCGCACCCCGAAACACACGTACCCAGGCAAATCGCGTGTATGCTCACTCCCCTCCGATCACACGCGATGACACTCGGACCTACAGTCTTACCACGTATCCGAATACTGGAAACCCGCGCATGGCAAAAGACATATACAGGCGTCAACGCGTCCACCCACACGAAGGCAGGCGGAGGCGTCCCCGCGCACAGCATAAAAGTGCGCGCAAACAACAAACGCGTATATACAGCTACGATGAATGCCCCATTTGTCACTGCACTGATCGTGGGACACCGCAGGAGGAGGAGAATAGCCAGGGCAAGCATTTTCGCACCACGGACAAGCCTTTTTGGGATGCCTGACGACCAGGTCTATGGCAGGTATAGGTTTCCACCCCATATCATCCTAGACCTGGTCAGGGAGTGGGAAGATGACCTCACATCCCCCACCCTTTGCTCCCAAGCATTGAGCCCCTTGGAGAAGCTGCTCAATGTCCTGCATTTTTTGGCCACTGGGTCATTTCAGCGGACCACTGCCATAGTGGGGGGGGTCTCACAGGCCACGCAGTCACGCTGCCTACACCAGGTACTGGCAATCATGACAGCGCGCCCCTCAGTCCGCAGGCACATATACATGCCCAGAACACCAGCAGAAAGGCAGGCCGTTGTCCTGGATTTTTTCAGGGTGGCACACTTCCCCAAAGTGCTCGGTGCCATAGATTGCACCCATGTGGCCCTACGTCCACCTAGGGCCATTGAGCACATCTACCGAAACCGCAAGCACTGGCATTCCATCAATGTACAGGTGGTATGTGATGCAAAGGGAATCATCACCTCTGTCTATGCAAACTACCCTGGCTCCACCAATGACAGTTTCATATACAGAATGTCCGCCCTGAGCCGGGCCCTGGAAGCTGGGCATCATGGCGACACATGGCTCTTAGGTCAGTACAAATGCGCTTGCACATGCATGCAAGTCACACACAGACAAATATCCAAACCCTAATGATCTCAACTATTATCACCTCCCCAGGGGACAGTGCCTACCCTCTGAGCAACCACATGATGACACCAATCCGGAACCCCACCACACCACCCCAGGTAAAATACAACGCCGCCCATATTGCAACCAGGGGCATAGTGGAGCGCACATTCGGAGTGCTCAAGTCACGTTTCCGCTCCCTTGACCGCTCTGGTGGGCAACTACTCTATGCACCACCAGTAGTGTGCAGGATCATTGTGGCAGCATGTGTCCTGCCAATGTTGCAACACCGCAGGGCGTCCCGGTGAACATGGTGGTGCCCCCACATCCCCAACCACAGGCACAGGCGCTGCCATGGGAGGGGACAGGGCACGTGCCGATGAAGCCCGGACCCAGCTTGTGGCCCCATTTTTCACCTAAACTCCCACCCCTGCGGAGTGCACACAGGCCTGGCACATACCAGGTGACAATCGATGATGACAAAGAGACAGTCAACATTCACAACCCTACCACCCTGAGATAGTTGCCATGGAAGTGCCACATCATCTGCATCCCTAGCTACTTAAACACAAGCTATCCTGTGTGACCAAAAGGCACACATATGACATATGACATGATATGGGCCATACACAAGTATTCCAAGGCGCAATGAGGCAGGGAGGGGGGAACAAGGGAACACAGAGAACGGTACTACTAGGCCAGGTGTCATTGAGATCGTGCAAGTGCAGGGGTAGGGGGAAGGGAAAAGTGCAAGGGGAAGGGTGGGGGGGAGTCCAGTACAGGGGCAGTAGCCCAAAAAAATAATACATAGGTCGCCTGGTGGCAACTGCAAAGGTAAGTGCAGACAAGTGCTGGGAAGGGAGGGCTGTAGGGATAGAGAGACAGTACTGCAGTGCAGGGGTTGCCAGGGAGGCAGTGCAAGTGGAGAGTGGCTGGGCCAGGGACCGAGGTCGGTGAGAGTGGCCCAGTTGCAGCTCCTGTGCAGTTCCAGTGAAGAATTCTGCAAGGGAGAGGCAGAGAGTAAGCAGAAGCAAAGAGGAAGGTCTTGAGGTGCTACCAGAACTGGAGATGGTTCCCCTCAAGTTCAAGTCAGGCAGGAAGTCTGTTCCACGGGGAGGGCCCTGCTGCGGAGAGAAATCTACCCCCAGCTAGTTGCTCTGAGAAGCGGATGACCCGGACATGCAAGGTGTGCATCACACACACCTGCAAAACAGGCCATGCCCATCACTGTCATGTCACTCAAACCCTCCCAAACATCAACATGACATGGCAAGCAATACCCATACACCAACGCAGTAACGATAAGGTACACATTGCCATGTCCTAAACGTACAGTGGCAACGGACAATGATGCCTGACCCGGAATCTGATGAAATGACAGACCAACAAAATCTCCCACCCAAAATAAATCATTTCCAAATGCATTAAAACAGTTGTAGACGTAACATAACAATGAATGCCTGTCTACATGCACATTATGCATTGCAAAATCAACACTGCAGCTCATGTGTGCAGTGTCCTACTCCTGTATCACACTGCTCAGCGCACAGCACAGTGAACAGCCATGTGTGTGATGCACACCCTGAGCATCACATCTAAGTGACAGACCACATCAAACATCAAATTAGGCATGTACTGGATCCATAATCGGTCACAGAACATGTGCTGCCGGGACACAGTGGGCACCAGAAGGCAAACAGTGTACACGTGGATATTCAAGGGTGGGAGTACATGTAGTGCATCAGAGTGCAAGTGTGAGGTTCTGCAAGGACATGCACTCCACATATGCATGTGCACTCAAGTGACCATCAGTATTCCCTCCACATCACATGTGAACATCCACCATGTGTACACCCCAGCATGTCAAACCACAACTATCCCCTCGCACCTGAAAGGAAAACACAACACATGAACAGGCATTGATCAGCAGAACACAACATGTACATAGGATACCACCATTACTATGTCAGAGTTCCCATCACACTGCAGGGCAAGGCAACTATCAACAACAACCCCCCCTCCCTCACAAATGACCATGACCCACTGAACAACTGCACCTGGGTCATGGAGCCACCAAACCTCAATTCCACCTGGCCACAGGATCACCTTTACCCTTCGTCACCATCTCCCACCTTGTGTGTAAAAAGATGCCTGAACCCTCAGAATCCACACTCATTTCCAAAATCACAAAATCCAAGGCATGAAAACTAACCCGAACACCCTCCAGTAGATGACTTGACGTAGCAGTACCTCACAAAGGCCAAGTACCACCACAATGATGCAACAACCAAGGTAGCACAGCAAAACAATGTCACGACAGGATGTGAGACATGTGTGGTACATGACATAGGATGATGCACCATGAATGGATGTGTACTGTCACAGGTCCCCTGTACAGGCACGGGAGTGTCACGAAACAACCACCCCCACCATGTCCCGGGTGCCTGCAAGGTCAAACTCACACAGGCCCCTGAGACCCTGGTGGGGAATGAGGTTCAGGGCTATGCAGTCGGGACAGGTGTTGACACACTGGATGACTGGAATGAGTGGAAGGAGAGGGGAGGAGGAATGACACATTAAACTAGGGAATGCACGAAAATGTACAACCTGCATGAACACATACACAATCCAAACAAACTTGGACATCATTGTCATGGCCTTCTGTAGTCCAGGCTCAGGAGTGGTACGAACCAACCACCCCCTCTAGGGTTTTGGCGCCTGCAAGTTCGGGGCTTACACAGGCATCCGCAACCCCAGTGGGGAAAGAGGGTCAGGGAACGTTGCTTGGATAGGTACGGGAAGCAGGTACACCGGGTAGAGGGTACAGGTTTCAAAATTGCATAGGATCACGGGTGATTAGGGAGGAAAAACATACCAAATTGAACCACACACACATCCATGCATCAGTACACTCCCCAGCAAGCCTATGCAGAGCAGTTCGAGAGAAAAACAACAAGACACTTAGCTCTGGTTTTGAGTGCTGGCCTCCAGCCTGCGCACTCTCAGGTCCGGTTACAGGAGCACTGCAATGCTGCAAAGAGAGCCACAGTCAACAACCTGTACGTGCCAATTACACAAAAACACAACACCAAACATGCCCCATAGCAACAAACTACTCTACAAACAGACAATCTGTGCTCAATGCTTCGTACCCATATATACCATCACCCCTGTGATGGGTCATACACAGTCAATGCAGTAAGTCAGCCGCTGGTGGGTGCGTGGCAAATGGAACACCAATGTGTCACAATTCACACAACATGCAATGTTCCCTGGGTAAGCAGACAGACCCATATAGCAAGCCATGATTACAGAGCAAGTTGCGTACCACCATGACCGAAACAAAGTTGGCAGTGCATTTATCATGAAGTACGTGGAAAAGACATGCACTGCACCCGAGTATGTCCCTTGCTGTATGTCCCTGTGAGCTGCCCCTTTCCATGTCTCGGAAGGCTACATGGTTGATACTAGTGCCTCAATGGACCTTGGTGTACCGGAGGGTATGTGCCACTGGCCCTGCATGTGTCCCAGACAACCCTACTATCAACAGCCATCAGTCCACAAACACATCTGAGCTGCATTGGGTGCTTCAACACCAATATTCATCTTAGCTCACCCTCAGTGCTGTGGCTAAGCCTGCATGTGCAACTCGCCTGGTGCAAGCTTTGCTGTGTCGTGGCCCCCCTGTGATGCTCACCTTGCCTGGAGTTCCTTGGGACATGTCAGCAGTTCTAGGATGTGGGTCTGCAATCACTGTGCCTCTGCTTGTGCACAGATGTGCATGTGGGCACCAACAAACGGGTCCAGAATTCCGTCATCCAATGGGCCATGTCTGCTGGCAAAGGTGCTCTGGAGGCTCATCCCCCTGCAGAAAGGGCATGAAACACATGATTAATGCTTCAAAGTCATCTGCGTGTGTCTCATCAGGCATCTCATTACTTGACCATGTCAGAGAGTCATATCACAAATCACACCATCAGTCTGTCTTTCACCTCCAAAGTGTGGAACACTATCTACAGCATGAATTGAAACAAGCACGTGTACAGGAAAGATATGAAACATACTACACAATGCATAGCAATCAATGTACACATTGATCATGACACACCCCATCTAGCAAAAGCTGAACAGTGGACAATGACACCTAAATCATCCCCACTAGGGGTGTCAACACAAGTCACACAGCACCAGACATGCCACAGATATGACAGTCCAAAGCCCTTGTGTAATATTCTGTAACACCGAACCATCCTTGCGAGCCCATGGATAAGGGAGGCAGGAGTGGCATATGTGAGTCAAGGACCCCAAGCAGCAAACACATACACAAGACAACCATGAAGGGCCCAGCTGGAACAGACAGTGGATGCCTTCAAAAGCCACAAAGCACCGCACCGTCACATGAAAGCACAATAGACTAGCAATTTTAAACTAACTCAACTATTAACTAATTACACTAACTATGGAAAACCTACATTACCTATTTAAACTAACTATCAAACAGAAACTTAACTAACTAAACTAAAAGAGAAATCAAAAATGGCCACATACGACCCGGGGGGAGGGGAGGCACCCAGGAGGGGGGAGGTACAGGGTGCTGCTCAACATCCACATGCGATGATGCTGAGCCAAAAAAAAAACCTCCATGGGCTCAACGCCTGCACAGCACGACCTATGTGGGAGATAGATGGTCGTCCGAGTCTGGCTCATCCTGTAAAGGAGGACGTGGCACAGTAGCCTAGCCACGCCTAGCGCAGCCTGCCCCTCGTCGGCAGCAAGTCTGCCGGACGGGTGAGCCTGGTTCTGTGTGGCGATGTGACATAGGTCTGCATGCAGAACCTCACGTGATACACGTGCTTCCTCTTGCAAGGTAGCACGTGGAACACGGAGTTCCTCCTGCAAGGCCTGGCTGGACAACCGCTGCACCTCCCGGCAAGCCTGTAGCTCAGCCGAGATGGTACGCTCAAGCTGTGCAAACCTCTCCTCTGCCTGCTGCCTCTGGGACATCATAAGGACACCCAGAGTGGATCTGAGGGAAGCATACTCCTCCCTCAGGGCATCCATGTGCGCTTCTGCGTGAGCAGCAATTGCTTGACGCAGAGACAACATTTCAGCCTGGCGTGCCCTGTCTGAGGCCACCATGCCCAGCCTGAGTGAGCGGGCCATGGACCGTGCCGCCTGCTGCTGGAGAAGCACTTGCCAAGCAGGGGGGAGCACAGATCGGGCCACACGCTCCATGCTCTCAGCGATGTTCTCCATTGCTGCCCCCTGCCGTTCGGAATTGGCAGTCATGTCTTGCTCCCACTCAGTATACAGCGGTTGCTCGCGGCGACCGCGTTGCCGGGCTTGACCCCTGCGGGACCCAAGGACCGGGGGTCCTCGCTGTGTTGGCACCGCCTGCGGCTGCACGACGACATGCCCCCATCGACGTGATGTCCCAGGCACATCAGTGACTGGTGTGGAGGGTGACCCTGTGTCCCAATCCACCACGGGCGGAGGAACCAAGACTGTCTGATCCCTCAGTGCAGGTGTAGCAGACAGAGGAGTGTCCACATCAGAATCACTCACCCCTGACACATGGACTTGATGCTCATCCAACTCAACATGGACGTCAGAGTCGTCATCAAGGCTGGACTCATAGGCAGCCAGAGACAAGATGGACTGCAGCACTTGGGGGTTTTCGTGGCCTACCACCCCACGACCCCCACTAGTGCCGGGTTGATGTGGTCTTACCAACCCTGTGTCTGGCATGACAACACCATCCTCCGCCTCCATTGCGTCATAACCTGAAAAATAGAGAGAAAAAGGTCACTACACATGTCAGAAGCACACAACACACACACACCCCGACAGCAAAGGCATCCGGCAGACATGTGACACACAACATATGACCTGGCATGCATGCTGGGTCTACTTTGAATAGCTTCTGTGATCAGACCTGTTGAAAGGTGGCAGTTTCCATGGAAGTGGGTCTATGCAGTGCAGAAAATGTGTACGCCACTCACTACCTACATGTACAAGCACTCCATGGTGTGTGCCAGGAAATGTGAAGGCAGTGCAATGTCAAATTCAGACATCACGTGCATTGTGCATTCAATGTGTACCATATCTAGAAGCCAAGCACCCCTCCACCCCAGTACCAAAGCAGGGATGCCTAGCATGGTATCAAAAGGCTGACCATACACCTGTGTATTGACAGGCAGCGTTGACTGGCATCAACAGCTTGATGTGATTCAAATTACAACACTGCAAATGATGCTGGGACAGTGGGCAGGACACATGATGGAAAATCCGGAGGCCGCCCACGTGTGAAGAAGACACAACAAGAGTTGGACAGAGTCATTGGCCATTGCACAGGCTGAGGCCTGTGAGCCAGACAGATTGTCAGAGCCTAAACATGTGTGCAACGTACGACGGAGCCACAGTTGACATGGGGAGGCCGATGAGATGGCAGGCAATGTATGTAACCAAGGACTCATATTACAGTGATCATCCAGTCAAGGACACATAGGGGCATGCGTGCAATGCACATGGAGCATGAATGGGCACTCATGTCCCTGCGGGACATCTGACCCATGCACAGTACAAGTGGGATACCCTGCATCGAGTACTAAGGCTGTACCACACGGCATATGTCTGGCAGTTTCTACGCTGGAAGTTAGCATCTACACAGGACACATGAACAAGAAACTACACATTGGCAAGATTGAAGCAGACCAGTGCAAAGGTGGAACTGGGGTGCAGAGTGGCGGAGGAGGGGCAAGGGAGCATGCCCACATGGAGTCCCGCATGCAGGCAGAGGAGACATGCATGACGGTAGCATTGCATTACTTACACATCAGAACCATGTACACGTCACATGTAGCAGCAATCATGCACAACACATCCCACAAGTGAAACAGACACGTCCTCAACAAACACGCATCAACACTCACAGTCCAGCATCTCTCCCACTCCTTCGACCAATTCAGGTGGTATGAACTCCGCAACAAGAGCCTCATGCGGAGTGAGTTCTTCCTCCTCTGGTGCAGGCCCACCGCCAGTCACCAGAGTCAAGTTGTAATTTGAGGCACGCTTAGCCTTAGTGCTGCGCTTGATGTCATTCCAGCGCTTTTTGCACTCCTGCGCCGTGCGCCCCTCATGGCCGAATGAACTTACATGTTCCGCAACATGCTTCCAGTGGGTGTCACGTTGGGCACCGTAGTCTGACTATTGGCACCCACTAGCATGTCACGGCTGTGGCCCCGCACGTAGTCCACGAGGAAGTCCAGTTCCTGCTTACAGAAAGGCTTCTTCCTCGACATGCAGGAGGTCGTGGCTGTGTGTGGGGTCCCAGCCTTTGCTGCAGGTGCAACCTTCCTCCTCTTGGACTGTGGCGCAGACCCTGGCTGGCTAATGCCGCCCTGACCAGTATGGCCAGTGGGTTCGGTGGATTGAGCCGAGGGAGTGGCAGGTGGAGGGATGACCAAAGGCCTGACTTGTGTCAGTGGCAGCTGGGTGCCCACTAATGGACCCTGTGCAGCAACATCAGCTGTGGCAGGGTCATTGACCGCAACGGTCCTGGTTGGCAGACTCACAACCGGGGTGCTGTTGGGTGCATCTGCCCCTGCACTTGCCAACACCCGGCTGTTCGGGGCAGCAGATGACATGACTGCCCCAGGGACACGTGTCTTGGTCTGAGCAGCCCGGCGTGCCCCTATGGTTTCCCCCCTGGCCTGTTGGAGATCTACCAAGGGCTCTTCAAGTGCCAACGCAGCCTGCGCTGGCAGACCCTGAGCCTGGGTGGCGGTGTACACAGCTGCACCTGCAGCTACCACTACCCTTGGGCCCGTGGCAGTCGATGGAACGGACTGCCGGGTCATAGGGGTGCCAGTGCCAGATGCAGGAGCTGCATCCCCCGGAACCACAGGGGGTGGTGGCATGGCTACACCGACACATGGCACAACATTGTGCTCAAGTGGTGCACCCCTGCCTCTTCCCCCTCTGTGGCTGCCCTGGACACCCTGGAGTCCCCCTACTCCCTGGTCACCACGGCCACGTCCCCGACCACGCCCGCCACGAGGAGTACGCCCAGCTGAGGCGCCCCTCACCTTTGGTGGCCTCCCAACCATGGCACAGATGTAGTAGTGCTGGCACAGATGGAGTGGTGCCAATGGGAGGTGTACAGCACAATTGACCTGGGCAATTGGGGTGAAGGGGGGTGGGAAGCAAGATGTTAACAGCTCCCCTGCACCTGCAAGGCTGTATGTGACCCCAGTGATGTGGTGACGGGTCACGCAACGCTCAGGCACCCCAAAACTGCAGTAAAACCGTGCACGCAACCAAGCAGCCTACGTGCGTGGATTCAACCTCCCGCAGTATGCGGTGGCACCCAATAACACGAATAATGCGTACGCGTGGGACACGCAGGCTACTATGACATCGAAAATGGGTGCGATACACAGGGGCACTCGCAGTGGGAAAAAGAGCGTGTGCGACTCACCGTCTGACTAGCGCGATGCAGAAAAACACGCGTAGCCAATACCCCCGCCAAAAGAAGAGATACGTCCTTGATAGCTGCGAAGTTGTGATGGCGCGCGAAACAACAGGAAGCAGCAACACACGTCGGTCTCCACGAAAGGCACGTACAGCCAACTGCTGGGCCCGCTCACCTTTAACCCGTGCTGAGGGAAACGCACGCGCGCGTCACGTCACTTACGTGCATGGGCCCTTTGCTCGTATTACACGCGGACGTGCAGTTTTCCACGCGCGCTTACGCGCATGGGCCCTTTCCTCGTATTACACGCGGACGTGCATTGTTTCACGCACGCTGACATGCCCATGCACGTCTGTACGCGTCACGTCACAGGGGTGCTTGCGCTTGAGGGGCCTTCTGTCCAATGAAAATGCGTATGCGTGCAGACGCGCTTACGCGCTAAGGGCCTTTCCTCGAATTACACGCTGACGTGCAGATTTTTCACGTGCCAAATCACTCCGTATCAAGCTGGCCACGCGTAAGCACACGGAAGACCACGCTCCTGCCCAGAAAGCCGAACTACTGCCCCCAGAACCCCGAGCACGCTCCCACCTGCCATCTGCTGCTGCCTGACTGCCTGCTGCCCACGTGCCCTGCCATTTGCTGCCTGCACATCAGCCAGGGGTGCTGTTGCTGTGACCACCCCTGCTGGAACCGAAGACTCCCGACTGGGATTCCATCGCTCCACAGCCCAGCCCCAGGACCCAGTTGCCCACCCACTCCTGCCTCTGGGGTTGTCATGTCGGGGCAAACACCATCTGAGACCACTGACAACCCCCGGCCAGAGAGGCAGAGGGGCACCAGCTTCAGTGCCACCGAAGTTGGTGTCCTGGTGGAGCAAGTCCTGGGGCAGTATGATGCCCTCTTCGGAAGTTCCCGCGCCGACAAGGAAGGACAGACTCGGATCTGGACTGACATCGTGATTGCCATCAACGCGGAGGGGGTGGCAGTCCGCGACTTACAACATGTCAAGAAGCAGTGGGAGGACTTCAGGTCCAGGACCCTGAACAAGGCCCGGCGCCTCTTGAAGGCAGCGGATGCCAAGGGGCGCCGGGGCCACTTGTCGGAAAAACAGATGAGGGTCCTGGAACGCATATCCCCAGCGCTCCACGTCCAGGTCCTTGAGAGGCAGACCCGTCTGGAGTCGAGCGGTGAGTGTACATGCATCCTGATTGTGAGCAGTGCGTGTAGTGATTATTCAGTAGTGTACAGGTTGCACATCTGTTTGTATGGGGTGGAGTATGGGTGGGGGTGTACAGGGCCTTGGGGCTAACACATGCGAGGGCTGGAATGTGTGAGACATGGATGGTGCTTGTGTGTGTAGGCCTGCATGGCAAATGCAGTTGTGTGGGCACACATGTTTGGATGAATGTGTATGTAAGTAGACATGTCCGTGATGTCACGCATGTATGTTGTTTTCGGCTGCAGGTATCAGCACTGTGTATTTGTGCATGTGTGTGTATTTGACAAGGGTGCAACAGTGATGCAACATGGATGCATGTGACAGCGGTATGTGGAAGCCTGATTGGCAGATGTGACATGGATGCCCGTCTGAACACTGCGACACTTGGCAGAGGTGTACACATGCATGCAAGTGTGGTGGTGTGTGTACATGTGTGGTGCACTTCCTGTGTTGCATGTGATGTCTGGCTCACCTTTGGCTGCTCATGCTGTTGTATATGTATGGATGGTGCTGGCAGTTGCGATATGGCTGTGGTATGGCTCATGTGTGCGAGTTGAAATGACATGTGTGTTGGGGATTGTGATGACATGTCTGAGGTTTGCCAATGCCACTCATGTACAACTGTCATGTGTGTATGTGTCCATTGTACAGTGCCCTGATGCCTGTGTTTTGTTTCTCCCTGTCTGCAGTGTCAACTGATGAAGAGGGCGGAGAAGGTGCTGTGGAGCACAGTGGCGGGGATCCCACCGGCAGCCAGAGACGCAAGGCCCGGCTCCCCTCCCATGTTGTGCTCTCGTCGGGGAGTGAGGAGTCCGGTGCCGCGTCCCAGGCTGAAGCTGCCGGGGGGAGGTCCAAGAGGCGGAGGTTGGAGTTGGACTCCTCGGCAGCAGAAGGGCCAGCTGGGACCCCACAGGGCCAAACAGGGGAAGATGGCACGGAGTCATCCAGGTTGGTGGTGGGTTTGGTGGAGGAGGAGGCCGTGCAAGCACCAGAGACGGGGTCTGGAGGTGGTGCTAGTGGTGCAGTGCAGGACCAGGGACAGGAGGCAGCACAGGCCGCCGCGGAGCTGCCTGTGTGCAATCCTGTCCCTGATCCTGTCCCTGCATCATCTTGCACCAGCAGGGATGCCTACGTCCAGACCCGTTTTCAGGCAGGGGATGAGCTCACGTCAACTGGCCTTCCTCTGCCTGTGGACGTGGCTATCCGGGTCCGGGTTGAGCCTGTCCTGGCTGGTGTGGCGTTGCGTCAACGGGCAATGCGAGGTGACCTGCAGTCTTTTCATGAGGAGACTGCACGTCATCTCGAATGGCTCGTTGACCACGTCAGCCTGCTGGGACAGGTCACCCAAGCCGGATTCCTCCGTCTGATGGGGCTTGCTGCGACCCCCTCCTCAACTGGACCCCCTACGCGCCAGTCGTCCTCCGTGCCATCTTCCCACCCATCAGTCACCTGGGTGCCCTGTGGAGCTGCCTCTGATGGTGGGGCCAGGCTGGTGGAGGAGGCATCCCTGCCACAGTCGGGAGTCGGACGTCCATCAGGGGTGGCCACATCTACGACTGCACCCCAGCCTGCGGAGGATGTGCAGGCAGCAGGAGGCAGTGCACGGGCAGAGGCACAGCAGCAGCAGCAACGTGGTGGGAGCCATGAAGGCTCGGGGCCTTCAACATCGGAGGGGCAGGCATCGGCCGGAGGGCAGGAGGACCCAGGACAGAGAGTGTCTTCCGTGTGGCAGCGGTTGGGCCACGCCATAGATGCGGAGCGGCAGCGGGTGGAAGAGGCACGGCTCACAATGGTCAGGGCGGAGAACTCCATGCGGAGGGCCCTGAGGCGGGCCGAGTGCCTCGAGGCAATCCGCAGGGGTTTGGAGGTGGATACGTCGACGGCCCTGCGGACCCTCAGGGCCATGGAGGAGGACCGCCTCCGGGACATTGAGGAGGAGTTCGATGATGCCCTGGCCCGAGACATCCACAAGTGAGCCGTGAAACTAGCCCGCTGCACTTGTACATAGTTATGTAGGTAGTGTTAGGTTTCATTTTAGTTTTGTTTTTATTTGGACCTTTCGGACATTGGCCACATTTTTGTATATAGTTTATTTTATTAGTTAGTGTAGTTAGATAGGTTTCCTTTCTTTTGTTGGGATAATGGACCCAGGCTTGTTCCCATGTACATAGTTCACTGTTGGATTGTATTTTTTTTAAAACATTTTAACCATGGAGCAATGGCTTTCTTTTTTATTTCCCATTGGATTTTGTTTTGTGGACATTGACTTTGGACACCATTACTTTGGAATTTGATTTTTGGTTTTGCTTTTTTTCACGGACATGCTTCTTTTCATTTTTGTACATTCACATTTCTGTTTCTTCATTTTTGATTCTATTTATGTTTCCTTTAATACATATTTTTTTGGGTTAACTTCAATGTGTGGTATCTCATTGGTTTCATGCATTTCATGATATGTTTTTTGAGATCACTGACACCCATTGGGTGTCTGTGAGGGAAATGTGTTTGTTTCGGAACTTGCAATTGGTGTTCTGTGATGTAATTGCAAATTATGAGTGGGTGGATGCGATACTCGGGTGGGTGTTTTGCATTTGGAGGCTGACCATAGGGACCAGGGATCTAGATTGTGATGACATGTTGGCCGGGGAACATGAGTTGGACATGGGTGGGGGCCTGCTGGCAGGTTCCCCACAGTGCTGGGAGGTGGGGGTGGTGGGGAACATGAGTTGGACATGGGTGGGGGCCTGCTGGCAGGTGCCCCACAGTGCTGGGGGGTGGGGGTGGTGGGGCACATGAGTTGGACATGGGTGGGGGCCTGCTGGCAGGTGCCCCACAGTTCTGGGGGATGTGGGTGGTGGGGCACATGGGTTGGACATGGGTGGGGGCCTGCTGGCAGGTGCCCCACAGTGCTGGGGTATGGGGGTGGTGGGGAACATGAGTTGGACATGGGTGGGGGCCTGCTGGCAGGTGCCCCACAGTGCTGGGGGTGGGGGTGGTAAGGAACATGAGTTGGACATGGGTGGGGGCCTGCTGGCAGGTGCCCCACAGTGCTGGGGGGGTGGGGGTGGTGTGAGACATGGGTCGGGGCCTGGTGGAGGCTGCCCCTGCACTGCTGGGGTGGTGGGGGTGCTGGGAGACATGGGTGGGGGCCTGGTGGTGGGTGCCCCACAGTGCCGGGGGGGTGGGGGTGGTGTGAGACATGGGTCGGGGCCTGGTGGAGGCTGCCCCTCGTGGCTGGGGGGTGGGGGTGCTGGGAGACATGGGTGGGGGCCTGGTGGTGGGTGCCCCTGGTGGCTGGGGGGTGGGGGTGGTGTGAGACATGGGTGGGGGCCTGGTGGAGGCTCCCCCTGGTGGCTGGGGGTGGTGTGAGACATGGGTGGGGGCCTGGTTGAGGCTGCCCCTGGTGGCTGGGGGGTGGGGGTGCTGGGAGACATGGGTGGGGGCCTGGTGGAGGCTGCCCCTGCACTGCTGGGGGGTGGGGGTGGTGGGAGATATGGGTGGGGGCCTGGTGGAGGCTGCCCCTGGTGGCTGGGGGGTGGGGGTGCTGGGAGACATGGGTGGGGGCCTGGTGGAGGCTGCCCCTGCACTGCTGGGGGGTGGGGGTGGTGGGAGACATGGGTCGGGGCCTGGTGGAGGCTGGCCCTGGTGGCTGGGGGATGGGGGTGCTGGGAGACATGGGTGGGGCCTGGTGGAGGCTGCCCCTGGTGGCTGGGGGGTGGGGGGGTGGTAGACATGGGTGGGGGCCTGGTGGAGGCTGCCCCTGCACTGCTGGGGGGTGGGGGTGGTGGGAGACATGGGTTGGGGCCTGGTGTGGGCTGCCCCTGGTGGCTGGGGGTGGGGGGGTGGTAGACATGGGTGGGGGCCTGATGGAGGCTGCCCCTGCACTGCTGGGGGGGTGGGGGTGCTGGGAGACATGAGTGGGGGCCTGGTGGTGGGTGCCCCACAGTGCTGGGGGGATGGGGGGGTGTGAGACATGGGTGGGGGCCTGGTGGAGGCTGCCCCTGCACTGGGGGGGGGTGTGAGACATGGGTGGGGACCTGGTGGAGGCTGCCCCTGCACTGCTGGGGGGTGGGGGTGGTGGGAGACATAGGTGGGGGCCTGGTGGAGGCTGCCCCTGGTGGCTGTGGGGTGGGGGTGCTGGGAGACATGGGTGGGGGCCTGGTGAGGCTGCCCCTGCACTGCTGGGGGGTGGGGGTGGTGGGAGACATGGGTGGGGGCCTGATGGAGGCTGCCCCTGGTGGCTGGGGGGTGGGGGTGGTGGGAGACATGGGTGGGGGCCTGGTGGAGGCTGCCCCTGGTGGCTGGGGGGTGGGGGTGCTGGGAGACATGGGTGGGGGCCTGGTGGAGGCTGCCCCTGGTGGCTGGGGGGTGGGGGGGGTGGGAGACATGGGTGGGGGCCTGGTGGAGGCTGCCCCTGCACTGCTGGGGGGTGGGGGTGGTGGGAGACATGGGTCGGGGCCTGGTGGAGGCTGCCCCTGGTGGCTGGGGGGTGGGGGTGCTGGGAGACATGGGTGGCGGCCTGGTGGTGGGTGCCCCTGGTGGCTGGGGGTTGGGGGTGATGTGAGACATGGGTGGGGGCCTGGTGGAGGCTGCCCCTGGTGGCTGGGAGGTGGGGGTGCTGGGAGATATGGGTGGGGGCCTGGTGGAGGCTGCCCCTGCACTGCTGGGGGGTGGGAGTGGTGGGAGACATGGGTCGGGGCCTGGTGGAGGCTGCCCCTGGTGGCTGGGGGTTGGGGGTGCTGGGAGACATGGGTGGGGGCCTGGTGGAGGCTGCCCCTGGTGGCTGGGGGGTGGGGGTGCTGGGAGACATGGGTGGGGGCCTGGTGGAGGCTGCCCCTGCACTGCTGGGGGTGGGGGTGGTGGGAGATAAGGGTCGGGGCCTGGTGGAGGCTACCCCTGGTGGCTGGGGGGTGGGGGTGCTGGGAGACATGGGTGGGGGCCTGGTGGAGGCTGCCCCTGCACTGCTGGGTGGTGGGTGTGGTGGGAGACATGGGTTCGGGGCCTGGTGGAGGCTGCCCCTGGTGGCTGGGGGGTGGGGGTGCTGGGAGACATGGGTGGGGGCCTGGTGGAGGCTGCCCCTGGTGGCTGGGGGGTGGGGGTGCTGAGAGACATGGGTGGGGGCCTGGTGGAGGCGGCCCCTGGTGGCTGGGGGGTGGGGGTGATGGGAGACATGGGTGGGGGCCTGGTGGTGGGTGCCCCTGGTGGCTGGGGGCTGGGGGTGGTGGGGCACATGAGTTGGACATGGGCGGGGGCCTGCTGGCAGGTGCCCCACAGTGCCGGGGGTGGGGGTGGTGGGGAATATGAGTTGGACATGGGTGGGGGCCTGCTGGCAGGTGCCCCACAGTGCTGGGGGGGTGGGGGTGGTGTGAGACATGGGTGGGGGCCTGGTGGAGGCTGCCCCTGCACTGCTGGGGGGATGGGGGTGCTGGGAACATGGGTGGGGGCCTGGTGGTGGGTGCCCCACAGTGCTGGGGTGGTGGGGGTGGTGTGAGACATGGGTCGGGGCCTGGTGGAGGCTGCCCCTGGTGGCTGGGGGGTGGGGGTGGTGTGAGACATGGGTGGGGGCCTGGTGGAGGCTGCCCCTGGTGGCTGGGGGTGGTGTGAGACATGGGTGGGGGCCTGGTGGAGGCTGCCCCTGGTGGCTGGGGGGTGGGGATGCTGGGAGACATGGGTGGGGGCCTGGTGGAGGCTGCCCCTGCACTGCTGGGGGTGGGGGTGGTGGGAGATAAGGGTCGGGGCCTGGTGGAGGCTGCCCCTGGTGGCTGGGGGATGGGGGTGCTGGGATACATGGGTGGGGGCCTGGTGGAGGCTGCCCCTGCACTGCTGGGGGGTGGGGGTGGTGGGAGACATGGGTCGGGGCCTGGTGGAGGCTGCCCTGGTGGCTGGGGGGTGGGGTTGCTGGGAGACATGGGTGGGGGCCTGGTGGAGGCTGCCCCTGGTGGCTGGGGGGTGGGGGGGTGGGAGACATGGGTGGGGGCCTGGTGGAGGCTGCCCCTGCACTGCTGGGGGTGGGGGTGGTGGGAGACATGGGTCGGGGCCTGGTGGAGGCTTCCCCTGGTGGCTGGGGGGTGGGGGTGCTGGGAGACATGGGTGGGGGCCTGGTGAAGGCTGCTCCTGCACTGCTGGGGGGGTGGGGGTGCTGGGAGACATGGGTGGGGGCCTGGTGGTGGGTGCCCCACAGTGCTGGGTGGGTGGGGGTGGTGTGAGACATGGGTGGGGGCCTGGTGGAGGCTGCCCCTGCACTGCTGGGGGGTGGGGTGGTGTGAGACATGGGTGGGGGCCTAGTGGAGGCTGCCCCTGCACTGCTGGGGGGTGGGGGTGGTGGGAGACATGGGTGGGGGCCTGGTGGAGGCTGCCCCTGGTGGCTGGGGGGTGGGAGTGCTGGGAGACATGGGTGGGGGCCTGGTGGAGGCTGCCCCTGCACTGCTGGGGGGTGGTGGGAGACATGGGTGGGGGCCTGGTGGAGGCTGCCCCTGGTGGCTGGGGGGTGGGGGTGCTGGGAGACATGTGTGGGGGCCTGGTGGAGGCTGCCCCTGGTGGCTGGGGGTGGGGAGGGGGGGGTGGGAGACATGGGTGGGGGCCTGGTGGAGGCTGCCCCTGCACTGCTGGGGGGTGGGGGTGGTGGGAGACATGGGTCGGGGCCTGGTGGAGGCTGCCCCTGGTGGCTGGGGGGTGGGGGTGCTGGGAGACATGGGTGGGGGCCTGGTGGTGGGTGCCCCTGGTGGCTGGGGGGTGGGGGTGGTGTGAGACATGGGTGAGGGCCTGGTAGAGGCTGCCCCTGGTGGCTGGGGGGTGGGGGCGCTGGGAGACATGGGTCGGGGGCCTGGTGGAGGCTGCCCCTGGCAGCTGGTGGGTGGGGGTGCTGGGAGACATGGGTGGGGGCCTGGTGGAGGCTGGGGGGTGGGGGTGGTGGGAGACATGGGTGGGGGCCACTGGTGGCTGGGGGGTGGGGGTGCTGGGAGACATGGGTGGGGGCCTGGTGGTGGGTGCCCCTGGTGGCTGGGGGATGGGGGTGGTGTGAGACATGGGTGGGGGCCTTTTGGAGGCTGCCCCTGGTGGCTGAAGGATGGCGGTGCTGGGAGACATGGGTGTGGGCCTGGTGGAGGCTGCCCCTGCACTGCTGGGGGGTGGGGGTGGTGGGAGACATGGGTGGGGGCCTGGTGGAGGCTGCCCCTGGTGGCTGGGGGGTGGGGGTGGTGGGGGACATGAGTGGGGGCCTGGTGGAGGCTGCCCCTGGTGGCTGTGGGATGGGGGTGGTGGGAGACATGGGTGGGGGCCTGGTGGAGGCTGCCCCTGGTGGCTGGGGGGTGGGGGTGCTGGGAGACATGGGTGGGGGCCTGGTGGTGGGTGCCCCTGGTGGCTGGGGTGTGGGGGTGGTGTGAGACATGGGTGGGGGCCTGGTGGAGGCTGCCCCTGCACTGCTGGGGGGTGGGGGTGGTGGGAGACATGGGTCGGGGCCTGGTGGAGGCTGCCGCTGGGGGGTGGGGGTGCTGGGAGACATGGGTGGGGGCCTGGTGGAGGCTGCCCCTGCACTGCTGGGGGGGTGGGGGTGGTGGGAGACATGGGTGGGGGCCTGGTGGAGGCTGCCCCTGCACTGCTGGGGGGTGGGGGTGGTGTGAGACATGGGTGGGGGCCTGGTGGAGGCTGCCCCTGGTGGCTGGGGGGTGGGGATGCTGGGAGACATGGGTGGGGGCCTCGTGGAGGCTGCCCCTGGTGGCTGGGGGGTGGGGGTGCTGGGAGACATGGGTGGGGGCCTGGCAGAGGGTGCCCCTGCACTGCTGGGGGGTGGGGGTGGTGGGAGACATGGGTCGGGGCCTGGTGGAGGGTGCTCCTGGTGGCTGGGGGTGCAGGGGGACATGCCTGGGTGGGCAGTAGTGCAAGGTGACATGTGGGTTGGCTGGGGGTCATGGCCATGGTGGATGGTGTGCCTGCAGGACATGTGCAGGGTAGTCCCCTGTGGTGTGAGCCACCTGCAGGGGCCGTGGAGGGTGTAGAGGGAACACCTGGGAGGACCCACACGTGCAATTCACGTGTGGTGCTCCCCGCGCACCCCTGTAATACACGTACCCTGATGGAATCGCGTGTGGAACTTCCCGTGCACCCCTGAAATGCGCGTACCCTGCTCGCACAGGCCCAATCGCGTGTGGAACTTCCCGTGCACCCCTGGAATACACGTACCCTGATTGTATCGCGTGTGGAACTTCCCGCGCACCCCTGGAATACACGTACCCTGCTGATGTCGCGTGTGTAACTTCCCACGCACCACAAAATACACGTACCCTGATGAGATCGCGTGTGGAACTTCCCGCGCACCCCTGAAATACACGTGCCCTGCTGATGTCGCGTGTGAAACTTCCCCCGCACCTCAAAATACACGTACCCTGCTGCAATCGCGTGTGGTACTTCCCGCGCACCCCTGAGATATGCGTACCCTGCTCGCACGGGCCCAATCGCGTGTGGAATTTCCCGCGCACCCCTGAAATACACGTACCCTGCTGAAATCGCGTGTGGCACCTCCCGCGCACACCTGAGATACGCGTACCCTGCGGAAATCGCGTGTGGAACTTCCCGCGCACCGCTGAAATACACGTGCCCTGCTGATGTCGCGTGTGAAACTTCCCCCGCACACCAAAATACGCGTACCCTACTGCAATCGCGTGTGGCACTTCGCGCGCACCCCTGACATACGTGTACCCTGCTCGTACGGGCCCAATCGGTTTTGGAATTTCCCGCGCACCCCTGAAATACACGTACCCTGCTGAAATCGCGTGTGGCACTTCCCGCGCACCCCTGAGTTACGCGTACCCTGTGGAAATCGCGTGTGGAACTTCCCGCGCACCCCTGAAATACGCGTACCCTGCGGAAATCGCGTGTGGAACTTCCCGCGCACCCCTGAAATACGCATACCCTGCTCGCACGGGGCCAATCGCGTGAGGTACTTCCCACGCACCCCAGTGATACACGTAGCCCGCTTGCCGTGCTGGTACAGGGTTAGCGCAGCCCTTTGCACTGGATTGGGTATATTGATGGCTTTTCCCTGCGCGAGAGGCATTCTTGGGGGCGTAACTGGCGCTGCTGCAGGGTCGCTGCGCCACTGTGCGCCACGGCTGGTTTTGGTGGCTGGAATCCATGAATACGCTGTGCGCGGAAATGGATTTTAGCGCACGCGGCTGGCGCAGGGATTCGCACGCGCACACTGTGCGCCAGCCGCGTGCGCCACTTGTGCGCTTAATTCTATGAATTACCCCCTAAGTCTCAGGAAGGTTGAGGGTGACTGAAGGACCTCAATGAGCACACAAAGCAAGGACACTTACAAATTACTCTCAGAACCGTGTATATATCAAAAATATAAACACATTTATTACAAGGCCTTTGTAACTCAACACAAAGTAAGAGAATCACAGTAATACTACTTAAACCAACAGATTACTATCAAGATATATATATATACAAGACCAATGGGGTCTAAAGGGTTAAAGGCACAAAATATGTCCACAACCTAGAAGAGAAGGAAACAGGCAGTGCAGATAGTCTTTATTCCCCTTAAACATCAAATACACACCTAACTAAGAGGCAGTTCGAGCCCTAAGAAGAGAGGAACCTTATGCTCAATAGTACATGTAATGCAAGCGCATGCGGTTGTTTCAACGGGCAAAGCAGGGTCTCTTCAGGGGTCTCTAGTAGCTCAGGAAGATGGGTGAGGCGATGAAGAATAGATTCCCACTATTCGAGGAGGGCCTCCACTTGAAAGACACAGGTGATTCCAAGGTTCGGGGATAGTTTGCTAGTTCACACTAGCAGTGGAAAGGAGGGGGGCCCTCAGGGGCCACTTGTGCGTAAAAATGGGTAGATGCGCTAGGGGCCAATGGTTAGGGTTAGGGTTACTCACCAGTCCCAGGTGCACTCCGGACCAAACCTCGCCAGTCGAGTCCAGTGCGGTTGCAGGTTCAATTGCGACAAAAAGGACATCTCTGCGGCTTTCAGTTCCGAAGAGACAGCGATGATTCCCAAACGGGACAGTGGCGATTTCTCCGCTCCTGATGGATGGATCAGGCCAATTTCACTGCAAGGCTTCAGGGGCAAGAGGGTCACAAATGCAGCGCACCTGCAAAGATCGTTGCCGCGGCTGGACAACACGGTAACCATGTTTACTCCGGTCCTGGCGCACTTGTCTCATTTCAGACCTGGGAACTCCAAGTGTACAAAATTCGGTGTGAAACAGAGAAAGCAGTATACCAAGTTTCGAGGGCCTCCTTGAACCAGCGGCGGAGACAGAGCAAAGGTCCTACGTAAGCTGGTCAGCCCACTGGTTGGCACAGGGACACTTCCGAGAAGGCTTACTTACAGGTTTTGTTGAAGGTGCAGTGAATAGTTGGTCACACTATTCCAATGGGTCAAAGCATCTTCGCAGACCTTCTAGGACGACCAGATGCAGATGGGTCCCACGGGATGACAGCGGGCTCAGGGTGACAAACCTTCCAGCGGTTCACCAGTGGCTCCTTGACCCGGCTTCTTAACTTCAGGATACTTGGGTCCTATCCTTCGTTCAGTGCGAACTCCAGAGATCGACATGGTATGGCAGTTTGGGGGTTTCTCTTATCCAGAATCTCCTTTGCGCCAAAATGAAGAGGATGCAATGGGAGATCTGCTCACATACAGGCATACCATACGTGGACCAATCACGGACCACAGTGGTCCCAGGCATTTACAGCACTCCAGACTCTCTGGCACCCAGGATGTGTATTAGGGATAGACACCCCAGCCCAAATCCTGGAGGCACACACAAAGCATGCAGAAGCCTGCATCACCAAATAAGGACTGACCCGGGTCGGCTCAGGACAAGGACAGGACAAAGAAGGTCATGGTATGGCCATTTTGGAGCCAGACCACCTATTCGTGCCAAACGTGGTAATCATGGTTTAAATGGCAGGAAAGGGTTAAAATTAGATGAAAAGATAAGCTTCTACCAGCCCTGTCCATGACACATCTGCACATCTCCTAAAAAGTCCTCCAAGAGTATCTAGGGTCTTTAGAAATGACTAAGAGACCCATGTGCACTGTACTGTATGGTACACTGTACACTTGTAACATGTTGCAGAAAAGTTGCAACATTGGAAAAGGACTAAGGGAAACAAAGTCTCCCAGTACTGACTGTCTTAAGGGCATGTCAGTTTCCCCTTAAAAAGTGAGCGTCAGCCCAGAGGAGTACAGCTGAAGGCTGTGCTTCTCTGGCAATGTCAGACTATAGTGTTTAAACAGCAGCAAAAAGTTTGGGGGTTTACAACTGGAGGTAAAATTACACATATAATGGAAATCTTTCCTTACAGTGGGTCAGAGGCACGACTAATAAAATACTCATGCCGTGGCCTCAAGAGGGTTTGTTGTCAAAAACAGTATTGCGACATGTGACAAAATATGTGCATGCTACATACAAGGGGAAGAAGTTACAGTAAATATTGACCATTTTAGAGTTCTGAAAATTGTACCAGAGCATGAAAGAAGATCCGCCTGAGAACAAGTGGAAGCTTATTTAGCATAACAAGGAGGATTTAACGCCTTCAGCTGTTCTTTCCACTCCTGAAAAAACTCCTCCTTCCCCTTCTGAAAACAAGAGTACACATACTGAGGAACAGGGATTTTATCCTTTAAAGGAATTGAAAGCAGCAGTGGGGTATGTCAATCCGACATACATGCCCCCGCTTATAACAGTGAGGATAATGCAGAAGAGATCAAAAGTAGAGAATGCAAATATATGCCAACAGGCGATAAAAGTAAACAGTGTGATGAGACAAAGGACAGAAAAACTATTGAGGGAAGTGATAGGCTATAAGAGAGTATCTAAGTATAAGTTCCATATCAGTATAGAACAGTGAAGGAAAGTGATAGGGTGGTTAACATCAGGTGGGGCAACTAAGCCCTCCCCTTAAAATGGCCACTATGAACGTCACTAAATGCACGACGTCCCATTGGCTACACAAACTATAGGACCGTTAATTACGCGGTCCTCTACAATTGGTTGGCTTCTACCCCCCGTCAGTACTTTTCCACCTATGTCTAGCAGCAGGCAGACTGAACATCCAAGTGCGGGTGAGTTTGTCTTAACACTAGCTTCCCACCAATTAGCAAATCAATCTATCATCACCTCAATGGCCCTGTTATACACTTCCAGAACCGCTGTTTTCAACAAACAGTTCAGGTGGCTGGCTCAGATTGCAAACTCTAGGCCGCCAGTCTGACTGCAATATTATTCTACATAGATTGTTACACAGATGCAGTAATTGTTCGCCATATATTGAGCATCAACTTTCAGTTTACCGTATGACTTTAGTGACAATAAAACACCACTTTTAGCCTTTCTTCTCCCACATCCCATCCCAGCCTCACTAACGCTCACCTTCCGAAACAGTATTCCATAAGTGTAACAAGTGCAATGTTGTCTTGTTTTATATGTATTACCGGTGATGTCCGCGTACAACCAAAACACAAACAAAAAGATGGCGTGCGCAGCAAAAGAATCTGACGCACGTCATGCTGTTCCACAACCAATCAGTGAAAGCGTCACATGTCTGCGGACATGACGCTATGGATTAGCCAATCGATTTCTAGTCCGCAGAGAGAACAGTGAATGTGACCGCGGAGCAGACATAGATATCACTAATTTCTTTAGACATACTTTTTGGTCGTTTTAAAGGAAACTACTGGACGGATTGTCAACAAATTTACAAAAGCACGCTTTCGGGACCAAGCCCCTGCCCCTGCCACAAATTTGGTGAAAATCCGTCCAGCAGTTTGGCCTCTAGGCGTGCGCAAAGTTTTTCCCCCATTCAATCTATGGGAAAAAAATAAGCTTTGGGACCCCCCCTATAACTTTTCCCTCCCTGGACCAAACCTCACCAAACTTTCCAAAACGATTCATAGTGGGCCATATACTTATTTTGCAAAGTTTGGTGAGGATTAGTCCAGGGGGAGCGGAGTTATAAGCCGCCCAAAAAGTGCTCTTCCTATGGAAACAGCAACTTAACCATAACTGCACAGCCACTTGTTACACGGCTACTGGATGGATTTTCACCAAATGTATGTATATATATAGGTGCTTGTCGCAATCTATTTACTATGAAGCTAGCCTCAAGATTACTTTGTCTGCTTGCATTTCTTTTGCATCTGTACATGTGTAAAATGACTTGATATCTTCATCTGTTTCTGTGGCATAAGATTCTTCATCTTGATCCCAAGATGTCACTTATCCTTGATACTTTCTTGATGCCTTATAGAATATCTGCATTCTCTGGTCTCTGCATCTCTTCTACAGACGTCAGCTCGACTCTGTGTGACGTCACCATTCATTTTTGCCCTTCATTTGCTCTGCTTCTTCAGGAATCTCATTCAAATGGCCATCATATTTTCTTGTATGCAGGTACGGTTTTCTCAATGGGTACCTTGCCTCCCAGACCTTCTTAGGTATTAGTACTTTCACTGGTACTGTGCAGCATCCATACTCTGCTCTTTGTCTGCTCAACTGCTCTGTGTATGTCTCATACTCTGATTTCCATCAGACAGTTAATATGGGCGGGGTGGTTTGAGTAGGGGTACTTGGCTCCTCCTCTACAAGAGGAAGCGAAAGGAAGAACGAAGAAGATACGAGTCAAGGAAAGACTAGAAGAGAAGAAGCAAGAGGAGAGAGAAATACAGGGAATGCAAGTATGCAGGTTGCAAAAAAGGCAAGAGGAAGAAGAGAAAAGAGAGATGAGAAGAAGGGAAGATGAGATTAACATAAGTAGAGGACTAAAGGGTGATGAGATGGATTATCTATTTCATAGAAGCATAGTGCCGATTGAAGCACAAGGACGATTTGAGGAAGAGAGAGGGTTACTACAGCCCAGCGGGAAGCTGCAAGGGATACTGAGAATGCAGACATGAGCTGATGAGCATGAAGAATAAAACATTGGGCAGAGGATTGGGGATTTATATAGGCAAATGAGAGATAAAGATGGGAATGAAATCCAAGAGGATGTTGAAGTATCTTTATCGAGGGAAATAGGAGGGCAGTCAGGTGATGTATTAACAGGTGAGCATAGAGCACTGTCTTTAAGTAGACTAGATCTTGATGATGTGGAAAGGGATGAAAGTCATACAAGCTGCAGCATAATGATGTCAGATTAAGAAAGGGAAGAAAACAAGAAAGCGCAAAGAGAGGGCACATGCGGTTTCTCTAAATATTTGAGTGTAGAGAAAGGGGTAAAATGGACAGGCTTAGAGGACACCAAAGAAAAAACACTGCAACCAAGACCACAAGTACAGACACACAGTGCAGGGGATGTATCCACGCCTTATATAAACAGATTAAGGTCACTACCAGGACAGAGACAAATGAGCGAGACTTGCCCCACCGGGAAGACACAAAGCGTAGGTGGGTATGATTATGGATCAGGTTTTTAACAATTCCCATTATTAGAGAAAAATATCTGCCTGACACTTACTCGTTTGCCCCAAGGGTAATGTGAGTCACCATCAATCTTTAACAGGGTCCTTCAGGTGGAACTGGTAATGTACAGCTTGAGAGTCCAATAATTTAGTACGTAGATGACATATTGGTGTGCAGTGAGACAGAGGAGAGGTGCAGGGAAGACTCAGTGCGACTCATGAACATATTAGCAGAGAAAGGATACAAGTAGACAAAGAAAAGTTACAATATTTTCAGGAGAGGTCCTGTACATAGGACAGCCAATCTCTCAAGAGGGGAGAAAAGGGACACCTGAAAGAGCAGAATAAATTATGAAGACTTCAGAGCCTAAATCAGTGAGGGAAATGCAACAGTTTTTAGGCCTGTGTAACTATTGTAGGGCCTCGGCTTTTGATTACAGCACATACCCTTGCTCGCTTTGCCATAGGGGACCAAGCTGCAGCTCACTGAGGAGGCCCAACAAGGCAAAACATGTCTGGGGTTGCTTGTGTTTCTGTGCATAGGGGACCTTGCCTAGCAGTTCCGACTGGGCTGCTACCATTGGTGGCATTACCTGACTGATTTGCATATGGTTGGAACACTTTTGCAATGGCTCAGACGGGCTAAAAAACGGTGGTGTGGAAGGTTTCTCAGAGCATTGCCAGTGGTACAGATTTATTCAAAGCCTTCCACCCATCACTTTTTTGGTTGTAATTTGTCTCCCTATGTGAGAGAGGGTATGCCCTGACTTGGGTCCCCTTGATCGCTGCACCATAGGGAACCAAGCTATACCTCACTGAGGAGGCCCCACAATGGACGAAACATTTCTGGGATTGCTTGTGTTTCCATGCAGAGGGGACCTGGCCTAGCAGTTTAGACAGGGCTGCTACCATTGGTGGCAGTACCTGACTGATTTGCATATGGCTGGACCCTTTTGCAATGGTGCAAATGGGATAAAGAAACAGTGGTGTGAAAGGTTTCCCAGAGCATTTCCAGTGGTTCAGATTTATTCAAAACCTTCCACCCAACACTTTTTTGGTTTTAGTTTGTCTCCATTGCTCACTGCACCATAGGGAACCAAGCTGCGGCTCACTGAGGAGGCCCAACAAGGCTGAAACATGTATGGGGTTGCTTGTGTGTCCATGCAGTGGGGACCTGGCCTAGCATTTCGGACTGGCCTGGTACCATTGGTGGCAGTACCTGACTGATTTGCATATGGCTGGAACCCTTTTGCGATGGCACAGATGGGCTCAAAAATGGTGGTATGGAAGGGTGCCCAGAGCATTGCCAGTGGTTTCCGATTTATTCAAAACATTCCACCCATGGTAGTAATTCGACTGACAATAAATCCAGGTATTGATGACATCATTAGGGGCATCACGACATAGCCCTGTTAGCCATGAAGCAAATGTGCATCCATTCATGATGCTACACAAACATGCACTAGTTTATTGCCTGTAGACATGAAAAACATGCTTATAACTCCTGTAGTTAGAGGATGGATACATGTACATAATGCTAAGAACCGTTCCTTTCTTGTTGCCAAAGTGAAACCCCAAGGTGCAGAATATACGTGGACCAAGCTTGCCTATGCTTTATTACAACTAACCATGAGAGACTATGAAGACGCATAAGGAACCTATAGGGTGATTGAAGTAAATCAGGGTGGGAAGACAGGCCTCAGACACATGGAAAGGGGGACAATAACCCTGCAGCACGAGGCGCAGAGCTGGTGTTTGCAGCCAAGGACAGGGACAGGTGGAAGATTCCTGGTTCCCGAGGCAGCAAGCCACCAGCAAGAATTCAGAATAAAATCCTCATAATTGCAGACAGAAGGGCTTTGTTTTGTGGTCCTCTCACACTTGACACAACAGAACCGGACAATGCTCATTTACACTTGATGGGAAGAGAAGCTGTGAGACAGACTTAGGTGATCACACAGTGCTAACATTATGGAACACACAGCCCTCCATGTTTGTTGCCATCACCTTGAAAGGGTACACTCAGTTCTGTGACCAGGCAGGATCCCAGGCCTGGGAGTACCCACTCTAGCCAATCCAGAAGCTCTATTTGTGAGGTGGTATAAAATGTTGCACGGGCCAATGGTCTTCCTGCGACCCTGCAACAGCGTAGTTGGTAACATTTAGGGGCAGTCTCAGGCGGAGCCACCAGATATGGTGAGTCAATAAATATACTAATGTATAGTTTTCATATATGTAGTTAGCCCAGACTGACCAATGGGGACCCCCTGTAGGTGTTTGGGGTGGACCTGAGTTTGTGACATCAAACTTGTATCAAACCGTATGACACAGGCTCAGAAGCTGAGAAGACTGGAGAATTAATGGTCCTCTATGATCCCTGTCTGTGTTGGATAATAAAGTATACTTTGTCCCATGGCTGAGTTTTCCGTTCTTGCAATGGGGAGTCTTTGATGGGCCCATATTTCTCTGTGAGATATCTAAACAAATGCTGTGAGGTCCCATCCGCAAGTCATTAATATTTCCTAACCCGCTTACTGGTTTCCCTAACTCCCTCTACTCTTCCACAACTTCTCCCTAATCCTCTGACCCCTATTGGCTGCCTCGTGGTTACCTGTTATTCACAACCATGAACCTGTGCCAACCGAGGTGGAAGGGTCAACTTCTATTCGGCTTCCGTAGTCAGGAAGGCGTTGTGTTTGTTACTCCTATACTGTCCTAAACTGTCAACTAATCGCCAACACACCATTCCCCACTAAAAGCCTTGAGAACATTAATTAATTAACAGCTTTGAGAACACAATGACAGCAATAGCGTCGCTCATGCATCGCATGACACAGATCCAGACCAACGAGAGGGACAGAATCCACAGTACACTCTATATAGGACTTCCAAAAAAACAAAGCAGACACTAATTCATTAAGGGCACTCATCCTGCTGGACATCTCCATTACATTTGATACTATCAGTCACAAGAAAGTGACCAATATATTTCAAGACATTGGGGGTCATTACAAGGTTGGAGGTAGCCATGTCGCTAGTAGCGGTATAGCTACCCCCTTACTGGATACCGGGTCCGGGTTCCTCGAATGAGGAATTCCAACCTTGCAGGACCCAGTAATTTCTCATTTAAGGAACCCAGACCCGGTACCTCCCCATTCTCATTCGAGCCCCCATTGGGATCAATGGGAATGGGCAGGGTGCTAACAAAGGACCTGTTAATAACGGGCCCGTTGTTGGCACCCTGGTCTGTTTGTGGGACACGCGAAGGGCGCCTGGTAAAACAAGGCGCCCTTACCAGGTCCCGCAAGCAAACCTTGTAATGCGGCGGTAGGGGTTTAACGGGGCAGGCAGCTCTACCGCCCCTGTTAAACCCCTACTGCCAACCTCGTAGGGAGCCTCTTTGTATTAAAAAGAACCGCTTTACTCTGGATCACTTCATTCTTGCAGGACTGAAACAAGACACTTTGCTGCCCTTTAGGGCCATGTCCTTGCAACCTATCAGTACCCCAAGGATTAATTCTCACCCCTCTCCTTCTCAACATATACATGCCCCTGCCTGCGGAACTTATTAATAACTAAGCGCCGCCCTGTTTCAGCTCTTCAGATGGTGACAGAAACCCCTACAAGCTGACAAGTTGCAATCAAATGCGCTTACTATTGGTATATGCCTCACGCACATTGACTCGTCCATGATGACAAACCGACTAAAACTCAACTCATTCAAGTACTAGCTTACGATCCGTGGAAACAACACCAGTGAGTAGCCCAACTATCTCCTAGCGCAAAGAAACAGGGACTTGCCCACTGCCTACAACAGTGGTAATACATCTCTGACCTTTGATGTACAGTGACCCCTCACTTAAACCAAACCTTACAACCATCATAAGTAGAATTTGTTGTGATGAACTTAATACATTAACTGACCTCCATGCACAGAGCCACAGCAGTGAGGACACTACGACTCTTCAGATGAAGACTATGCCTCCAGCCTCTGCCTGGGGCTCCCGGATAACCTGTTGAACAGACGTCAGTCAAACAGTCCAAAGAGTAGCAGCCAGTGAGAGTTCCAAGACGCCAACAGATCACCCCATCCCCCCTTTCTGCACTTGCACGTTCCGAATGTCACAAGGCCTAGCAGGACCGCTATTTGTTTGCTTTCTTATTTATTAATTGTCATTTCCATTGTTTATGTTTTCCCCTGCTCCCTTCCCTTTTGCCTTGGGGTGCTTCGAAACGCTTTCTTGCTGTATAAGCGCCTTATAAAGAACCAATAAAATCCCTCTGAACATTCCACTTGCTCGCATTCAGACAGAGGGTCCTTGTCAAAGGCCTGTGCAGAGGCCACCCTCCTTCCATGGCAGACGAACTTGAAAATTCATCCACTCCAAATGATTAAGAATGCTTTCGATCCAGCAACACAGCCTTATCAATGATGCCATTTTCTCTCCACCAAATTATGGAATACCATGGCCAGACTTCTGCGGACAGCGGAAAACCACATGGCATTCAGAATATCCCTGAATACCTGTCTATTCAGATGACACCAGCACAAAAACCTCAGCCAAGAGCGACACATTCTGGGTAACATTGACCAGACTGCACCTCCTCTGTCTAGTTATACACTCATGCCACGAACACAAAACCAGAGATCAAAGTGGACGGGATCTAAATGATGATGTAAGGTTCCTTTACTTTGTGATAAAATTAGCCATCGTTGTCTTACTTCTTCTCAGCTGAGGACTGTTCCTGGAACAGCAGGCGAAGGACACGTTTGTTTTTTTTTCTACCCCCTTACTGGGGATTCGAACCTTGGAGCTGCAAGATCTGTGTTACTTCTTTAACGCCACATCAGATGCAGCTAACTTACAGCTGCAGGCAGGCTGTGTTGTCTTTCAGTAGCCTGCTTGGGACATGAAGCCCATACCCGAGCCCTCTCATAGCCCTGCTCCTGCAGTGATCAGTGTGTGTCTTCTGCATTTAAGCAATCTAACGTGAAATGGCTGCAGGCATGGCTTTGTGTGCAGCTCACGGTTGGGTGGGATGGGTAGCTTTGGTGTTTGGCATGTCCCTTTACAGTTGGGAACGGTGGGTGATTGGGATGGCGAGGGCAGTCTATCTGCATGCTTTGAGGCACAATGACTGGAATGAATAGGGCTTGTTTCAGATGCATTTGATTTCACTGTGTTTCTTTCAGTCTTTACACAGTGGTAGAGGGTGAATGGAGAAAAGGCAGGACCCAGGTATGGACTTAGTATTGCAGGAGAGTGGGGGAACGGGGCCTGGCATGGGTATGGGGTTTGTGGGGAGTAGGGGTGGGCAGGGGTGGAATGGCCTATAGGGAACTCTGGAGATTTCCCGGTGGGCCTCTGGACCCTGGGCCTCTTTTCTGTGGTAGTTCCAAATTTTCTCACAGGAAAAGCATTGGGCTTGCTGAAAATGTGTCATATGGGGCCACTTTGAACTTTATTTCCAGGGCCTCTTTTGGACCGCAGTAATTATTTCCAGGGCATCTTTTAGTTCCCAGTCCAGCCCTGGGGGTGGGAAGGGGACAGCAAGAAGCATAGTTCCACTACTTCTTTTCGCGCCCAGGACTGTGGCAGATCGGACACATTTGGGTCGATTCCACCACGACTTTCAAATGTTGTCAAAGCCATACTCTCGCCAGCACGCGACAGACCAGTGCACAGCGCATACGTCAAAATGTTCGAGAGATCGGATCGCTAGGGGGCCTCTCACAAACACACCACATTAACACAGCAACAACACCACTGATCATTTTTCTAGGTAGTAGGGGCTAAATGGGTCCTTACATCACTATGTCACCCACTAGCGTAACTGGGACCCCCGCCACCACATGTCTTGGGAGGGGAGCCCCCTTGGAATAAAAAACAAACATTTTTTTCCGTCGCTCTGCCTTCATAAAGAAATCATTTCTGTTACAGAAATAATTTCGTTATGAAGGCAGAGTGACTTAAAAAATAAACTATTGAATTCTGAAGACGGAGGGCTCCCCGCACATATGGAAGAGCCCAGGCTGGAGGCCTCCATGTCATGGGGTTGAGGGAGCTCTATGACTTCAAAAATAAATAGTTTATTTTTGAAGTCATTCTGCCTTCATATAGAAATTATTTCAGTTATGGTACAGTCCTTAACGGAAATAATTTATTTATGAAGTCAGAGTGACTACAAAAAGAAATAATTTCTTTTTGAAGTAATAGCGCTCCCCTTAACCCCATGACGTGGGAGTGTATGGTGAAACGGTGCACACTTAAATGTATTGGTGGCTGCCTGGGTGTGCCTTTATGGTGAAAGGGTGCACACTTAAATGATTAGGTGGCTGTCTGTGTGCTGTGTGGTGAAAGGATGCACACTTAAATGTATGCATGGCTGCATGGGTGTGCCTGTTTGGTGAAAGGGTACACAATTAAATGTATTGGTGGCTGGGTGTGTCCGTGTGTGGTTATGGTGAATGGTGTATGTGTTTGTGTTCAGGGGTGCAACAAAACCTACATTTCGGGGTGTGGGTGCTAAGCCTTCAAATATTGGGAAAGATGCTAACATCACGTTGGTAGGAGCGGGGAAAACTTATCTGGGTGGGGCATCTAAATTCTTTATGCATTCTAATGAGACCATTCTAGTGCAGCTTCAATGTCACAAGCAGTTAACTCTCTCATTTAAGTCTGAGAGCACTCACTTATGGACTGCTTTGAGAATAAGCGGTCTCCTGTCCCCTCTCTACCCTACCAATCACTTCCCTGGCATGTAAGTACTAAACCCACATCAAGATTTCAATTGCCTAACAGTGAAATGCTTTACGTTAGGAATTGCTGGGCCTTTGTTGAAATGAAAATGAAATTATATTTTATTTACATAGCGCTCGTACACAAGTGGTTCAGGGCGCAACCAGGCAAAAGGGAGGAGAACAAGGGAGAACAAAAAAAAAGAAAACAGCGATCTTACTAGGCTCAGTGATATTTAAGAAAGCGGAAGTGCATGGAAAAGGGAAAAGGGGGAAAGTGCATGGAAGGGGGGTGGAAAGTGAGGAACAGAGGAGATAACAGAATAACTACTAAATAAAAGAAATGAATAAATAAAGGTGATAAACATGGTAGTGCAGCCAGCGAGTGGCAGGTGAAAGTTTAGTCAGATAGGGTATATCTGATAAGTGCAGAAGAAAAGCGGGAGGGGGACTGTAGGAGTACAGACACAGAACCCCAGTGCAGGGCGTGGCCTGAAGGCAGTGCAGGAGGGTGGCAGTGTGAAAAGATACCTGGGCCCGAATGACAGAGGGTGGCCAGGTGCACGATGCCAAGTGAAGACACAGATCAACAGGGGAGAAAGGGGGTAAAGGCAAAGGCAAAGAGAAAGGTCTTGAGGTGCTTCTGGAACCAGAGATGGTTTTCCTCAACTTTCAAGGTGCCCGGGAGGCTGTTCCAAATGGAGGCCCCAGCCGAGGACAGAGATCTACCCCGAACTTGTTTCTTTGCAAAACGACTAACGCTGAGGGAGTTAGAAGTAGAGGAGCGAATGGGCTTGAGGGGGAAGGTATTTACAGAGGGATAGTTGAAGGTATTTTGGACCCTGGCCACCTGGGTTAACAGCAAAACCCAGGTGTTGTTTAACATCTGTGTCCTGTTCTGTCCGGCAATGGCTCTGAAGGTCAGCCAGGTCGTGTCAACATAGCCCACAATTTCAAAGGGGGGGTGGCTGAAACCCAGTCAACTCAATGATGTTGCACCACTACTTGTGTCTAATCCCTTGGCTACTTATTGGTAATCTTCATTACTCATAGCCCTATTCTTCCTCATCCCAGTACTTGTATATGAGGCACTTTGACTCATACACAAGTACTGGGATGAGGTAGAGGGACATGGAGGTAATGCCTGGCTTATCTACCTGTAATATTCATTACTCCTAGTCCCACTCTTCCTCATCCCGGTATTTACCGATGGGGCAAGTATCCTTATATGTAAGCACTGGGACAAGGAAAAGGGACATGGAGTTAATTCTGGGCTGAGAAGCTGATTTTGGGGGTTCAGGCAGGGGGTGGGAGGGAGTGAGGGTCTGGGGGGTTTGGGTGCGACAGGGATTGTGCGATAAATCCTAATGGTCATCCATGTCCAGGCTAAGCAGGCATGATATGTGGTATGAGTGGCTAGAGAGGATTTTGGTGCAGCCAGTCTAGTCATTTCTTAGTTTGGCTTGACTTTTTTTAACTGGGCATCTCTGATAAAGCAGTCCTGCTAAGTGTAATTACCTGGCTAGAATGGCATTTGAGTGCTGCCAGTCTAACGATTTCTTACTGCAGCATTGTATATTTTTCTGGGCATCTGTGATAAAATACCCATGATAAAGGTTCTAGGCTTCGACTGACATTTTGATAAAACCAGTCCAGGAATGGCTAAATGCGGCCAGGCATGCTTTACTGTGATTTGTTATTATGTGTCTAGACTGGTCTACATTGTGCAGCCATTTGGACATGTTTTAATTGTGGTATGGCATTTTTCATAGAAAAGCATTATGTTAATTAAAGCATTCATGTTCCTGTGCACTGTTGGCGACTTGCATGTATTGGATTTTTGGATTGGCATTACCCAACAAAACAATTGCAAACGCTCTGGCCTTTTAGCCAATTTTTCTCAGAAAGTGTGCTGTATAATGCTTTAAAACGCATATTTATATCTTTCTCCCAGTGCAGTGTGCGGTGTACCCCTGCAGCAGCACGTTTGTGCGTATTGCGCAAGCGTGGAAATCTAGGCCGGCCCAGAGAGTGGCACGACCCGTGATTTGTTGCCGATTTGGGGAGTTCCTCAGCATGCCTTGCAGGGGCAGAGGGGCCCAAATGTGTTAAGCCACTGTCACCAAGCACTGAATTCAACAAATAGATCTCGCCAACCCTCAGGAATCGAGGACTCCTGGCCTGCAAGCATCAACACCACAGGATTGCATTTGCATTTTCTTATATCCCAATAACCATCCCCAAACATGCGTATGGTGCTGCCCCTTTATGGGCGCGCTCACACGATGGAGTGACGTATCACTCCGTCACGTGCTGGTATAAATAAACGTGGCGTTCTCAGCAGCATCAGAGCCACCGGGGAGCCCAAACCAGAAACACTGTGTCCTTGTGTCTGTGTCCGGAGGTGGGGGGCACACGGGGTATGTGTCAAGCGGCAACAGTGGCGACGAGTCGGGAGGACATCCTGGGAAAGGCAGTAACTTTCATTCGTGTGTCTTTGATGGGTCCGACATAAAGCGCACCGAGTGAAGCATGCCGCAGAGAGGTACATGATCCACACGGCCAGCGGCCATCTTAGATTTCGGGCCCTGGAAGGTCGCGGCTTCGTTTGAAGTGAAGGTGAGCCATCCAGGCATAATTTTGGGAAATTCATGTGGCAGACAGTCACATGATGCACTGAATGTGCATTTTGGAGTGATTTTCACATGTTTCCACTACTTTTCGTCGAGTATTGGGTGTGGAGCCAGGGAAGGCCTGCCATTGTGTGTACACCCTGGGCCCACCCTGCTCAATTTTTGGGACCTCTGAACTGCCTGGTATCTCCCCTACTTTGTTTAGGGGCACTATGACTGTGGGGAACCTCTGATTCATGGAGGCTATTGGCTACATCTGGTGCCAGTGATTCATCAAGGGCCTGCCTAGGTCCATCTGTGAAGGAGGCGAAGTGATGAGTTGCGGCCCTTTTTTTCATTACAACGGGGTGCCTGTGCGCTCCCCATCATGGACGCCGGCCAACCTGCAGACCAACAGCAAGCCCCTCCACCAGCAGTCCAACAGCCACCACCAGCATTACCACCAAGACCGCTGCTGAAACCACTGGGAGCCCTGCAGTCAATGCCTGAGTTTGATATCTCAGGCGCACCATCAAGTCTGGGGCCAAGGTGCCAAGGTGGAAAATGTGGATGGACAGATTAGAAATGTACTTTAGAGCCACCATGGAGTCCAAGGACGACAGTAAGGTGGCTACCCTTTTGTACTGTGCTGCCCCTGCAGTACATGAGGTGTTCCTGTCCCTCCAACCTCAGGATGGTTCATATGCGGCGGCAAAGGACGCTCTCCACAATCAAATGCCGACTACGAACGCTTCCACATGGGCACTGCGCACCAAAAGGACGATGAGACCTTGGACACATTTTATGGGAGATTGCGCAGGCTGGCGGTCCCCTGTGCCTGGAAGACCCCGACACGATAAGGAAACAACTCATCCAGGGGTGTGTGTCTGGCAAGCTACAACGCCAAATTCTGAGGGAGCCTGGCATCACTCTCCCTGTCATCCTGGAACTGGGGAGGTGCCACGAGGTCACCGAGCTGCGGGTGTCCCGCATGGAGGCAGGAGTACACCCTAACAAGGTGGAGGACATCTGTGCCATCGGCAGAGGCAGAGGGATGAGACGCCCAGCAGGCATCCAACGGGGAGAAGAAGAAGAAGAAGAAGAAGAAGAAGAAGAAGAAGAAGAAGAAGAAGAAGAAGAAGAAGAAGAAGAAGAAGAAGAAGAAGAAGAAGAAGAAGAAGAAGAAGAAGAAGAAGAAGAAGAAGAAGAAGAAGAAGAAGAAGAAGAAGAAGAAGAAGAAGAAGTATTCTTCGTGTTGAGTGTGGGTGTTTTGCGCTCCAACTCCAAGCGACAGCCCTGATGCAACGTACTGGTAAATCAGGACGCTGTGCCGATGTTGGTGGACACTGGCGCGTCTGTGAACATAATGGCCAGGGAACATTATGATGCCATGCAATCCCCACCTGGCCTGTTGATGCCAAAGGCGTGTATCTTTACCTTCGGAGAGGCACAGCCGATCCCGCTGGACGGTGCGTTCATTGCAGATGTGAGGTATGGTGGGGCCAAAATCCGGGCAAGGTTCTATGTCACGCCAGTGAGCAACAACACCTTACTATGCTGTGCAGCGGCAGAGGCCCTAGGCATCGTAACCTTTGCGTACTCGGTGTACGTAGACGGCATTCCGGTTCTGCTGGGTAAACACTCATCTCTGTTCGAGGGCATCGGGCGGATGGCTGGTGGACCTGTCCGGCTGCACATTGATGACTCTATCCAGCCTGTGGTGCTGAAACATCGGCAGGTGCCGTGCTACCTCAGAGATCTGGTGGATCAAGAGCTAGATAACCTAGTGAAGCTGGATATTATCAAAAAGGTGGAGGGCCCCACCCTGTGGGTTTCCCCAATTGTGATTGCCCAGAAACCCAAGCAGCCCGAGTCAGCCAGGATTTGTGTGGACATGCGCCTGCCCAACAAGGCGATTAAAGCGGGAGAGGCACTTAACGCCCACCATTGATGACATTATAACAGAGCTACAGGGTGTGTGGTTCTTCTTTAAGCTGGATCTCCAGGCCGGATACCTTCAGGTGGTGCTACATCCAGAGTCACGATGCATCACCACCTTCATCACACACAGGGAGCTATACATATACGAAAGGCTCAGTTTTGGCGTGTCTTCAGTGGCAAAACATCATCAGAGGGGCCCTCGCAGACCTGGAAGGGGTGCTTAATATCAGTGATGATATCCTGGTATTTGCAAGGTCTGAGGCAGAGCACCTGGCCCGTCTGGCAAAGACATTTGTGCGCCTAAGTGCCCTGGGACTTACTTTACACCGAGATAAGTGCAAATTCCTCAAGACCACCATAGAGTTCTTTGGCTTTGTCTTCAGGATGAATGGAATATCTCCTGACCCGCGCAAAGTGAGAGACATTCAGGAAGCCAGGCCGTCGGAGAACGCGGCTGAGGGGAGGAGCGTCTTAGGCATGGTCACGTACTGTGGCCAGTTCATCCGGAACTTGGCATTCCGATCAGAGCCACTGTGGACACTAACAAGGAAAGATGTCACCCAGCAGTGGGGGCCATTGGAACATGCTGCTTTTGATTACATCAAGGGTGCCCTCACTGCAGAGGATACAATGGCATTCTTTGACCCTGCTCTAAAGGCGGAGATCATCGTGGATGCCAGCCCCTATGGTCTCGGAACGGTCCTCACTCAGGTGGGGGCTGATCAGGAAGGCTGCGCGATGGCGTATGCCAGCAAAGCGCTGTCGGACACTGAGCAGCTCTACTCACAAATTGAGCGGGAGGTGCTGGCTGTACTGTGGGGCTGTAGGCACTTTAGACTGTATGTCCTAGGAAGGCCGGTGACGGTGGTCACTGACCATAAGCCCCTACTCCCCATTCTAGCGGACTCATCCTCCAAACCTCCCATGCGGATAGAACGGTGGATGCTGGCGCTCCTGGAATATGGAGTATCGCTGGTATATCTCCCAGGCAGCAACAACACTGCAGACTATCTTTCCAGGCACCTAAGGGAGGGCAACCACCAGTCTACATGTGCGGAGGAGGCGGATGAGTACATCCGGCTGGTGGTCGAAGCGACAACGCCCAACTCATTGTTGGTGGCATAGCTGGAACTGGCCTTGCAGTCTGATGAGTGTTTTGGAATCCTGAAGGCGGCCATGGAACACAGGGCCTGGAAGACTGTGATGGAGTCCTTGACCCGTAGGACACATGAGGCAAAGGTGGCCTTGGAACAGCTCTGGCGGGTATGTGAAGAACTGGCATTCTCTGACTCTGGACTGCTGCTAAGAGGGGAAAGGAAAGTGGTCCCACAGGCCAAGATGCATCAAATCATCGCTCTGGCACACCAAGGGCACCAAGGGGCGCCAAAGACGAAGGGCCTCTTCCGGCAGAAAGTGTGGTTCGCGGAGTTAGAAAGGAGGATGGAGGAATTTGTGGCTTCCTGTGTATGGTGCCAGGCAGCATCACCTGCGCTGCATGATCCATCCATCGAAACCATGCCGAGAGGGACACAGCCGTGGGAGGTGGTGCATGCAGACTTTGGGTCCACGACCAGGGGCACCCACTTCCTGGTGGTCGTCGATGAGTGGTCCCGATATCTGGAGGTGGAGTTCGTGGAGTCCATGGCATTCGAGAGGGTGGTGGTAGCGCTTGAGAAAATCTTCGCCCCCCACAGACTGCCCAGGGTGCTGTGCTCCGATAACGGGGCCCCATTTCAGGGCGAGAGTTTTGCAGACCTCATGAAAGGGTATGGAATACACCACAGGAAGGTCACCCCACTATGGGCCCGAGCGAACGGAGAAGTGGAGCGGATGATGCGCACACTGAACAAGGTCTTCCGGATCTCCCAGGGCAAAGGCGAGTGTCTGCAAAGGGTGTTGTATGTGTTCCTGAGAGGATACAGGGCCACCCCGCATTGATCCATGGGGATGGCGCCGGCAGAGGTGTTGTTTCAGCGCTGCCCGAGGGACGTCATACCAGAGGTGGGGGAGCGAGAACATGCTGTCATTGATAATGAGCAGGTGGAAGAGGAGCGAAGGGTACGTACTGAGCTGGAGAACGCCCTGAGGGGTCTAAGAGCACCAAGACTGGCCCCGGGGGATGAGGTCCTGTTGAGGAATCGACACCCTCAGGCAAGCTATTCCTCACCTATGAGCTGGCACCGTTGGAAGTGGTGGCAGTGAAGGGGTCAGTGGTAACCGCGTCCGATGGAACGGCATCTGTCACCAGAAATGTCAGCTTCTTTAAGAAACTGGGTGAGCCCAGGGCAGAGACTATGACGGACATAGACCTGGAGGAGGTGCCCAACGAGGGCGGCGGACCATCTGTCCAGGCGGAATCCGTGACCCGCAACGAGCATGGCGAAGGAACACCAACCAGAGAGACTGGCAGGAAGTACCCCCTGAGGACAGGGCGAGGGAAACCTGCCCGTTTTAGGGACTATTTTATGGACCAAGTGGGAGCTGTTATATGGGGTACATCCCGGAGCCCACAGAGACTGATGCCGCCTGGGTACCCAGGGTGAGTATCATTAAAGGGGCTTTCGGGGACCTGTTGATGTTGTGTGCTGTGATGTTTGGTAGCTAGCTCTTCCTTTTCAGTTGTTTGTTGTTATGGAAAAGGAGGAGTGTGGCGCTGCCCCTTTAAGGGCGCGTGCACGCGACGCAGTGATGTACTCCGTTGCGTGCTAGTATAAATAAACGGGGCCTCCCCGGAGCCTGCACCAGAAACACTGTGTCCTTGTGTCTGCGGAGGTGGGAGGCTCAAGGGGTAGGGGGCAACCAACAACAATGCGGACACTCGAAAGGACAGAAGCTTTCATTATATGAGCTATCCTTTTACATCATGGCATTGGTGGGACTTTTTTTTATAAAAGTTGCTCGTTCACTATTTCACGATCACACGTGTTGCTGACTAGCGTTTTTCTAGGAGACCCAACAGTTCCTTGTTCCTTGTTTACCTCTAGAGGCGGCGTCTGTTGCGGTTGAATTGTTGGAGCGTGTGTTATGCATTCTGGGTTTCAGAAATCATACAACAGAAGCTAACTTTTATGCTTCGGTCAATGGGGGGCACATTTTGGGAGAACTTGGAATCGAGCTTCAGCCTGGAGAGAATGTTCAAGTACTGAGTGTGGCAGAGCATCATGACGGTACATTGAAGTTTCCCAAAGTATTACCAGAACAATTACAGGTCCTTCCAGAATTCGTGCACAAGATGGTTATTGTGAAAACTACTGTCCCTTCAAGGAGCAAAGTACTACGAGAACCTATTACTGCGCATTTATAGTCCAGAATAATGTGATTGGACCAAGAGAGAGAGTGGAATAGGGGTCGCCTATGAATCTCAGGCCGTGTGGTGTCAATGAGAATATTGTGGCCAGGTCTCCCCATAGCAAATCGCTAGCCCTGCTGGGAGAAGGCAGGTTTTTACTTTAGATTTGATTAGTGCTCCTCATCAAGTGTGCCTCCATGAATCATTTTATCACACAGCCTGTTTAGGTTTAAGCAACTTCCATTTAGGTTAACAGGTGGAGCCTCTGTGCTGCAGAGGCTCACAAGAGAACATTGCAGTGTTTGAGGGAACAGGAAAGAGCAGGAAAGTCTGCATTTGAGAAAGTGCGCAGCGTATTTCCTGACTGTTCATTATTTTCTTTTCTTTAGTTGAGACTCCCACCCCTCACGTGGATTTGATGTTAACAGCAGAGGTGTTGCTGGGGGGTGGCTATTGGGGCTATAGCCCCAGATCTTTTGGTTGGAGCCCTGAATAGAAGCTCAGGGGCTATAACCAAAAGACCAGCTAGTCCCGAGTCCCGACAGTCCCGACATTAGCGAAGCCCCAGATCTTTTCCAGACCTGCAACACCCCTGAAAGTGTGTAGTGTGAGTTTGGATGGCATGGCCTGCAGGGCAGGGTTTGTCTTGCATCAACACATAGGTGGCAAGTTAAGTCCAATGGAGCTACATTGCCAACCGATGTGGCATGGACTGCTTAATCCTTATATTAGGTACAGCAAAGGAAACAGTAGAAAAAATTGAAATCGACCTAAAAAAAATAGAAGATATAAAAAAATTAACATCTTTGGACAACTATAAAAAAAGAATAGATGAAATAGAAAAAGAAATGAAAGAGTTTAAACAAATAAATACACAAGAACGAATTCTGAGAGTAAAAAAAGATCTAGCCAGATCCAGCCACGAGAAAGAATTTCCATACACACAAGATGAATATAAGAGCCCTTCATTACAACAAGGGCCAGAACAATCAAGCAAGAAGGGCTACATTTAGAGACACCTTCTATAGTACTACTTAGGACAGTAGTGATTTGGATGATGCAGGAGATGGTAACTCAATCCTACAATAGGGGAAGGGGACAGCCCAACAAAAGACAAGAAAAAGGAAGTTGTAATATGTCAACACAGCCTTTGTTATACAGAGAACAAAACAAAGGAAATTGGGACGACGAGCAGAGGCAGACAAGAAATGGGAATCGCTCGTAGTAAACCTCTCAGACTATCCATTGACTGAAATAGAACAAGTCCTTAATAAAGGTCTAGGATTTATACTCATGAAAAAACATGAACCTTTTGAATTCCAAACGGATTTCCATAAACTAATGAGAAAAATTCACATTAAGGAATTTTTTTAAAACAAGGAATAAACTCCAGCTATAACGCTGAAGAACTGTACCGGTCTACAGTCCCCATCTCATTTTATCCATCTATACATACCATACCATACTTCCTCTCCAGAATCCTTAGTGTTTGTACAAAAGGTACTTACAGATGTGAAAAAACTTGAAAATAACAACACTAAAACCTATCAAAACCCGAGTAAAATGGAAAAAGAGACCCTAAAAACATTAGCTGATAAAGGAGGGGGATTGTAATACTGAACAGGACAGATTATGTGAAGGAATGTTTAGGCCAACTTCAACTTGATACGTTCTTTTCTTTCTTTTTTTTTAAGTACATTTCTTAGTTTATTACAAACTTCTTATTACATTAACATATCCCTTTCATCATGTAAAACCAACTCCAAGTCCTTGGAATAGAATTTCTCAAGCCACTTTACATCTTCAAAATGTTATCGAGGTAGTCTATAACTGCACAAATTAAGAAGAAATTATTGCCAGACAGAAATGCCCACCACCATGTCTCTAAGTCGTCATTTTTGGGAGCAAATTTCGCCAGGAACAAGCTTTGCTTGAGTTTCAGCTCTAGGCATTCGATTACCAGATGTTTAACCGATTCAACAGCTTGTCCAAAAAATCGACATAGATTATTTAAGACCTCAGGGAGATGTTGAATAAACAAGATCTCCCTCATGTGGAAAAGGTTCAAATGCAGAAATAGAAATTGATCTCTGTGATACCTACTGGGGAACTTCTCTAGGTATCTAGCGGCCATGTTCACACCTCTCGCTTCGCAACCGAGAGTTAATGTCATCGTATGAGATGCTCTTTTGTTTAAAGTTGCGATCCAATCACAAAAGGGCAATTTTCTTTTCGTTGCGGCACATGTATTGTTTAATAATGTTTCGGTGTCGATGTTGGCATTGATCAATTGGACAAGGATCCTTGAAGACCATTCCTTCAACCGTCCATTGGGAGATCTTCCAGCTGTGGAAGCAAACATTTTATATACACGGGTTGGCGGTGTCAATGATATTTTCCTCCACATCGAGATGGATTTCCACAGGACCATCGCCGACATGGACTGCAACCCAAGCTCATAACGCATGGACTGGATAGGCACCCATCTTGGTAGATGTAACACTCTTCGCCAAAATTGGCCTTCTAGCACATCCCACACAGAACTGCCGATATTTAACCCGGCTTCACTCCCAAACGTAATTGTGGCCAGCACTTTCTGATGGTAGAACATTAGGACCAGTTTCATGGTAAATTTTCCATAATCAGCATTTAATTTTATGCCTTGTAGTGTTAGATTTCGCATTCTATTTTTTAGATCAAGAATCCAATTTGATTCTCTAATAGATTTGTTGAACATAACACCAAGGTATCGGATGGACGCTATGTTGTCTAGATGTTCCTCTGCAGCAGCCCATTTGAATTGGTTCCCTCTTTTTCCGAGGTTAGTTCCAAATGACATAATTTTCGACTTTTGCACATTTAGCTGTAAATCGTTGTTTCTCAGATACACAATCAGGGGGTTCAAAAGACGCTGGGGACCTATCTGCGTGGTGTCTAACAACACTAGGTCATTTGCGTAGATTGCCCAAGTTAGCTGTTGACCGTTTATTCTTGGTGGAAAGGTGTTACAGTTGACAAATGCCGTTGGTAGATCCGCCAGATAGAGTTTGAAGAGTAGTGCAGCCAGCCGGCACCCTTGCTTAACCCCTCGTTTTGTTGGAATGTTGTCGGTAAGGTCTCCCTCAGCATTTAGTCTGATTCCTATTTATGTTTGGGAATGCAGGTTTTTTATTGGCTGTAGAATCTCTGCAGGACAGTTCCAGTTCTCCAGCTTCGTCCATAGGGTCGCTCTATTCATGCTGTCGAATGCCTTACGAAGATTTATGAAGGCAAGGAATAGATTGTTCTTCTCTTTAATGGCTTTTAACTTAAGCAGATCTAGCATCATAAGGTTCAATTCGACGCCAACGCCTTTGGAAGGCCTGCATCTTCAGCCCACTTTGACAGTCTTTGCTGTAAAAAGGAGGCAAACTTCTTGCCGATGACATCGAGAAGTGCAATCGGATGGTAGTTGTTAGGGTCTGATCGTGCTCCTTTTTTAAAAATGGGCACAACTACTGCAGATTGCCAAGAAGATGGAATTCTTGTCCTCGTAGAAATCTGTGCAAAGAGTAAACTTATGAAGGTCGCCCACTGCTCTTTGTGCTTTTTCAACATGATGTTAGAGAGACCATCCGGTCCCGCAGCGCCAGATTTCTTCAGTTTCACAATTGCGTTCGTTATGTTTTCCTTCCTAATCTAAAGATTCCACGAGCAAAGCCCCGCCCCATAGCGGCATCTATGATGTATTTGAATAGTGATTCACCCATGCTGCAGCACTTAATTAGTGCTCAGTGTTGCTTTCTGTGACAGAGAACCTTCATTGATGATCACCCAGGTATCTATGCTATGGTGCGCATGAATTGATTTTAACATTTCCTCTGCACTTTCTTGGTCTCGAATTTGTTTGAACGTAATGAGCCAGTTCTGGTACTTTTGTCGGTGCCGTTTTATGGCCAGCCTACTTTCATGCGTGATGTTCGCTTTTAGAGCTCTAATGTCCTTTTCCATTTTCTTTTTTTCCACAGCTAGCTACAGACTAAATGGGCATTTATTAGGATGATGATCGAACTTAAATCCACTTTGTAGTGATTGGTTTTGCTCCAACAAGGGGGCATAATCCGGGCAGTTATTTTTGCGGTCACATTGTGTGGGAAATTTTTGTGGAAACTCAATGATCGTATTTTTATTCAGCTTTAGCTGATTTCTACCTTGGTTAACCAGCAACTAGCAACTATGTCTGTTGGCAGCTGACGATGCCTCAGTTCTCCCATATCACGAACACAGCATCGTGGTCACTCTGTTGAGTTTTCAGGACCTCTAGTTTTATAATCAACAATGCCAAATTCGCTGAGACCCAGATATAGTCGAGTGTTTTATGACAGCCAGCGCAGGTCCACGTGGGTCTGGCCGGAAGATCCCCAACAACCTGTCCGTTCAGCATTTCACAGTTCCTTGTAAGGAGTTCCTCTTCCCAACGTTTAGCACGTAAGAGCGTTTGGTTTCCTTGCATCACTTTTAGGTCTGTCTTTTCACCATGCTGATTAAACCATGATAAATTCAGGTCTCCACAAACTAGGATGTGGATGTTGTTAAACTCCAAAATGCTTTTGTCTATTGTCAGCATTACCGAGTTAATAAACTTCATACTAGAAATCTTAGCCGGATTCCAATAGACATTTAGAATAAGAAGATTTGAACGAAGCACAGTATGTTATGTAAACTTGATAAAGCGCACATACACCCAAAGGCATCTTGGCGCTGGTTACTAAAGAGAAATCAAGGAACAAAGCAGCCGAGAACACTATAAGAGAGAGACGGACTAGAAAAGAGTGGTTTTCAGCAGCCGGCGAAAGGTGAGATGGTCTTCAGTTGCGCGAAGAGCAATGGGCAGCTCGTTCCAGGCTCTAGCAGCTGCCGCCGAAAAGGCGCGGCCTCCCATACGAGATAAGCGATAGCGGGGGGCAATGAGAAGACACGCAGACTGAGAGCGCAACAGACGAGCAGGAGTGTAGTGAGTAAACTTTGCTTGGAGATACTCAGCACCCAAGCCATAAAAAGCACGATGCACCAGACACAATGATTTGAACAAGATCCGGCTGGCCACAGGAAGCCAGTGTAGTTTCCTAAGCAACGGAGAGATATGAGATCCAAAGGGAGGACGGAGTATGGAATGGACAGCAGCATTTTGCAGCAGTTGAAGCCTTTGGATCAGATAGCGAGGCTCGGCCAAATAAAGGGAGTTGCAATAGTCAAGAGTGCTGAGAACCAAGGCTGCCACTACCGGGGCCTGGCATTCGGCAGGGATGAAGGGCAGGACTTTCTGCAAAATGCAGAGTTTAAAATAACCAGCACTACAAACACTAGCCACCTGGTTATCAAGAGAGAGGCAGAGATTTTAACGCCGAGATTACGGACCGATTGAACCAGAAGAGGAAGAGGGCCAAGGCTCGAAGGCCAGAATTGCGAGGTCCAAAAAAGAAGGGGAGACGAAGTGCCCACAACCAGGACCTCGGTTTTACTGCCATTGAATTTTAGCCAGTTAGTCATCATCCAGTGCCCCAGATCCTCCAAACAGTTCCTAAGTCGTACGGCAGTCACAGTAGCTTGAACAAAGAAATTTGGGTTTGACGATCATACATCATCCCAGCTTCTGTTGTTTTTAATCATCGTGATCAAACCCGAAAATGTACAGCCAGTCTTGTTTTTGCCGGCAGCATTCAACAAAATCATATATCCATCACTTAGTGGAGGGTCACGGAGCCAAGTCTCTTGTAGACAAATAAATAAGTAGAATTCTTTTCGTATCCCACTCTCACAAAATAAGTGTTTGAAACATCGGGTATTCTATGATAATAAGGAACCACTGTGGTTGGAATCGGAATCGGGCTGTTTTTCTTCGAGGAGAGACTTCTCTAATATTTTGCTTGTTGCTGCGATGGTTATTCTCTTCGATGTTGTTCGTAAGTATGTTACGTCTGTTATCGTTACTTGTTTGAAATCCTACATCTGGCCGTTTATGATATTGAGCCGCTTGGGATTTACTGGCGGTTGCGCCGAGGTACAATGTTAGCTCATAACCGAAAGACAGCAGATCATGGCTAGCAGACATCAAGGTATTCTCGATCAGAGATGAGTTAACATGTAGAAATACACAATCAGATCTGCATTCGGAGACATATTCTACTATTGAGATGTCATCCGATGTTATTGTTCTTAGCATTGGGATGCAATGCAGCAAGTTCATTACATTGTGCCTGTTTAAGTTTGTTTCATTTTTTTCCCAGGCAATGTTTTCCAAGCGAAGTTTGCTCAGCGCACTTCTTTGTTTAGCTTGTGTTTCTTGAGCTTTGCTGGTACTGTTTGCGCACCTTATGCCTTATAATTATGCTGCAATCAAGTAGGTTGAAAGGTTTAATAGTTCATCGTCTGTGATAGACGAATGAATACTGCCAGACTCGCTTTTCTCAAGCCGTGATCGTTTTTATGAGTTGCCAATTTCAAGCACTTGAGTCAACTTTGTAAATTCAATATTGTCGGTGGATTTTGTTTTATTCAGAGAGATCTTACGCTCGAACAGAGACACTGGCGGTGGAGTTGTCAAGTTTCTTGTAAAACGCCTTGAGCAATTGGATTTGCTTTTTGTGTTAACCTTTTTTTTCTATCAATGATGTTCCACTGGCGCTGTTTGACTTGCGGTTCTTAGACGTCGCTTTTGTGGTAGCAAGCTTAGGCGATTTGGAAAAAATGTCAAACGTTAGATTTCTACCGGTCACATTGGACCCATTTAACTCTGATGGTAGTACATTTGGTAGATGATTTTGGCCCGGCGCCTCAGTTTTGGTAGCTTCATCAGTATCAATAATCCTGACATCAGAGTTGGGAAAACTACTGGTTTGTGTTGCTGCATCCTCATTTGAGATGTCTGTTGTATTCTGTATTCAGCGGCTGCACGAGGAATGGGAAGCAGTTCACTCATGGTTGTAGGGATTTGTTTGGTGATAACGTTGTTTTCTCCATTCAAGAGTTGTTTCTGGGAGGCACCAGGTTAGAACGTATGGCTGTGGTGGTATTCCTCTCAACGTTCCTTTTATTAGCATTCATGACAACATTGCCTGCTGCATTGGAAGTCATGTTATAGAAATTATGCCGCATCAATTTAGTACAATCGATCACAGCCTCCATCAGATCACATTTTTGTGCAGTCTCGTGTCTTGCAAGGTCACAGAGTCTGTTTTTCCATTTCAAAGAGGTTTCAGCTTCGAGATCCAATCGTTTTTGGATTTGGTCAGAGAACGTTTCCAAGGCATTGAGCTTCAGATTTAGCATTGCCAGTAATGATGCTCGATATTTTAATGAGTCATTTATAGATTCGTACAGTTTTACAAATGTTATCATTGCAATTGTGGTTGCAGCTAGAACGTTATTGTGGATCTGAAGGCCCGCTGCTGCTGAAAGCTCTTCTTTGTTGTTAGTTGTGTTAAGGATTTTAAAGATGCGTCACACTCTAGACCAGGACTCTTTATATGGGCCAGGGATGTGGTGCACAATAAACACAGGACTCTTTCTATGGGCCAGGGATGTGGTGCACAAATAAACACGCTTTTAAGTTTATGACATATAGGTATGATACTAAAGTGAAAGGGTGACAGAATGGGATTCTTTAAGGAAAGGAAAAATCGGATTTTAAACAGGAGACACTTTCACAGGCAACTCGGTTTTGTTAGAAAAATGATTTATTCTACTGCTACTATATTTTAGTGGCTAGTTATTTAAAGAAAGACACAGTACATGAGGAGGTTAATTTGCAAGGTTATCCACGCTGTGTTCATCTCTATGGGAAATTAATTCATTTATTCAAAATAATACTAAGGACTTACACAACGAACTGAATGATTTGAAAATAATTACACTACGCATGGAGACTAGGATTGATTTTTCTCAGGATAGGATACACAGAGGATTCTGACAATTTAAGAAGTTACTTATAGGATTGCTTATAGGGTTCCTTATATAGTTGGACAAATAACAAGGTAACAGAATGGTGTATGCACCTTTTGGATATTATGGAGAGGGGATACTTACAAGAAGCACTTGGATTGGGTAGTTCGGACAGCTAACCGGGTCTCTGGACAGTGGGACAAGCATCTGGTCACTGCGCAGTGGCAGGGCCCTCCTCTAGGGATACAGCGAGGCAACGGGGGTCTGGTCTCAGTGGACAGTGGGTGCATCAGCTGGGCAAAGACAAGTCTGGTCACAGGATTCTCCCAATGGGGTCCGCAGCCTTTCCTCGTTTCTCCCTGATTTATTGGGATTTTTGTAGGGTTTAATTCTGGATAAATGGTTCTGCCTGGATAGGAGGTTCTGGATCTGGATCAGCTACCCCTGGCCTGGCAGTGGAGTCTTGCAGGGTGAATGTGAAATGTCTGGGTCTCTGGATGTTGATTTATGAATGAATGATTCTTGAATGTCCTGACTTTCCCTAAGCTTCCTCCTTTTATAAACCGGATGACATAAGAGGATTTTTACTATGTGGGTAGAACTAAGCTGGACATACCTCTAAGATCGGATAGGTCAGGCTGTGGATGTTACCGCCTCCCTGTAAGCAGATTGGACCCAGGGAAGTGACATCAGTTTTAGTGTGTCTGTTTTTATGATGTTTGTTTGTTGTTTGTTTTGCGCACCAGACTCGTAAGTAAAAGGGTGCAGCCGTATGAAAATGCAAAGCTTACAAAATTGTGAAACATACACCAGATACAATAATTACATGCTTACAGAATATACAAAATGTACAAATAAGAGCAAAAACTAAAAAATGCCTATGTAATTACAAAAATAAACAGTAAACAATGTACAAAAATACAGGTTGCGAAGGTGACATCCTCCGTATATCATGATAAGAAGACTAGGGGCCTCATTACACGGAAGGCGGTAATGGTTAACGGCCACCGTTAATGTTAACGGTGACCGTTAACCATTACCGCCTTACTACGAGGTCCCTTAGCGGGTTGGTGCTTTAACGCCTGTTTTTTGCAGGCGTTAAAATCCAACCCGCTAAGGGACCTCGGAGCTAATTACGGCACCGCAAAATTGCGGTGCCGTAATTAGCGCCTTCCCCATTCCCATAGAGCCCTATGGGGCAGAAATGGGAATGGGGAAGGGCAATGGCGGAAAGGGGATTTACCGCCCCTCCAACCTTGGAATGGGGCGGTAAATCCCCTTTCCGCCAAGGCGGTGCCGGTATTTTACCGGCATGAGCCATGGCGCTAATAGCGCCATGGCTCACCGCCTACCGTGTAATGAGGCCCTAGATTACACATGGTCTTCAGGTATTAGTCTCTTCAGTTGCGGACAAATCTGAGACAGGTACTGGGAGACTAGGGGTCAGTAGTAATGATATGTTTTATTACATTTTTCCTGAAGTGAAGATAGGGTTGGTCGGCTCTCAGATCTTGTGGCAGTGAGTTCCAGAATTTAGCTGCCTTTACAGGGAAGCTACTACCACCAATAGTGGTGAGCTTGTATTTGGGTATGGTCAGACAGTTAACATTCCCAGTTCTGGTAGGTCTGTGAGAGATTCATTTCTGGATTTTATCTGTGAGGTAGCTGGGGGCCGCATTGTTGAGGGCTTTATGAGTCAAAGAAAGCGTTTTTTAGTTGTATTTTATTAGGCGTGGATAACCATTTGTGGTGGCGCCTAAGGGCGGAGATGTGTTTTTTTTTATTAATGCCTAAGGCTGCTCTTAGGGCATTGTTCTGTAGTGTTTGGAGCTTTTGGATAGTAGATTTATTCGCACCACTGTATAGGGCATTACAATAGTCGATTCTAGAGAGTATTAGGGCTCTGGCCAGGATCAGGCAGCTGTCATCAGAGAGGAATGGTTTACCAGCTCTGAGTAGCTTGCAGGTGTAAGCCGTGGAGGAGGTGAGGGATTGTACCTGTTTATCAAAGGACAATGTGGAATCCAGATAGACTCCAAGGGTTTTTACCTCCTTGGAGACTTTGATTGTGTTCCCGTCAATATTAAATGAGGAAAATTCATGGCCTAGTTTTTTTAATGTTGGCCTGTGAGCCCAATATTATCAACTCGGTCTTATCATCGTTCAAGCATAGACCATGAGTGGCCATCCATGCTTGGATGATAAGATATACTTTTTTCACCAACCCCGTGTCCTTGCTGTGATCCCCAGAAAGCGGGAGGAGAATATGAGTGTCATCTGCATAATTGGTATAGATGACACCCAGATGGTCCAGATCGTCAAACAGAGGTTTGGTGAAGATATTGTAAAGGGTTGGCAAGACGCAGGAGCCTTGAGGAACACCACACAGGATAGTTGTCGGGTCTGCAGCTGCCGAGGGAGAGAAGACTCTCATAGTTCTCTTGCTCAGGAAGGACTCAATCCATTTGATGGCTTCCGGGGAGAAGTGGGCCGCAGAGTCAAGGTGTCTGCATAGGACCTTGTGATTGACCAGATCAAATGCGGCAGAGAGATCAAGTAGGAGCAGGAGTACTGTCTTACCTTTGTCTTTCAGCTCGTCTATTTGGGATTTTGGGTCGATTAAGGCTATCTCTGTTCCGTGTAGTGGACGTAAACCAGATTGTCTGTTACCTAGGAGTTTGTGCAGTTCAAGGTGTTTTTGAATTTGGATGTAGGCGGCTTTGTCCAGTATTTTTAATAGAAATAGGACCGTGGTAATAGGCCGGTAATTAGTGGGGTTAAGAGGATCTAAAGTCTGTTTCTTGAGGAGAGGGAGCACCCATGATTGTTTGAGGTTAGCGGGGATGATGCCTGTGGCAAAGGAGGCATTTATCAGTTTGGTGATGAATGGGGATAGTTCTGTGGCAGCGTCTTTTATTAGTTGTGCAGGACAGATATCGCCTTTGCAGTTCGAAGATTTCAGTGGCAAGATCATTTTTTCTACTTCCAAGGTGGACATTTTGGAAAAATAGAAAGTGGTATTGTGTGCCGGAAGTGAAACACTAGGCAAGAGGTTATTAGGCAGGTGCTGTAGGTTCAGTACATCTTTTTTTGCTGAATTTTATTTTGGAGCATGTTGATTTTATTAACTAGAGCATGTTGGATGTCTGTACACCAAGATTTGTCTTTGGTACAGACATCGGGTATGGCTATTGGGGACTTCTTTCATACTAGAGTTGGCTTTGGCAATACGCTCATTGTAGGAGTTGTGTTTTGCCCGACAGATTTCCTTCTTGTAATGTGAGGAAAGTGAGGTTAATTTAGCTTTGTTCTCGCTGGAGGGTCAAAGTCTCCAGTTAGTTTCACTTTTTTTTTTAAACTGCGAAGGTCCTTAAATTCTGGAGTGAACCATTTGTTTAAATGGGCTATTGGTTTGCTAGGTCTGAGTTTCACAGGGGCAATTTTGTCTAGAGTGGTGAGCATAATATTGTTGAATTCCTGAACTAAGATACTAGGGTCAAGATTTTCTGGCAGTGCTGGCAGTGCATTAAGGGTGGGCAGGATAGCAGGGATGACTTTCTCTGCTGTGAAACTTTTTTTACTCCTGGTTGAGCATGGTGGTGCAAATTACTGGGCCACTGGAGTAGGTCTTATAGTAGAAAGGTGGAATGACACCAGAGAGTGGTCTGTCCACGATAACGGCTGAACAGTTATAATCCACTATCCAATCCAGTATTCTCCCTTTTATATGGGTAGGTTTGTTTACTTTTTGGGAAAGACCTAGTGCATTGATTATATTGACTACATCTGTGGCATTTTTGTCCATTTGGTCGTTAAAGCCTAAGTTAAAGTCCCCTAATAGGAGTAGTTGCGAGGAAGGTTTCAGGTTGCTCGTGATTATGTTATGCAGATCCTCCTCAAAGGTGCCAAGAGGACCGGCGGTCTATATATTAACTGAATGGTGAGTGATTGTGAGTTATTTATCTGGAATTTGGCAGAGAGAGCTTCCCATGATTGTGACAGATGGATGGGGGCTAGTCTAAGGCAGAGACAAGTTTTAGAAATAATGGCAATGCCGCCTATTCGGGCACTGTCATTGGGGATAGCTAACACGAGTGCTGGCCCTGCTGCATTATGGAGCCACGTTTCCATAATTGCAAGGAAATCCAGATTACCTTCGGTGATTAGGTCGGCAATGTCGGCGATGTGCTTTGTTCTACAACAGTTACTTTTGCCAAAATCAGTTATGAAACACAATGCTTATATTTACAATTGTAAGCCTCCTGAAAATCAGATGGGCAGACCCCATATTTTACAAGGAATATGCTGTTCAAACTCCCAAGTTTGTAAAATGCTGTTTTGTCCTTCTGGAAATCTTTCGCAATTTCTATGGAAAATATTTCCCTTTAAAATCTACGAATGGATACCCAGAAGCCTATCAATGTTGGGCATATTTCCCATCAACTTTTAAAACTGTATCATGTACGCTTTCTCCAGAAATGTCTTTTTCCTGTCGTTCGCGCCCGCTAGATGTCAAGAAGACCCACATGGTCGTATTTGAATGGTACCTAAATTACATAAAAACTGTCATAATTTCACATTACTGCTTCTTTAGGTTACTGAAATAAATGCTTTAATATAAAAATTCTTTCAAATCAAATGGATGGCATCTCTCACTGGAGGGTGGTCCTTAAATTATCCACAGCCATCCTGCCCTGTCTGTGTCAGTTCTGGGCAGCAGGGTTACCATAGCACCTTTGATTCTGGCAGATGCAGCTGAGGAGAGGTGTGACAAGGAATTCACACTTTTCTGTGAAGTGCTGATTACCCTTGATCCATTGTCCCTTGCTGGGGAAATGCCAGTCAGTCTGACGAGGTCCCAAATTCTCATACCTTGGCCATTTCATAGTTTTTGGAGGAGATTCCTTTCCAAGGAAGGTTTAGTGCCTTTCAATTTTCTGCCAGGCACCTTTGTTCTGCTGTTTTCAAACACACATTTTTTTCTTCCTTACTTTCTTTCACAGAAACCAAGGGGCTGATTCATGGAATTTGTGCACCAAAAAACGGGGATTTGTGCTGCATTCGGCCCGCAAATCCCCATTTGTTAAACAGGGATTTGCGGGCAGAATGGCGCACAAATCCCTGTTTTTCGGCGCACAAATTCCATGAATCAGCCCCCAAGTCTTTAGTAAATAAATATAATATACACTTAAACCATACCAGTTCCACCCATAACATACTGTTTCTTTGTGAGTTATCTGGTATGATTTCACATGTTCAGCTTTAAAAAGTATTGTTTCACTGCCTTTGCAAAACGAATTTACACATTGCTCATTTTACCTGGGGATTTTACAAGATGCAGTTTATTTAACACACATTTTTAGAAAAGCCTTGACAGATCAGATCAGTTTCAGGGCATGGAAAGATGCTGGGAAACGTTTTTCTTTATTAATTGAAGCATAGTCAGGGAGAAAAGCTTTCTTTTTGAAGTCTTCTGCATAGGGTTACTTTGTGGCAAGTGTGAACGCCAGTCGTGCAGCCTGAAATGGATTTCTCTACTCTTCACATATTTTGCTTGACACAACATGCCATTCAGTTAGGAATGCCCCCATTTACTGGTGTGCAACCTGAGTATGGATGAACCTGGCTGTGTTTTACTAATATCCAAGCTGGGTGATGTTCAAAAATGAAGATAACATCAGTGCAAAGTTGTTTTACATAGAACATTTTCTTTAGCAGTTTGAAGTTTTTGCAAATCACAACGCTGCAGCGCTGAGCCAGGTTGCCTTTGAATTCCGTTTTTTGGATTCTCAAGAAGAAAATAAGTGCAGCCATTGTCAGGGTGTCTGTGCTCCATCTCGCCCCATATGTGCACAGCAGACACAGGGCAGCCATGATTTCTGTAACTGCTAAAAACGCCTGTTTTGATGCAAAGGAATATGTGCTCAGCCCTCACAGCACAGCATTATTTCTGTAACTTCTTAATGCAGTTTTGTGAGGCAGGGATTTCTGTTGGGCTGGTAAATGTACCCCACAGTTGCTTGCTCCTCCGATTTGGAGTCGGTTGGGTTTGTTGTTCTATTTGGTAGGTATAAACAAGTAGATTTTATGTGTGCCGGAGGCTCGTCGACCGTTGTGTGCAATTGCTATTTTTGGTCGTTCTGATTCGGGCCTATACCATTTACCATTTTATGACATGTTGTCAAAAACTATCCGAAGACCCTACAAAAGATTTACTGAGACTTATAGAATCTAAAATCACAAAAGCAGAAAATGGAGGTTGGATTAGTAAACAAGAAGCACAATTTCTTAGCAATGTAGATTCCTCTACACCCATTTTGTACTGTCTACCCAAGATACACAAGACCCTAGATAAACCACCAGGGAGACCTATAAACTATAAACCCTGTGCTAGAACCCCTTTCCAAATTTGCAGACCACTATTTGAATGGACATGTCAAATTTATGACATCTTATTTAAAAGACACTACAGAGGCCATTAAAAAGTTCGAACATCATCAGTTTGACCCTAAAATTAACTAGCTAATAGGGCTGGACATAATATCTCTCTATAAAACATTCCCCAACAGGCGACACTGGCCACAATGGAGGTAATGCTCCTAAATAGGATGGATGAAGATCCAGTCCCCACTTCCTTCATTATGTGGTGCATAGAACTCACCGTAATGAAAAACTACTTAAAATTTCAAGGGGCAACAATGGCTCCTAGCCTAGCAAAAACCTTTATGTAGAGATGTTTGAAACAATCTATGTATATGCCATCAGTAACCCCTTTAGCAAACACATTAAGATCTGGTCTAGAATTATAGATGGTATACTTATCATTTGGGAAGGTTCACTGGAAAAAGGTAATTCATTTTTCTCTTGGCTTAGTAATCAAAATCGTCATCTTAAATTTACCATGACAATCAACAATGAATTGACTAATTTTCAAGACCTCACTATCTTTTATGAGAATGGTGAACTATTGGTGAAACCACACCACAAAACGACACATGTCGAAATTCCTTACTTAACTACAAAAGTCACCATATTAAACATCTAAGGGACTACTTTGACCAAATTTTAAGGCTAAAAAGAAATAGTAGCAGGAATACATCATATGAAGAAGAAGCAACAACCCTTATGGTTAAACTTAGAAATAGGGGATACCCCAAAAAACTTGTAAAAAAAAAAGCAGCAACAAGAGCTTTCAATAATAACGGGGAAGATCTGTTAGAAGAGAAAATGGATAAACCAAAAACGACAGAATAGCGTGTGAACACCTGTACCAATCAAAGTCTAACCATACGCAATATCATACAAAAGCATTGGAAAATGCTTGCGTCATCTGCATCAAATCTTCCACCACCTATTTTTGCATATAAAAAGAGTACATCTATAGGTAATTGTATGAGTAGTAGAAAATTGAAAACTAAAATACCTCCAATTGAAAGCATTGCTGAACTATGGGGCATGGACCCCATAAAGGGATACTATCCGTGTGGCAAATGCGATGTATGTAAACTGACAAGTAAAACCAAAGAAATAGACATAGGAATAAACACCAAATGGCAACAAATAAATGTTTCTAATTGCAACCCAGACGATCTCATATATATGATAACATTTCCATGTGGATTACAGTATATCGGAAAAACAGAAAAATAAAAACACAAATTATAGAACACAGGAGTTGCCTGAAAAATAAAATACAACAAGCCCCCATGGTTAAACATTTCATGGCAGAGAATCATGGACATGAAGAATTCAACTGGACTGTGGTACAAGAGGCAAAAGGAGAAAATCAAAGCACAAGAGATAACAAGCTGTTCAGAAGAGAACAGGAACATATATATATATATATATATATATATATATATATATGACACAAAGTGACACTTAAGGCCTTAATGAAGCAATAGAATCGAATAGCATAAAATCAAGAATTAAAGGTTAATACACACATGCCATAATTGTCACTGAGTAAGGGTAATCTTAATAGGATTATTAAGTCATTTTACCCGGATAACTGATATAATATGCTGGACATATATAAAAATCCAACCAGAAGTGAATGTGAAGTACTAAGGAATATTAAGTCCACTTTGAACACATCGGAATCCTGTGTGAATCATTAGACACATTGGTACATTTTTTTGATCTCATTTTTTTGATCTAATGTCTAGGAGAGCAGAACATCTAGCTCTAAATATAAATTAAGGACTCCAAAGGATATATGGATACAATTATCTTTAATTAAAAAAAAGTGCAAGAATACTAGAGATCAACCCTTGAGAATGTATCCTACATTCCAAACACAGAGCCTCATGTCAAAATGGGCCAGTTTAATTTAATATATTTAATGTGATTTAGTTTAAGTAAATTAAACTTTACACATATCAAAAAACAAACATACACAATGGGTAAAACAGAATAAGAATAGAATACACAATATCAATATATATACATCTTCACATGATTACACAGTTAACAAGATACCTTCCTGTATCAGCCACAGGAAATCATAAAAAGAAGAAATGAATATTGCCTGTAAAAAATTATGCTGATACTCAACTCAGGTTAACTTCAGTCACAGTTAGTATGGTTATTTTTGATCACACTTTATAGCAGAGGGCCCAATTTAGATTCAATCCTTGTCCATATGTTGTATAAAGCCTCTAATAGGCTCATATTCCCAGATTTTATGCAATATTGCCAAAAAGATCGATCGCCAATGGTTCCTAAATTATGTACATATTTGGCTAACATTTCCTGGATGGATTTGGCCATGACATGGCATTTAGTTAGTAAATGTCTCGCTGTCTCAGGGGTTTCTGCTTTTTGCAGAGTCGAAAAATTTGATCTTCTATCAGTATTTTTGCTCTACTTCCCAAGTTCATCCTAGTGGGGTGTTGTTCCAGTCTTAGCAAGATGATGAACCGTCTGAGTCTGATTGCTGGGCAGAGATTTAGGTATGCCTGGGGCTTCATGAAGTCATAGTGTCTGTGATGGAAAACTGGTATCGCTTTAGCTTGCTCAAATGGGCATAGTTTTCTAGCCAGTCCCATAAGGCTATCCGCTTATGGAGCGCATTTTGCACTGCTTTCGAATAGCTAGTTCCTCTGAGATTCCATCCTATCTCTGTTAGGAATTTAATCATGGGCTCGTACAGTGAGCTAGTGGTGCAGCTTTTACCAAACTCCTGTCGGATAGTTATCAATAATGGGTTGGTGGATCCGCCAGTCGTCCTCAGAAAAAAGTCTGCTCTCTTGTTTAGGACAGTAGCTTTTAAAGAGAGGAGACCGAGTTCGAGCCGTATAAGGGCCATTGGGACTCCAGGCGATAACCACAGGATCCGGCGCCACAATGTTCCTTCAATAGCCTGGAGCCAAGCAAGATCTGAAGTCCATAGTGCCTCTAAGCCGTAGGTGATCATTGGAGAGAACACCTGGATGTATAAGTGCTGCGTAGCCCACATTGTGAATCCCCCCTGTTTGTAGGAAAATGGGCCAGTTTAAGTTATGGCGGTTAAGTGTAGACTTGAGCCCATATATAGTTTAAGATAAACAGGAATAGAATAATACCATTCTAAGATCGCGCTGGAATTTTAGAACTAACCAGGACCGTGATCGACATCATCGAAATAGAAGATGTCCCAAAATGTAGCCATAGAGACTCATTAACATGACAGAGCACCCCTATACAACAGGACTTAGTACAACGGCAACTCTATCACGATGGATAGATACTTACGAACTTCTACAGGGAGGAGCTTACATTATGGACCTGCAAAGATATTGAACGTTCCGTATTCCACAAGTAAGTGGAAGCGCGGTAGATCTGTACAAGTAAAGACCCTGACTTTATACCTTTATTTAAATGGGAATGTAATTGTGGTCATAGAGGAGGCTACAAGAGTCTAGTGGCATGTGAAAGTGTGCAGCTGCTCCGTTATACAGCGGTCAACACAAAACCCACAGTAATGCTTTAAAAACTGCAGTTTGAAGTGAAAATCGGGAAGTAGTTTTGTGCATAGAACATTAGATTTAAGATTCAGGGACTAGTCAAGCGCTAATCCGTTCAGTACACGACAGACAGCATATTAATAACAACTACCTTATATATTTTTAAGTACATGAATATCTTTTGAATGCTTTATGTTTTGATAGGCATACTAGATAGTATACTAATACCTAAATTTACTTTCTCCAGATACATTTGGGTGAGACAAGAATACCCCGTATGAACAAGCTACCAAAATTTGAAGCACAGCCCAGTAAAAGGTGCCAAGGATACAAATGGATTTCACTACAATAAAGACAGGGTTGAATATCCAATTTAACCCACCGAAACAGGTGGGTCATTGTGTATTAACTAAGTCAAACTGATAAAACATCAAAATGTAGAGATGAAAGAGAAAAGAGACACATAGGGCAACAAAGCGGTAAAAGCATATTTATTTCTGCGTTCACTTAGATATTACTGGATGAACCAACTAATTACAAGTTAATCCTCAATTTCTGAAGATCACGCTGCCAGACCTACCCAGGTAAATACACCCTGAGATAAAGGTCAAAGGTCCATGTTGACCTACATGGTAAATAAGCAATGATAGCTTATACTGTTGTTTTCATATTGACAGTTCAAAGACTCAGCTCATCTGTAGAAAAGCAAGGGGAGAACTAATTGAACCCCAGATTAGAACAGTGACTACAACGATTTCTCCTGAAGAATGTTCAACATTTAGAGACTCTGAACAGAAACATGATGAGATAAACCCTGTAAAATTATAAATAAGGGACAGATTCGAAAGGTGTATTCATAATAACCTTAAAAGGAATTAGAAATTTCCTCTAACCTCTCAACTAAGGAACTCTACTGCAAAGATTATTTCACATATTCTTCTGGTCATATACTATTTTTATAATAGTTTTTTTATGACAATTCATATGTACTCATTGATGTTTTATATTGTGTTATAATATAATGCCTTTTTAATAAAAAACATTATGTATTTTTCTAATTACTAGATGATTCTTTGAACTGTTCAAAATTCTATCTACCTCAATATTTGTTATGAGTTATGGACTGTAGCATATGCATCAAGGACCTAAAGCCAAAGTAAGTAGAATTATTGAGTAATTCAGCGGGAGACCCTCGTATTTACATCGTTGTTGGAATACTTCAAAGTGTATTTGTGGGAAAGGCTTTCACACTACATACTGATTTCAAACCCTCAGTGAATGGCCTTTTACCTGTAGAAGAAGAGTTTAGCTCCAGGTTGCTCAGACTTGTGGCAAAATTACAACAGATCCACATCAGGATTAAGTATGTGCCAGGCAGGAAACTTTTTGAGGTAGTTTTCCTTTCGTTCTTGTCTCTAAGTGATGTAGCAAGTACAGCTGCTGGTGAACGTGTAGTGCTGTAGGTGGATCATGAAGTCTTGTGTGTAGGGGAACAAGGAGTTTCTGCTATTGAGCAGGGGGTGGCACAATTGAGGGATTAAACTCTGGACAAGGTGGAAAGATATTACCGTGAGGAATGTCCATCTGAATGTTGCCAGCTGGGAAGGCAGCACATTCTTAACAAGGCCTGTGATCTCTTTGTGGGAGGGGAATACGCAAGGGATTCATCTCAGTCCTATTATATTGGCTCATCAAGAGAATACAATCATTAAAGGCACAATTCACATGTTATTAGAGGCTTTTTGGTGGCCCCAATTGGATGCTGAAATTGAGTGCTATGTGCACAGTCTGACACTCTAGGGTGTCTGATGGTGTCACAGAGTTTTTCGCCACACCATGGCAAACATTGGTTTTGACCTTGCTGGGGCCGCTCCAAGTTCTGCTTGATGATTGCACATACTTAATGACGACTGGTAGGGTCATCATTCAGAATGGTCAATTTTTCTACCTCATGTGTGAGGTGACCACCAATTGTGTGAGGTGGTTTTTGAGGGATTACCAGAGGAGATTGTGTCTGATAATGGAGTACAATTTACATCCATCGAACTTAATTTTTGAAAGCTTGAAAAAACAAACTTCACTTTATCACCATGGCGTAATGGACATAGAGCTATTAATCTATAAACATAAGCCATACATGAGTTGTGGCTGAGGGGTCACATAATTGCTAGAGATACATCTGATTCGTAGCATACCAGTGTCACCCATCTGAACCCAGAGAGCTCTGGGAGGCTGTGTGGATTCCAGGCTTCTAGCTGTCTGTATTCCGGTGAATGAGACAAAATGGCAGGGTGCAAATCAAACCCAAACATCTCACCGAACTGTTGGAGAGGCTGCACGAATGAGGGATCACTGTTCCACCTACTATGGACCTGCCCGCACGCTGCGAAATACTGGCGCAGGGTACTTGACCAGATAAAGGCAATCACAGGTTTTTTACGATTCCCTGTGACCCAGGGATCATACTGCTTGGGGACACCAGTGATGAGGAATTCCCACTGACAGGCCACACAAGGCACTTATGCACCCACCTCTTAACGGCAGCCAAAATAGCACTAGCACGGCTCTGGAAAAACCCGACGGGCTCATCACTTCCGTTGTAGTGGTCAAAGTGTTGGAACATCGTAGTGGCTGAAAATATCACAGCAATCCGATCAGGGAACCTGAACCCCTTTCATAACACCTGGGCCCAATTTATGGACTATGCAGGAAATTTCCCGGCCCTAACACGAAAAGCTCGACTGACCCGCTGGCTGGAATGAACCACCTAACTATAAGGCAAACTCACACTAGCTGTCATGCTCTGTAAAGCTGCATATTCTCACGAACCCGACCACCCCACTACGGAACTGTGCTGTGAACATGCTAATGTTGTATTTTTGCACACATATATGTAATGTCTAAAGTCTTTGTCATTTCTTGAAATCCTAATAAAATGTTGAGTTGAAAAAAAAGGGCAGGTTGCCTGCCTCTCTTGATTCATTAGGCAGGAAGGTAACCCAGGCTTGGGGTCTCCCAGCCAGATACAAAGGAGAGCCTGGCATCAAAGAGCTGGGTGCATGATAAAGGCTGCCTCCCACTAGAGTGTTTCATAACAGAGAGTATTTGAAGTTGCAGGCTGAGAAGCCGGTGGGGTTAGAACATCCAGGGAACACAGGTCAGTTAGTAGAAGGGTTCCGCCACCTTACTTTATGTGGGCTTTTCCTTTCTTCCTGTCCATTTGCCCAAACCATCTCAAGGATGGGGATTAGACTCGTTAAAGAAGGTTTGCTTTCCATTAATCCACTCTTACCCTTTGCCTATAAAATGGGGGAGGGGGTCCTCCACTCCTCCTTTGATTCACTTTTGGACCATCCAGGATTCAAGAAATAATTAATTTTGTCTTCTTTTGGGAGAGTTGACTTTCAAAAGCCCTCAGCCATTTAGGTAAAGAAGGTGTTCTCCAATGAAGAGGAAATCTCAGCTCCCTACCCACTTCTAGGGTACATTGGGGGTGACTCTTCCTGAGGATCAGGACCTGCCACTCTGCTTGAAAACCTCCCTGGGTTGGGAGAGCAGAACCTGAAAGAGCCCCACTGCAGTGGTTTTCACACTATCCTGAGTGCAAGAAACAGCCACGGTCATGGTTTCTGCTGTCAAACTGCTTTGAGCTACCTTCGAACCACATTGCAATGCTGTCAAGTCAACAGGATGCGCCGATACTGCCTTTGGCCCTAACTCGACTTTTAACCACTATGCTCGCATCATCGAACTGGCTTGATGCCGTATCTCACAGGCAGAGCCTTGTAACCTGTCTAGCTATAGCCAACACACGGGGAACTTGATTTCAAATGGCTGCATCAGACAAAGTATCAAACCACCAGGACTTTGCAACACTGCACAACTCTAACTGCTGCAACACTGCATAACTCATCGACCCGAACCTCTGGTACTCATCATCTCGAAATATGCTTGATTGTCCAACAGGTCTTGGTGATCCATTACACCTGCACTGCATAGCTCGTGCCACCTCAGAACCACCGGAGCACCTGCTCTAGAACCCGATTCGACTTGATTTGATTTGATTTGGACATTTTTAATGCGCTCAGAACAGAACAAACTGTATAATGGCACAGATGACTTTGCTGAAACGAGTATCCAGAATTGTAGAAGTATCACATTACATCCATAGGTGTGGCGCAGACTCACCCCCTGGATCAACGTGATTCGACGCCTTCAATGTGTTGGCTCAACCATTCGAAGCCTGGTTCAACACCATCAAACATCCTAGACGTTGAATTAGGTACTTTGAACTGACCCTATCATCCAGGTCCACTTTTTGGGGCCCTAGAGACTGCTGACTAAGGCACTTTTGCACCCCAAATGTAGGCTGGATCTGTTGAAGGAAGCCTGGTATGTTCCTCAAGGGTCACTCAAGGATTTCCAGGCCATGGTGGGTGAGGGAGTACAAGGCCAATTCACTCAAATGGGATAATGATGACAAGTGGAAAGTCAATTAGGTATTTGTTTGCCCAAAGCCTCTTGATGTCAATGACAGTGAGTCTAGTAGACAATGGAAGATCTTATCATCAGGGAGCTTATGTTACATGACATCTCTGAAAGTAGTGGTACCCTTGTAGGCCCACCCTCTAATAGGGGTTCATCAGTCTATACCGGTGGAAGTGAGGTTAGCAGACAGGAACCTGTAACCAAACCTATGTTGAGGACCTGCATGAGGGGAGCCCATAATGGGGGTTGTCCATCCACCAACTGAGCCTTTAGGTCATTGACTCATTGTGAAAAGGCACTATTCACCACTCTACTAGTCAGTAACTCCAACTGGCGGTCCTGCAAAATGGTAGTCAAGTCAGCGGATGATGCTGAAGGATCTATGAAGTTCTGACCAAAAAAGGTGTAGGTTTCACATTCTGTAACCAGACCTAAGTTAGGAACCTGCATGAAGGGAGCCCCTGCCAGGCTCATGGATTATGTTATTCACTGATATTTTCTTCTTACGCTTCCAGGTGCCCTTTTTCTTCTTTCATCAGGGGGAAGATGTGTTGTGTCTTGGGTTATGTGTTTTTCACCCCCCCCTGGGTGAGCAGCTATTCAATAGAATGTTAGGGTGGCGTACGTTTGGTGACGGTTATTCTTGCCAGCCACTTTGTGCAATAGGCCCGCTCCACCACTGCTTTCCTTACCAACTAAAAAACTTTCTTCAACTCTCATTGTTCCGTATTTCCAATTCACATAGGAGTTTCCATTGAGGACTGACAGACTCCATGCTGATCACTCAAGATCATCAAAGGATACCTCTTCTCAGATGTAACGCATCACAAGGAATGCTTTGGCAGAAACATTGCACATGATAGGTTATTTATAACACGCTTAATACCCAGAGGTTTCTAAGCAAGGACCCGGGGATCGAACGTGTGGTGCTCCGTGTCATCTTGCTTCCAAGGCGAGCACGTTGCCGCTGAGCTATCCTCCATATATCCCTCACACCTCCTGTTTTATAATAAGAGCGTTGAAGCCTAACAGAGGGAATGGGTTATTTGGTGTTTGTAGCCCAGCTACCTTACCTATGGCTGATGTATGGTCCTGAAACAAATGGAACACTCTTAGTACCTGTCTGCACCAGTCTAACCTACTCCCCACTACCATCCTCTTGCTTCCTGGGGATTAGGAGGCTGGTTGCTACAAGCAATCCATTAGATGAAAGCACTGCACTTGGCTGAAGAGACCTGCTGTTCCGACTTGACACCCCTTTGCCTATTTCCTGCACCATGTGGATTACTCTCTCTCTCCGTAATGTCAAAACTAAGGTCCCTTTGAGTTCTGTATAAAGTTTCTGTTTACAAACTTTTGTTAATGTCAAACCAATGTCCTCCTCGAGTTCCTGGCAACTCTCCCTTTGCACATACAGAATCTCCCATGAAACCTTCTTCCTCTCCCCTTTTATTCTCAGGCAAGAAAGAGTTGCTAGAGGAAACACTTGATCCCAGTTGAACCAGTTAGAAAACCGGGATCCACACAAGGTAAATATCTCAACAAGTAAAAAATCCCAATAATCTCACTTCATTTGATGCACCATCTTCAGGTACATACGAGGCTCGGGAAACTACAAAAATATTTAGAAGATTACCAAGATGTAGATATAGGTATGTAAGCGGATTCAATTCAACATTACAGCTAAGTCAATGCCTAGTCTGGGATGCTGAGGGAAACCCTTATTGATATATTTTTATGTCCAGTTTGTTTACTCTGGATGACAACCCTTATTTAACACCCCTCTCTTAGAATCCCCTTGACCCCACTGAGCCAAGAAGTAGGTTTGTTTTGCAAATTAAAAGGTTTATTTGAAAATTAAACAATATACAGATATATCACCCTTTTATAATAAATGAATTTTTGATAGCACACTTGTGAAGATGATAGTGATCAACAATGGATAATGTTACAGTGGTACACTCTTTTTGATAGCTTAGAAGTTATATAGAGAGGATAAAGTAACTGAGAATGCTTTTATGGCTTCAAGGACAATGCAATGATGAATGAAAATGCAGTACAGAAAATAAACTTGATATGACTTCAACAAAAGACAATGTAATCACTTTTCTTTGACAATTCTTTGACAATTCACCCCCCTCTCCCCCTCTATCCAAGGTAAAGAGATGGGAGGAAAGCACACAGTTCTCAGGAATGCAATCAAATATAATTCAGTTCCCCCCTAGCAAGCTTAGAGGAAAACAGGTAGGAGTTTTAAACACAGGCAAAATCCTTTTAAATGTGGTGGCAATGAAGTGAAAAATATACTCAAATTGCTTTTTAATTCCCTATAGGAGTTTCAGGGTGAGTGAGAGATACTTAAATTAATTCAGGATCACTTTAGCAATGCTCTATGAATGATTGTCAGGTTGCACACGAATTTCAGCAAGGAAAGCAAGGAAAAATATTTTTACACGTGGCTGAAATTAAGCAAAATGTCAAAGCGCGGCAAATTTAGACGCGTGCGTCGAGCGCAATTACGGATGACAGTTAAAACTCGCTCCTAGCACAAATGGTTCCGGAGATACGGCCGATTTAATAAAGATAGTTTTTCGGATTTGAAATTTTAAAGCACGGAATGACAGATGACAGTTTTCAGTTTTAAAAATGACAGAATGACACGATTCTAGGAGGCAGTTCTAATAGGCTAAAATAGTTTGGATTAGATTATTTTAAACTAAGAGATTGGTTTTGGCACAGTGCTAGCTGGGTACTCACACTAGATTTTGGACAGGAATGCGACTTCATCACCGATCGGGTCAGGATTGGCTGGACTTCTGCTAGCGGTTCTTCACAGCGATCTGGTCTCTGGGTCTCCGGTTCTGTTATCGGTTCTGCTAGCGGTTCCGGATACAGCAGTCTCTGGTTCTGCGGGTCTGGATCAAGTGGATTCTTAGCAAGCAGCAAACCGCACAGCCCGGCGGTTGAATAGTTTGCAAATGATTTTAGAGGCCTGCTGAAGAGAACTCAGCTTGTGGGTTGGCCTGTCTGCTACAAGTTCTGAAGTAAAGTTCTGGATCCCTGGAGTTCTGGATTTGAAGTCTGGAGTCTCCCGGCAAAGCGTCCCGCAAGAAAGTGGAAAGTGAATCTCCCTACTTGGGTTCCAGTGGCTCTTTTTATGTGTTTTGAAAATGGGTGTGTGCCTGGGCCTAGCTAAGCCTGCCCCTCTCACTTATCATTGGCCAAGCTTTCCTCTCTCCCTTAATTGGGGGGAGGAAATTAAGTGTCAGAGTGATGCTGTAGGTTTTATGGTCAGAGGAACCTCCCCTTGTCAAATTGCACACAAATCTATTTCTGACCCAAACACATATTTATCTATGTATCATTTTTCTAATATTATAGGTCCAGTTAACATATTTTCTGTAGCACCAAACCATCCGATACCTGTCTTTGTACGATGTTGTGTCCACTTATGACAGAATTCTCCCCTTTTCATCCAGGTAACGACCTCTAAACCTTTCCAGATTTTACACAAATGTGCACCAGGGATATGGGTTTCAGATGATAAAGTGTCAGATTTTTAACATGCATACATTGGGAGTAACAACCTTTTTTTCCGCTACTATCCCCAAGAACATACCACAGGGTCCTAACACCTCTTAAAATGTGCACAGAAAAATCACAAGAATGATGATGTTGTTTATATACTTTTTACAAGTCCGCACTATGAATTATCCATCTTTTTAAAATCATGCTCTGGCCACAAAGGGGTGTGGTTTTCCAAAGCACATGGTGGAATTTCTGGTTTATCCACTTCCCCAAGCTCAGCTTGCTCTCACAGGCACTGCCCCTCCCATTTTCTCCCAAGAGGAAGCCATTTTACGACCCCCCCAATATAACATTTGCCTGAGCCAGGGACAGTGCTTTGTTTAGTTTCCTGTAGTCGCCAGGTGCCACTCCCCTAATTCAATCAGAGAGGTGTCATCTCCTTTTGGCAGGGGCAGCAGGATGCAGCCATGCCTGGGAACACAGCTGTTGAATTCCCTTTCCTGTCGGGGGTAATTGTCAGGCAGAATCCAGTTTCATTAAGCCAGGCTTCAGCTAAATGTCACTTTTGTTCCCAGTTTTTCTTCATTCAAATCAAACTTACAATTTTCACACATGCAGCTAGAATGCCGATTCTAAGTTCAAAACTATGACATTTAACAGTTGCAAACTATGTGACATTCAAAAGTAGATGACTCATTTAATTTAAACATTTCGATTTTAGTGGTTTTAAATCCAATTTCATTTAAGCTGCTGACATCCACAGCTCAGCCAGTTTTGTTATGAACATGGTTTTGGGCTCTTTCTCTTTCCAGATTTAGTATGCACGCAAGAATACATTCTGCCAAATGTCTACTGGTGTTCATTGAGATTTTTTAATATCTTGTGATGTTTAAAATAGGCATTTTGAGCTTGCATTCAGGGAAACAAAAGTGATTTTAAAGCGCTTTTTTTAGCCAACCGGCACTGCTGCTTTTCCTTTGGCACACATTTCACTCATTGCACTCCTGGCCCATCATGCTTGCACTGGTGGGTGGCAGGTTAGGCAACCATTTTGGTGTGCGCACAAACTGCGCGGTTTTCCCGGATTCTGGCGCAAATGTGGGCTTTTCCGCCCTCTTGGATTTCCTAAGCCCACAGCACCAAATGTTGCAGCATAATAGTCCAAACGTGGGTCAGGACACCCAACAGGTACGTATGTTGACTTCTCAGAACACTAAGCAAGAGCATGGCTGTGGGCATGGCTTAAACAGTCTTTCAATCAAGATGGCCCCTGGGAGCACTTTGGAGATCTGGGAAATGTAGTCCCAACCTCCGAACTCTCCATTTCCCTGTTAAAATAGATCACGTACCCTGCCATGAACCACCTGGAAACATGGGAGTGGGCGATCCTTGTCAAGTACCAGGGAAAAACTGAAAGAATGGGGCAAAGGAAAGACCTGGTTTGGGGGTTTGTTGGGGCATGACACCAGAAGAGAAGAGAGTTAACACAATAAGTTATCCAGAGACGTGCCAGATCTGGGAGGAGGCACGCACAGGAGGAGTGAAAGGTCAAGGCACAGAGAATCCACCAGAACCTACAAGAGCAATACCGACAAAGTCAAAGAGCTAGAGACTTGCCCCTTAATCTTCCCAAATTTGAGGCAGAGCTCTACGTACTTCTGGATCACCATAGCACAACCCCTGGCACAAGAGGCACGTGCGCATTTAGAGGAAAATAATCTAGAGAGAGGAGACAGGCCCAGATGCCAAGGGTTGGCACATAGCGAAGTAAGCCGGGCCAGGCATGTTGTGCCATATCTGGGAAACTCTGGGGATCCCGGCTAATGACATTTCCTGGAAAGAAGAAGGGTATTTCCTCAGCAGATGTGACATTATGAGCGCATCAAAGGTGCCAATTATAAAATATATCAGGAACAACATCCACAGAGAATGGCAGGATACAGAACAATAGTACTCCACAAATTAAATTACCAAAACACGCCTGGTACATGGTAGTGAGCTTGAACTTTCAGAGCATAGCAAAGCTGATTTTATGGTCCCATATCTAGCAGGGAAATCATTAATCAGGGGAAGAAGAAAGGTCCTGTCATGCTCCGTCCCTGGAAACGCTGGTCTCAGTGGAGGTTGGGTGGTATTGTGCGCTCAAACCGCATTCAACAGTCTAGTCTACCCCCAAGATAGCCGCCTGTGGAATATAGGTGGTCACTTCCGGATACGTGGTGTGTTGCATCAATTTTTGGACCTGCGCTGTTCGTACTGGTTTCGCTAGTACTAGCGCTCTCTCCGTTAGTCTTTTGACTAAGTATTCTATTTTGTCCTTTTCGCTCTATCCTTTCCTTGTTGGGACTTTTCATTCAGTTTCAGTTTTCACGTTCTCTCTTTCTTTCTTGCTCGCCGTCTTACAGTACTCTTGTTTACTTTCGTTTTGTCTATCTCCTAGTCTCTCAATCAGGCAATCGGCCTTTTCGTTTCTCTCTCTCTCTCTCTCTCTCTCTCTCTCTCTTTCTCTCTCTTTCTCTCTCCCTCGAATACTATCTACTCTCTTCCATCTTTACCATGTGTTCGGTTTTCCCCCTTTTCGGTTTGGCTGCTTCCCGTAACCGATGCGGAACATCCCTTGCTTGTTTTGGGTTCTGTACAGGCCACGCTGATTTTCAGTTCTGATTAAATATATCCTATCCTTACCTGTATCTCTAGCGTCCTGCTGGACGATCATACTCCCTCTCGTCTGACTGTCTTTCTTTTTGCTTTTTGTTCCTTCTTTTCCTTTATCCGCTGGTATCCCCATTCCTCAGGGATTCTTATTAGAGGATTTCAGGGCACTTTTCTGTTACCTTCCTTCGATTTCACTTGTGGAGTCCAGGATATAGTCTTACCGGATTTCCAGTATTCATCTGACAATATTACATCCGTACCTGCTTTAAGGAAGAACTTATCTACTCAAATTAAACCGGACTTCTTTATTCAAGACAAACACAACTCATACAAATTCAGGATCTGATCAACCTTTTCAAACAGGGTTTTTCCCGCCACAACTGGCTTTTTCCCTGGAACTTTTGGGAGCTTGCTCCTTGGGGTTCCCCATGACCCTGTTCCCCTGCCGGTCACGGTGGCCTCTGAGGGAGCTCGCCCTTACTTGCACGTAAAAATGGAAAGAAAGCTTAAAGAAACCAAGTGGATCAGAAGGAAAAAGGTGTCTGAGAACTCCAACGATACCATTGAAAATTCAGGTGAGGAGAGGGAACGGGGAGGTACTACAGTTCCTGACAGGTCCCAACAGACTCACATATTATTAAGTGGATACAGCTACGAGAAGGTTTATACGCAGAGCCATAGATCACTCTCAGGATGTGCATTCACCAGGTGTGCACAGAACGGGCATTTCTTAAGGACCTCTGAACATGTAGTAAAACATGGACAATGAGTAGGACTGCATGATGAATACCATCATGTTGGCAGTATTAACAGAAAGCACACTAAAGGCTGACAGGAAAGATGATATTTAGGGACTGCAAGGCAGACTCTAGCCATAATAGCATTACCCCGCTCATGCCATTCGTGGGAAATCTAGATGTTTAACCCCAAGCTGGATGCGATGCTCAAGATCTCATACAGGCATTAAAGATGACAAACAAATAGTATCCCAGACATCAGTCCTGCCTAAGGTGCAGCAATTCTGACTGTGTGTCAGACCTGGAGAGGGAAACCATGCCAACAGGTGGTCCGTTACAGCCATTCTCTCAGATATGGAGACATCTTATAGGCAACCCATGGGCCACAAGCATTGGAAATAACAGGTATGTGACAGACTTGACATCTAGAATAGTGAGGACACAGATGTAGAAGGATCCAACATGCTGCAAATGTCTGGAAGTCCTCACAGACACATTGATACAGAATAAGGTGGTGGTATCAGTACCGCCACAAGAACCAGTGAAATTATTCTGTTTCCAGGTTTACTTTGTACTGAACATTTCATGAGAGTTCATGCTGGTCCTGAACCTGTCGAGGTTGAAAACTTGTATTTGTGGATTGCTTTCACCATGGAAACTCCAGGTCTCGTCTTATTAACCCTGGATCTATAGTATCTGGATCTATAGTACTCCTATCATCACGTTCCGATAGTGAAGGCCCACCAGACCTATCTCTGGTTTGCTATTCTCAACATCTTCAGCACACAGTGTTACCAATCAGCCGGAAGTCAGCACAGAGAATATTTACAAAACATGGAGGGCTGCCTTCAGAAGACATTCATACTTGAACCACTGGCTAATGCTGTGCCTCCAAGGATCTAGCACATGTGCAAAGAATGTGTCAAGTGCTACGCAAACTGGCAAACCTCATCAACCATCAGAGGTCACAATTGCTGCCAGTTCAGAGGATGGGCTAGGTAGGACCATCTAAAATCTGTCATCTGAAAAGGATGACAAAAATGAGGGACAGATTGAAGAATTTAGTATTACTGAAACAAGTGTCTGCATAGAAAAGGATAAGGGTAATGTAAGGGTGCAGAAGTAGAACCGGGACACAAATGTGGCATGCTTGTTGGCGTATTCACAATGTGTATAGGTCCTAAGGGTATATACCAACTCTCATGGCATTTATTAATTGTTCTAGTTGTGACAATCTCCTTACATAGAACAAAACTTGAATTTGTTACCAAAAAATAGATTCTTTATTCCATATCATACATGGAAAGAAGGTGAAAAAACAGTGTATAAAAAGTTACTCTCATTCATTAAAAGTACATGAGCCCAATCTATACTGGGCAATTTGAGCAAAACAACATGACACACCCAACTGTGAGCCATACTATAGCTCATACAACCCACATCATTCAATCACATTCATGGTCCATTCATACATTGCGAAGAACACTAAATAAAACATTTTTAGAAATATACAAAAGGTCTAATAGCTTGACCCAAAGGTGCAGAGTGCTATTTTCACAATAAATGCACCAATTCATTACAGTGCTGGCACATATCAATTATCTAGTTTTGATATGAACATTCTCCATAGCAATCATGACGACTGCCCAATTTTTGTATTCCGGTGGAGCTTAAACAAACAAGTGTCGACTCGAGTTTCGGTTTGGTACCATCCATGGTTTCCGTAACCAAGCCATCTTCAGGACATACAAGACCCCAATTTGGGGTCACATTGGTGTGTGTTGCCAGTTACCAATATTGGATGTCTAGATAAACGACAAGATGAAGGGAAGAGAAAAACGGGAAGGAATGGAAAGAGCAGAAAAGAAAGGAGGGAGAGGAAAAAGGAAAGAAAATAATTAAAACCACTTCTAGACTTCTAACCATTTCTCATTGCTTGTAATGGGAATATGTGTCAAAAAATAACACCAACAATTGTTGATTCTATTAAATATACAAACATATTTAATAAGGAGCAAGAAGTCGCAAAAGAATTCACATCGATGGGGCAGGCCCCCGATCTCTCACATCAAAACAACCACCCGGTACATCAATTCTGCAGATCTAATGGGGTGCCCCTTTTAAGGTATTGATGTCTATGCAGTGTTGACTGCATGCCAAAATGCCAAACGACCTATGCCCCTGATCGCCTGAGCCCAGAATTGGTCTTCTGAAGATGCAATCCAAAAGTCCCATATATGATACCTAACCTGTCAAATGTCTAATATTGATTTCATAATGTACACACAGTCCCATTTATAAGCAAGTGTGGCACAGTCTCATTACATATTTGCCTCCACGTAATTCTGTATTGTGGTAGTCGAGGTCTAATGTGTTCAAGCTGTCCCTCGGGTGCCGTAACCGACACCCAAAATTATGTGGACTTAGTGTTTCTGTTCTTCCAAACAGGTATCCGGGGGACCCCTCGTTAGGGGAAGACTGTGCTGTGTACTCTGAAAAAGGAAGACATCAATTAAATATGATGTCCACGTGAAGTCGCACTGACCCACCAGCCGCCACATATTCATCACCTTTGCTCGCATAGGTCCGTTAGTTACTTGGTAACTCTCATGTGTTGCATGTCTAAGTTTCTATCTGTACAAAGCAATACAAAACAGAACCTACTCATCAACCAGGTCAAATTTGATAATGCTCAGAAAGAAATTAACAGACCAAACGACTGAAAACAACTTGTCCCAAAAGGACATCCCATGTAATAACAAATCCAGTAGACCTGCTGTGACAGAAACCAGGTTTTCCTCCTACCTTAGTTGCGTCATTCCTGGGGAAGTCCCCGCGTCTCTCCTACTTAATTCTGTGGGAGTGTTGGGGGTCTCTCCATGACCCATATAGCGATCCCCGTGAGCCCCCAACCCACACAGACTGAGACACCCGCATCTGTATAGTTTGGGCACCACGGTCGCACTGCCAGCGGCCGGGAATGCCCCCCTTTATTTATAATGCACGCGGCGGTGTGCAACGTCACGCTGCCGCGTGCACTTCCCTTAAGGGGACAGCACCACACTTCTCCTTTTTCATGAGGACAAACAAATGTGTATCAACAGTTCCAATGAAAACACCAACAACACATCAAACAGTGCAAGTAAACATCAACCAGTGATAATAACCGAAGCATCCCACAGCACCCCTTTATTCACAGCCGCCCTGGATCCCCGTGACAAATACCCACTGCACGGGGCTCGCTCACGATACCTGTCCCAGCATGTAGACAGTGAGGCGAGCGGGTTTCCCTCGCCCCGTCCTCTGGGGGTACCTCCTGCCAGCACGGGCGATCCTTCCGCCAGCAACCCACGTCCAGCGGCTCCGGCTCATATGGGAGTGATAGCTTCCCATGCGGTGCCTATTTCGGATGAGCACTTCATCGGCAGGTTCCAGGCGTTGCGGGCTGAGCCCTCTTCTCACATTTTTCTGCTCCGTCTGCAGCCTTCGTTCAAGATCCACCTGCTGGTTGTCGATCACCCCCGGCTCCTTCTCGCCCACCTCTGGCAACAGTCCTCGAGGGCACCGTTTGAAGAGTGCCTCGGCCGGGGCCACCCCTGTCGATGCATGGGGAGTGGTGCGGTAGACTCTTAGGAATAGATATAGCGCTTTTTGCAGACAGCGCCCTTGGCCTTGCGCTATCCGAAATGTCTCATTCAGAGTTCTCATCAGCCTTTCCCCCTCACCATTGGCTCTTGGCCAGAGCGGGGTGATCTTCCAGTGTTGAACCCCATACCCGTCCATCAGTTCTGAGAAACGCTGACTCTGAAACGGCGCCCCATTGTCCAGGCACAAGGTATGAGGAAAACCATGAGAGGCAAATACTTTCTCGAGGGCCACGACTACATGCTCAAAGGCCACCGAGTCCACAAACTCCACTCATCCACCACCACCAGGAAATGGGTGCCCAGCGCGGTGGACCCGAAGTCTGCATGCACCACCTCCCACAGTCACATCACTCTTGGCATGGTTTCAATAGCCGGCTCTCGTTGTACAGGGGATGCTGCCTGACACCAGAGACAGGCGGATACATATTCGTTGACCCTCCGTTCCAACTCAGGGAACCACACCTTGAGGCATAGACGGGCCTTGGTCTTGGCGGCCCCTTGATGTCCCTGGTGTGCCAAAGTGATTACCTCATGTATTTTGGCTTGGGGCACGACGATCCGGTCACCCCTCAGCAGGAGGCCCATGGCCGAGAACGATAGTTCCTCCTACACTTTCCACAATTGTTTAAGCACCACCTTGGCTTCCTGGGTGCGTCCGGCCAGTGATTCGAGTACAGTTTTCCATGATCTGTGCTGCATCGCGGTCTTCAGAATCTGAAAACACTCATCCTGGGCTGCTGCCGCCACCAGGTCCTCGATGGGCATGGCATTCGGGGTGGCCGCTTCCACCACCATCCGCACGTGGTCATCCACCTCCTCAGCACGAGCGTCCGGTGATTCATTGCTGCCAGCCCCGGGATGACGGTACAGGTAGTCCACCGCATTGTTGGCACCGGGTCTATACACTAAGGAGACGCCGTACTCCAGAAGTGCAAGCATCCACCGCTCGATTCTCGCCGGTGGCTTGGACGAGGACCCCGCTAGAATGGGAAGCAGGGGTTTGTGGTCCATTACGACTGTTACCGGCCAGCCCAGGATATACAGCCTGAAATGCCTGCACCCCCACAATACAGCGAGAGCCTCTAGCTCGATCTGCGAGTAGCGCTGTTCAGTGTCAGACAGCGCCTTGCTGGCATGCTCTACTGGGAGCATGCTCTTGTCCAGGCAATTTGTGTCAGCACAGCCCCCAGTCCAAATGGGCTTACATCCACAATGATCTCCGACCGGAGGGTTGGGTCGAAAAAGGCCATTGTGTCTTCGGCCATGAGGGCACGGTTGATGTCCTCAAACGCCGCCTGCTCAAGAGGGCCCCAGTGCCAAGCTGTTTCCTTTTTTGTGAGGGCCCGACTACAGTACTACACCATACCAAGGAAATTCCTCACCTCTGATACGTTCTCAGGTGGTCGGGCCTCTTTGATGTCTTTTACCTTCCTTGGATCTGGTGACACACCCCCTTCTTTGAATACGAATCCAAAGAATTTGATCGTCGGACTCAGAAACTCGCACTTTTCCCTGTGGAGCGTCAGGCCCAGCGACTGCAGTCTCTTGAAAAGTCCTGGCCAGCTTGCGCAAGTGGTCGACCTCCGTCTTTGCGAACACCAGGATGTCGTCACTGATGTTTAGGACTCCATCCAGGTCAGCTAGGGCGCCCCTGATGATGTTTTGAAACACCTCAGCTGCCGATGATACGCCAAAACTGAGTCTCTTATATCGATACAGGCCTCTGTGTGTTGTGAAGGTCATTATGTATCTTGACTCCGGGTGCAGGAAAACCTGGTGGTAACCGGCTCGAAGGTCTACCTTTGAGAAGAAGCGAGCCCCTTGCAACTCCGTAATGATGTCGTCAATGATTGGCGTCAAATGTCTCTCTCTCTTGATGACCTTGTTGGGCAGCCTCATGTCGACACATATCCGTACGGAGTCAGGTTGTTTCAGTTTTCTTGCCACCACTATCGGTGACACCATGGTGTGGGACCCTCGACCTTCTCAATAAGGTCTAAGTTCACCAGATTGTCCAACTCCTTGTGTACTTGTTCCCTGAGATGGAAGGGTACCCTACGATGTTTCAGCGCCACAGGCTGCACAGACTCATCAATGTGCAGCCTCACTGGGTCACCAGCCATTTAACAGATTCCTTGGAATAGGGCAGAGTACTTGACATGGATGTCCTCCAGATAGACAGAGTAAGGGAAGCTTACAATGCCAAGGGCCTCTGCTGCAGCACAGCTCAGCAGTGTATTTGTGCTCACTGGCATCACATAGAATCTTGCTGTGATCTTTGACCCATCATGTTCCACCTTTGCCACGAATGTGCCATCCATCGGGGTCGGTTCTGGCCCTTCGAAGGTGAAGATGCGGGCTCTGGGGCTGACCAGTTTCAGTGGAGTGGCCATTGCATCGTAGTGTCCACGAGCCATCACATTGACCGACGCCCCTGTGTCCACGAGCACTGGGACTGGCAACTTGTTTACGGCCACCACACACCTAGGTTGTCGTCTGTTTTTTTTCTTCAAAGCCCCCACACTCAACATGAAGAAAATGTTCTCCTCCTCTTCTTCCTCCACTTCCTCCACTTGGGCACATTCCTCGCCTTGGTCCACCTGTGCCACGTTAGGTGGGCGGGCTTGACGCAGGAATCCAGATCGAACTGGGCCCCTGGGCACCATCACAGGCAGGGATGCCTTGCACACACGAGCGTAGTGGTCGGCCAGGCCACACCGTCCACAGGTCCTTCCCGCCGCAGGGCACTCGGCAGGGTGTGGCAGGTCATAGCCACACTTTTGGCAGGATTCACCAGCTCTCCTGCCCCTGTCACGGGTGCTGGCACATGGCCTCCTGGCGCCTCGACCACCCCACCCCACTGCACACACCTCTTCCGTCTTCACAGTGCGTGTACCAGCCTCCATTTTGGATGCCCTCGCCTCCGAGACTTCATGGCAGTGTCCCAGTTCAAGGATGCGAGCAAGGGTGGTGCCCAGTTCCCTCAGTACCTGTCGTCTTAGTTTACCTGACGAACAGGCTTGTATTAAGAGTGTCCTAATCATGTCATCCGGGTCACCCCACGCACACACCAAGGAAAGGCGTTTGAGACGACCATAAAAAGTGTCCAGCATCTCATCTTCCTTCTGTCGGGCCGACAGCATGACAAACCTCTCATAGTCTGCATTGGCGAGAGGTAGGAAGTGATTGTGGAGGGGCGTCTTGGCGGCTCCATACGAGGCATCCATGATTTGAAATGACTCAAAGATCTCCTGTACTGCAGGCCCAGCAGCGTACAGCAGCGTACAGCAGCGTCGCCAGCTTGCTGTCGTCGTTCTTCTCCATGGTGGCCCTGAAATACATGTCCAAACAGTCCACCCACCCGGGCCCATGCTGGATGGGGGGCCCGAGACATCAAATTCTGGTATTGGCTGGAGCACCGCAGGGGCCTGCATCTGCGCCATGACTTGGGGCACTGGCTGCGCCATAGGTTGAACTGGAGGTTGGGGCTGGAGTTGAGACTGCTGTTGGGCTGCAGGCTGCACACCTCCCTGGCCACCGGGCGCACTCACGGGTTAGAGCGCACAGGCACCCCCAAATGGACTGGGGGACACAACTCACCCAACCAGCACAGTCCAGACACACACAGAAAGTCACTTGTCCAGACCTGATGATGATGAAGATGATGATTAGCAGATGTTGCAGGGCACAGAATTCACTAGTCCCAAAACAGGCATTTGTACACAGCGGCTGGTCATGATGATGAAGGAGATGATGAAGATGAAAACCCTCAGCTGCAGGATGGCATGGATGATCTGCAATCCAGCATGGATGTCCCAAAAATTAGAGCAAGGGAGGAGTAGGGGTTAAGCAGGCCTCAGCACCCTTTCCCCCCTTTCACTCGACGTAGCTCGCCCAAATATAAAAAGAATTAAACATTTGGAGATGTGTGGGCAGATATAGCTGCCCGCTATTACGATTTCCAAAAATTCAGCATGGATGCCCCACACGCGCCCTACCAGATCACCGTGAGTCTCCCCTGCCAGGATTTCAAAATGGCTGCTCGCCGCGTGGCATCTGCCCGGCCCACGGCATGGAACGAAGTGATCACCGTCATCCGCTCCACTTCAAAAATTGATTAATGGCTCACCACCGGGCCCGGGCAACTGACCGACCTCGTCCCCACTGTTGGGGGTCTCTCCATGACCCGTATGGCGATCCCTGTGAGCCCCCAACCCCCACAGACCGAGACACATGCGTCTGTTTAGTTCGGGCTCCCCGGTCGTACTGCTGGCAGCCAGGAACGCCCCCCTTTCTTTATAATGCACGCAGCAGCGTGCATACGTCACGCCGCCGCGTGCACTTTCCTTGAGGGGACAGCACCACAGGGAGTATCTAAACTGTCGGTGTGAGCTGATGCCATCTAAAAGGGAAACATATCAACCCCCTGATGACTTGCGCAACACTGAAAACAATGATAAATAAACACATGCATGTTGGCAGGGTAGACAAGGGCAGGCCCTTGGGTGGGACAACAAAGACGACTGTTGTCCCCCCAAATGCCCAACAAGGCTCCCTGTACTGATACCCAAAATCAGGGCCTCATCAGTACTGACCATGCCGGAGTTGGCACGCCATTAAAGCGCTCACTACCCAATATGGTTTCATGGGGTTAATCAAAAGGTCAACGGGAACCCTGCTGACAAACTAAATTAGGGCAGCCGTGACAGCACTGTGTAAAACGGGCCCCGCTATTGTAATTAGCTGAGTTGCTAAAAGCAACCCCTTTATGAGCCGTGTGTGAAGCGTCCACCATTAATTTATACCTAACATGTTGCACAACACATGTTGCTTACCCAATTGTTTCTTAAAAGCGAGCACAAAGACCTCAATGCAAAGTTCGCAAAACATGGACCATTCTAAATGTCGCCACGCACTCGCGATCATCCAAAAGCTTTTCTCGTCTGTAGCAGCCCTATTTAAGACAAACTGCGACTCAAAAAAAAACCAGGAGTATGTGAAAAGTGGTCGTGTACATTTTCTTTCCCGCAATGCCCGTGGGAATGCATGTTAACATCCACAACACACCGCCATGTTGGAGCAGACCTAAGTAAAGTGCAGGCTCGCCCTCTAAGTCGTTATAGTGAGGGGCTATGAAAATGTTACCATCGCGAAAAAAGGAAACAAGGCAGAGAGTAAACCACCCACCGCTCTCACAAATGCGAGAGAAATGTTCCTCTTTGTCTGAACAAAAATGCATGTCTGCAAGACTATAAATGTGATTTCCCAAAAATATTTTTTGGACCAATCATTTGATCACCCATGGCTGCAAAAAACATAAAAGCAGATGCTTAGTCTGTCAACACACGTGTGCATCTAATGACAGTTGTGCACACTGGGGTTCCGTTGTTGGTCATCGTTTTATGATTAACTTTACCCTCACAGAAATCCTAAACGGAACACATTCAATTTGTATATGTACTGCCTCACCACGTTATGGGTTGCGACATGCCAGGAACAGATGCAAAGTATAATGATGTTCACTGGTCGTTTTGGCCCACATTGTGCTACCAACTTGTTAATATGCATACAGCTCAGCCGCACCTACACAAATGGTGATCTTTTTCAAGCAAGTGTTGGACCTATTGCAGTAACAAAATCGGCCATTGCAGTGCTTCATTTAAGCCTGCTTCGTGGGTCCGTAGTCGGTGCATCCAGCGTTGTTCTAGTGCAAGTAACCTGTATTGCATAGAGTATTGGCTTGCATCTGGTTTAAGTTGGTCTGGAACGCACAAATACACGTCCTCCTCTGTGTGATTTGCTGTCACAAAGAGCTACATCAATGGTGCTGAAAGATTGTTTGTCCTTATCCTCAAACGGTGCTCGTTAATGCGCGTGCCTACCTTTCTTGTCGTCATACCCACGTATATCTGCTCACATGGGCATCTGATCACATATATCACATTCGAGGACTGACAATTAGTCAATTCTATGTCAAGACATGGAGGCTTTTATTATGCTTCTTTTCCTTTGCTCAAACTCGAGCAGCATACAGTATAACAGTTTAACTCATCAAAGAATAACACATCCAAAAAACTACATTTCCCATAAAGTCTTTTGTGTTTAGTTCATTCTTTTGATGTCAACTAAAACCATGTGACTCCTTCCACCAATCATAACATTTACTGTCCTTTATCCTCCTTTACACTCCTGTGTCCTTCCTTTTCCTTTGCTGCTCGGGCAGCCAGTTAAGTACCTAACATTACGTTACTTTACTGATTGAAAGGTTTATGTTAATGATCAATTACATGCGCTTAATGTTTGTAATGCGTGCAGCATTCAGAGGAGTGGCGGAGCATATCTGCAGGGATTTAAGACTTTGAAGTGATTAGAACAGGAACGCGACGGATAGGTCTGGCAAATGTGTATCTCTATAGAGGGCACTGTAGTCACAGAAGTACGAGGAGCACGACAGTGACTCTTTAGGGTTCCGGTGCTCCATGTCGGTTACTTCCGTGATGTTTCAAAGATCACCACAAATTCGGACACAGTGTTTAGACAAGAAATCATTCTAGTCATTTCCCAACGTTCGTTGGAGAGAAGGAGAAAGGAAAGCAGGAACGAACGCTTCAAGCATTCAAGGATTGGAAACAAAGTGTGAGGAAGAGTGTATTAATGATACAACACCACCTCCTAGTAGCCAGAAAAAGTACAGCAGCCACCTGGAAAGAGAAATACACACATTGAACATGCCAGAAAAGCTACAATCTGCCCTATAAAGATATTAAGACGGGTACAGGCCCAAGACACCTGTGAGCATTGTTTGATACAGTAGCACTACTGTCTCATATTAATCCCCACATGTCCAGCTGGAACGACGAAGTCATTCAATGGGTCACAGTTCTCAACAACTGGCAGTCATGGAGGACTGGATTAAGTTCTCCAGAGGAATGGAAGAGCTGAAGGGGATAAGTGGTACAGGAATGGATAAAGGGGAAAGGAAAAAAGCCTGCAAGGCCAAGAAAGGCAACACCCCCTACCAACCCGGACTCGCAACAGAAAAGTAAGGGCAAAAGCAAGCCGGAAAAGAAAAGAACATAAATGGCGTGTCATAATCCCTGTCCCTAGCCCCCTTAGGCAAAACACGGAGCCTGGCCACGATCCCCCACATGGACCTTGAGGGCCTCCCCATCGCCTCAGGCGCCAGACTATTACATGATGCAGAAGACTGACTTGGAACTGGACTTGGCATTGCACTTGGGGCAATATGGATGCCCCCACATAACTCAGTTCCATGAACTCAGTTATGTGGTCTAGCTTTTTGGGTGTGGTCCAACCTAGGGATGCCTGGGAAACCACACCCGGACACAGAAATAAGCTTTGCATTACTCTGCGCCTGCAGCGTGACACTCACCGTGTTCGGATTGGTCTCCTGTAGGGCTTCGCCTTTCCTCCGTATCCCGTGCACCTGCAAGAGCAAGAACAGCATTAGTATCATACTTACCAAGGAGAATCCTGCTTCCATCCAACACTCCTCCGGTCCTGCGCATAGCATTTCGGCTGTGTCATCTTCATCCTGGAACAACCGCATCCTGAGAAGAAAAGGAATAAAAGAAAAGACATTAGTAAGCTTTCTCATATCCCGATTCCCTAAAACAAGAACAGTCAAACGCTTACCTGAACTCGAGTCGCTCTTGGTAACTTCAGCTCCGGAGCACGCCATTGACCTACAAAAGGAAAAGACAACACAGGTTAGCACATAAAGGACAATAAGGTGCCGCACATCGCGCTTTACTCACTGCATCTTATTCTCTCAACCGGTAGCCGTACTGGGACATTGCAGCGGTCTGCAAGGGACAAAGAGAGACATAGGTCATAGGTCAGCATAAGAAGAAGCGAACAGCGCCGTGCATCGCGCTTTCACTCACCATTCAGCGATCGGCTTCCTTAAGCAGCACAACACTATTCTGACCCCCTTCCAACACCTAACGCCGAAAGTTGAGACATCAGTAAAAGCGCAAGAGACAAGAAAAGGACAATTCTCCAAGAACCAACAAACCTACCTTATCGGGCTGGAGTTACAACAAGCACAGACTCATTGGGGTCGCTCCAGTGGAGCAATTAGGTCGCGGACCACCCACATCAACCGACGCACCCCAGCACCGAAGAGCAGGACGGAGAACACACTACATAAGAAAACAAGGTGAGGAGAGGACATAGGGGAAGGATTGTACCTCAAGGGAAGTGGGGGTCAAACAACTTGAGGCTATAAAGCTAAAATCTAGAAATCCGGTATTTCAGACCCAGTCCCCAGTTGAACGGATTCCAGGGAAGGGTTCAAGATTGTGGTTGGTCCGAGCAGGCTGAGTGGCATCCCTGTGGATATCGGGTGAGTGTTATATGGCGTGATAACACCTCTGATAGCTCAGAGGGGCATGACGAAGATGATTAGGGGAACCCATCATCAGAGGAAGAGGTAGAAGTTATATCTTCGGAAGAAGAAGAAGATGGAGCTCCTAAGAAAAAGAGAACAGAGGACAAAGAGGAGGCCGGAGACGAATTTGATCCAGACGCACTCATACACCCTAGGTCCTCAGAATGGGAACCGCCGTCCAAGATTGCGGTGTACATAAAAGAAGAGGCTACGGACACTGCCCGCAAAAGAAGCCAGAAACAAATTGAGGGCTGAATGCCCAAGGCCACACCTGCCAGAAGGGATCTCAGAGACCCCGGATATTGATGACCGCATGGTCACGTTCATGGGGAGGTATGTGAAGGATATAAAGAAAGGATTAGACAGATCCTGGCAATCATGTCAATATAAAATGTTAGATGTGGTTGGACCACTTACAAAGATAATGGAGATGGCAGAAGAGGCAAAAGGTAAAAATTAACCTATCGACCCAACTATTTTATCGGGTTGGGCCCACAGGGGTATTTGCCTACTGGGTAACCCCTACAGCGCGATTATAGAGGGAAAAAGAAGGTAAATTCTGGTCAGGATTAAAACCAACATCTGCCTAACACAGGTGAGAAGAAATGCACAGACGCAGAAAACACAAACGCATATTCCCTCATTAGGGGGGAGAGTAGTGAAATGTGTAGAGAAATGGAGATTGATCTGTTCAGATGCTTGGGTCTTAGACACAGGGATGTCATTTAGGGGATACGAGAGGTCGCAACTGCGACCCCTGAGGTCTCCCTTGCTCACCCTGTGGACTCCCATGCTAACCCTAAAAAATATATTTTAGAAAGTTGCTTTGTTTATTTATTTATTTATTTATTAAATGCAAGCTCCTGGGCTGTGGCCAGCGCCATGTGGCTCTTTGCTTCTGGAGGGGCTGGCTTTCTTGTTCAGGCCTCTTAAAAAAAAAAAGGACAGGGTTTCTATAAGTCTAACACTTTCAGCACTGACCCCAAATAAGAAAGAATAGGAATACCAAATAATGTGTCTTTCTAGAATTCTATACAATAATTGCTACACTCATTAAAGGTTTCTTTCAGGCACACTTCAAGGGGTGAGTCACTGATTTAGTCTGTTCTTAAACACCTCAACTCATCCTTTCGAGGTTGATAAATGAGTACCAACACAGGTTGGGCGATATTGGATGTATATTTTTTCTATATAAAGAGCGTAAGCTTAAGTGCTATATAATAACACATCACTGTCATTTGGCCATGGACATCTGCTTCCATTCACACTCATTTTGTAATATGGGCCTATAAACACTGATCTTAACGATACATATGGCGATCCATTCTTGTATGAATTGTACATCACATTTTAGTGTTATAGTAACCATATTTTTCATAGTGTACTTAGGTCAATGGCTATGTGATGCCATTCCTGTTTTGTCAAGGGGTGAAAGGTTGTGTTCCATCCCTTCCCGCGATATCACTTCGGGGTGGGGTCAAATGACTTCCGGTGATGTCATCAGAGGTCAGGTCAAGGTCAAGGGTCGTGTGATGTCACATCCGCTACCCTTGGCATTTTGATGGAATTACGTCCCTGTTTAGACACCGTACAGGGCTTCCACATAGACTGAATAAGTTTACCAAAACAAGAGAAATGGCCGAAGTTATTAAAGCTCATCACAGCAGATGAAAAGTTATTAGACACAGAAATAAGAGAACTAGCACAGATAGATGCTATGAAAAAGGTAACAAACATAGCAGTCAGCTTCATAAGCAACATGTTTATATTGAGAGACTGTCACAAGACAAGGCCGATAATGAACTTAAAAGAACTTAATACGTTCGTAGTCTGCAGACATTTAAAAATGAAGGGCATACACTTGCTGAGAACAATTTTGCAACAAGGGGATTATGCGAGAATAGATCTCAAAGACGCTTATCTGACCATACCTATGGCAGCGGAACAACAGAGATTTCTGAGGCTTTGTTTGCAGGGGCAAGTTTGGGAATTCACCTGCCTACAATTCAATCTAGCATCGGCCCCTTGGTGCTTCACGAAGTTGATGAGACCAGTAGTGACTTTCCTCAGAGAAAGAGGAATCAGACTAATCATTTATCTGGACGACATGTGTATAATGTGCCAGGACAAAATGCTGATTAAGGTACAGATAGAACTTGCTATAGATCTGTTACAACAACTGGACTTCCTAATAAACTGGAAGAAGTCAAGCCTGCAGGCAGACCAGAACATGGAATTTCTGGGCTTCAGATTATACAGAGTGCAGGGAACAATAAACCTCCCTCTGAGCAAGGTAAACAACATAAAGAAAAAGATACAGAACAGATTAACATCAGAGACGATATCCCTGAGAGAGCTAGCGAGAATAGTGGGATGCCTAGCTTCGTCAATACAGGTGACATTCCCGGGTCCTCTACATTACAGGGCCCTTCAGAGACTGAAAATCCAACACCTCAGGAGTGGAGCATCCTACGAACAAAGCATAGCCCTGTCTATAGAGGAGAAAGAGGAACTGCAATGGTGGTTGCAGAACATGGATGCCTGGAATGGAAAGGCAATATTTGGCTCATCCCCGGACCTAGTGATAGAATATGATGCCAGCAAGTGGGGATGGAGAGCCAGATGCGGAGATCTGTCGACAGGGGGCAGATGGTCAGGAGAAGAATTAAATCTCCACATAAATTGCCTAGAACTTCTAGCAGGATCCTTTGCGGTGAAATGCTGGACACAGGAGAGGGCACGATGTTGCGCACTCCTTAAAATGGACAACGTGTCAGCAGTTTGTTATATAAACAGACTGGGAGGCACAAGTTCAAGGATGTTAGCGGGGCTAGCAAAATAAGGTTGGCATCTGTGCCCAGAGAGAGGGATATCAGTGATGGCAGAATACCTGGTGTGCCGTCAGAAAGAGGTAGCAGACTGGAACACCAGATTCCTCAGGGATGCCAACGATTGGAAGCTGGACGAGAGTGTTTTCCAGGCACTGATGGAGAGATGGGGTCCATGCAGGACAGACCTCTTTGTATCGAGGTTGAGCAAGCAACTTGCTTGGTTTTTCAGCTGGAGACCGGACGCAGAGGTGAAAGCGATAGACCCTTTTCTGCAACAATGGGGTCTGAACAAAGAATATGCTTTCCCTCCCTTCACGATGATCGCTAGAACTCCAGTGTAGGTGAGGAGACAGCGAGTATCCATGATAGTGATTACGCCGGATTGGAGGGGTCAAGCATGGTTCAAGGACCTGCTAGAGATGACCTACAACAATCCAATAGCATTGCCGAGACCAGACCTCATAGTGGGGGACCCCACAGGAGAAGGTCACCCACTAGTGAGGACATGCAACCTCAGCTATATTGCATGGGCAATTTCAGGGGAGCCAGGACTAGGCCAGGATTATTGGAAGAAGCTGAACAGATTATCTATGAGGCTTGGGCACCTGGGACCAAGAAGGTATATGGAACAGCCTGGTCAGGTTGGCACAGTTGGTGTGTGGAAAGGGACATACATCCCACTAGAACAGATGTAGTACATGTGCTTAATTATTTGGCACAGTTAGCAGCCCAGTGCAAAGCGTATAGGACGATTAATACAGCCCTCTCAGCTATTTCTGTGGGACACACCGAGAATTGAGAGGTTAACCCTGGAGAACACCCTTTAGTTTGCAAACTGTTGAAAGGGATTAGAATAATTAGACATACAAAGCCTAAATATGAACAGGTATGGGACATAGACAAAGACTTGAGAATGTTCCTATCATAATCAAACAATGACAAACTAACTAGGAAGGCATTATCAGCCAAGCTAGCTATGCTCTTATGTTTACTGTCATGCAAGAGGGTATCAGACGTAAAGGCTTTAGAGATCAGTAGGAAGTCATTATCTCCACTGGGTATAATCTTTGATATAGTGAAGAAGACCAAAACATTGTTGAGATCAAGATCATATCAAGCATTCCCAGAACAACCAAAATTATATCCAGTGATATGTATTACAGCATATTAGTCCATGACTAGGGGAAGGAGACCTCCAGGGGTGAATCAGTTATTCATAGCCATAAGGAAACCATCTGGGGCTGTAGCGACAGCCACGGTAGCGAGATGGATTAGATGGGTGATGACACAGGCTGGAGTAGATACAGATTCCTATGGGGCTCATCAGTGAGAGGAGCTATGGCCTCTAAGGCTTTCCTTGCAGGGGCCAGACCAGAGGACATCATGAAGGCAGCAGACTGGTCGAAAGAATCAACGTTTGAAACCTTTTATTTTAAGCTAGTGAAAGAAAAAGCTACATTGGTGGTAAGTAAGCTTTAAACAAGCATAATACAAGCCTCCGTGCCTTGACATAGAATTCAGATTTTCCATACATACGTTACAGAAAGTCATAATTCTATTAAAGACACAGAGGCTAAGGATTATATCCCACCCAATAATTGATGTTGTAAATGTGAATGTGTTGCATTCTGTGATGATAATAATGTAAAAAATGGTATTGTTGTCAAAAGATATATGAGAAGGTTTTCATGTTGATTACCCACCCTTGGGACAGTAGTCTGAAATATGGTGTGTGTTTCAGGTTTCCACGGTGAAGAATAAATCTAATGGATCATGAGGTCAATTGTTTATGGAAACAGGAGGAATAGAAGGTCGAGGATTACAGCGTTTACCGCAAGGTTGAAATTAAAGTTAGACACAGACAAAGAAAGAGGAAGTACACAGGAGTATAAAGGACAGTGGCCCTCATTACGACCCTGGCGGAAATCAACTGACATGACCGCCATAGCGTAAATAGCGTTTCCGCCACTGCACGATGGAGGAAAGTGCGGCTAATTCTGACCCATCGGGCACGAGCATTACGCCATGGCGGAAGTGCAAAGTCCGCGATGGCGGAAATGACCCCAAAACGCCCCTTACCGCCGTCGTACGTCGCCCTAGGTGCAATTCCGCCACCCATATTAGCGGTCACCGTAATGAGCGGTCAGCGCAAAATACGGTCACCGTAAATATACGGAAACGGAAGTAAAAACATGGGGCCGGAACGGGAAACAGCACGCCGTACACCTATAAGATCCGAATCCCAACACAACCATTAAAAATCCGACCCTGAGACACGTCCCAAACCGTTAGCCACCCCAGTTAAAAAAATAAATATGGGAAAAGTTGCTAAAAAAGCGTGCGACCGCAAGCGGCAGGTCCACTTCTCCCACGAGGAACTCACCGTGCTCAGAGACCCTCCAGGAGAACGCTGCCGTCGTCTTCTCGACGCAAATGACCAGGACGGCACTTGCAAACAAGAAGGCCATATGGGCGCTGGTGGCACAGCGGGTAAGTGCGGTGGGGACCGCACCCCGCAACCCACAGCAATGCAGAAAGCGATGGGACGACCTACGGATACGCGTCCGGAGCATACTCTCTGCCAACCGGAACATTGCCACAGCTACCGGGGGAGGATCGGAATCACCCATGAAGTTGACCCCCTGGGAAGAAATCTGTGCCTCCACCATTGGAATGGAGAGCATAGAGGGAGTCGGAGGGATGGAGAAAGGAGTGCAGACATCAGAAGAATCAGGTAGGTGGCCCAAATAAAACTATGCCAAATCCACAATTACCAACCATGTGAAGTACCATGTGTCCCCATAGTGCACTAGAAACACATGTCCAGGAGAACGACCACATACTTTGCCATGACAGCGCCCCTTAAAAGTCAGATTAAATAAATAAATATTTAAAAATCCAAAAAACACACTCTACATGTGCAGCATGCACACCCTAACTGCAGACTGCAAAACAACTGCATCCCCAATGCACACAAAAATGAGACCACCTCCAAGGCCCTGACCCAAATCACCCCCAGGTACCACCCCAATGCATGTGATACAATTGCCATTACAATTACCGCAGACCCATGAATAACGCTCGCCCTCCTTTACTCCACCACAGGGTCAGATTCCAACGACGAGCTTCAGGACACCCCTACCAGCACACCTGCAAAGAGGGCCAAGACCAACGGCCAAAGACCCTCCACCTCAGCTGCACGGATCAAGACACGGCAGCAGCACAAATCGAGTGGCAGCACACTGGAGGGGACATCAACAGGCACCCCAGCAGCCAGCATGTCCACAACAGCAGCACCACAGGTCCCCCCAATGGATGCCACAGAAGGCACTGCTTCTGGTGGCAGCAGCACCATAGGTGACACTGCTTTCATGCCAGCATGCTCCGACACAGAAAACGGTGCTGTAGATGTAGGATCCATCCATGACCTGTCCCAATCCCCCTGTATGTTTCATCCCATACACCATGAGGACACCACGCAGGGGCACCCACAAGACGACGACTGGCCAACCCCCACAAGGCCAGTTGCAAGGCAACATGAGGCGTCCAGCCCCTCTGTGACACCACCGCAAATGGGCATGGCCCAGCAGAGGCAACAGTCCCTGGAGCAGATGATAGTGCAACAGCAGCAAATGGCCACGCTCCTCAAGGAGCATGCTGATGAATGTGGGGGTTCTAAGGCAGCCATTGAAACATCTACTGAGACACTTAGGGCAGAAATGGAGCGTAGTACAGAGACACTAAGGGCACAAATGGAGAGAAGCACCGAGAGCCTGAGGGGACAAATGGAGAGAAGCACCGAGAGCCTGAGGGGGGAACTGCATGCGACGTCCAAAGACGTATGTGGTGAACTTGCCGCTGTGCGCCGTGTGCTCACTGAGCTCTCACAAACCCTTAGGGACATGCATGTACGTGAGCAGGCAGAGACATCATCCGTTGCAAGTTCCGTCCAGGGCAGCCCCCAACGTAGATCTGGGAGGAACCGGCGCTCCACAGGCAGGGGTGCCCCTGATACCCGGAGAGGGGGCTTGCAATAGCGTCTGCCCACTCACGATGAGCGTCTTCGGACACTGGTGTTGGGGGGGGAGGTGGGAGGGTGTAGGGGGTGTGTTGGGCTTCATTGGGTGGCGGGTCGATTGGGTGTGTAATGTCATTTCACATATGCAATACAACTCTTCACAATCATCCAATGAGATGTGTGGACATTGATCATTGTGTACGAGGCCTATCTTTGCGTACAGTCCACATTGTGCATGTTCCAGACACACACAGTGCCACAAGTCCCGTGTCCATGTAACAGCCACCAGGCGTGAGTGCTAGAAGCAAGCATCTATGAGATTCTGACGTAATTCACGGGCCTCCTGTGCCTCGCGGACCCCTTGAGGTGCTGCCACATCCCCACCCTCATCATGACCATCTTCAGGTGCTAGCAGTTCTGCGTCGGGGGCATGGCCACATTCCTACGTACGCACATGTTGTGTAGCATGACACATGCCATGACCATCTTTGCCACCTTCTCATGGCGGTACAGGAGTTCCCCGCCAGACCTGCTGAGGCAGCGGAAACGAGCCTTCAGTAGGCCGAATGCCTGTTCTATGACCACACGGGTACGTGAGTGGGCATGGTTGTAGTCCTCCTCATGCTGGTCCTGTGGGTTCCGGATTGGTGTGAGGAGCCATCTCTTCAGTGGATACCCGCAATCACCTGTATGTGGACAAGAAAGGATGTTTGTGGAATGTCATTGCTACGTACGCACCCCCCCCTTCCTGCAAGGTCATTCACGCATCACCTACCCCACATACTCATGCATTAAATGAGACTCACCGAGTAGCCAGGATCGGCGCCCTGCGTGTCGCTCCATGTAGCGTGGTATTCTAGAGTTCCGCAAGACCATAGAATCATGTGTTGATCCTGGAAATCGGGCACAACAATGTGTAAAGATCCTGTTGGAGTCACACACCATTTGTACATTGATAGAATGATATTGTTTCCGGTTGCGGTACTGGGCCTCCATGGCATGTGGGACAACCAATTCCACATGGGTGCAGTCGATGGCACCAATGCAACCCGGTATGCCACCAAGTGCATGGAATCCCACTTTTGTGTTTGTAAGCTCCTGCTCCGAGCGTGGTAAAGTGATGTAGTCGTCTGAGTGCTTCAGGAGGGCATCAAGCACTTGGAATAGTGCCCGTGAGAATAGGGGCTGTGAAATGCCATGCAACTGTCCGACTGTGTGCTGGTAGGTGCCTGTGGCTAGGAAGTGGAGTACAGACACCACCTTCAGTAGGGGTGGGATGGCGGTTGGGCTATCTATCATGCTGACAAGGTCAGCGTGTGTCATGTCCACAATGGCGGTTATGGTGTCCCGGTCCAAACGGTAGAGGGTGTGGATCTGCTCAGCTGTGAGGTTGAACGGATTAGCTCGGAGGCGTGGGATTGCGGGCTGCCTGCGTGGTGGTAGTGGCTGTGCTGGTGGGGCTTGCTGGCCATGCCTTGCCCTCCTCCTCCTCCTCCTGCGTCTCCTCTGTGCGGCCGGTTGTTGCAGTCGTTGGCGTTCGTCTTCTTCTTGAAGTTGGAGTACTTGCAGTGCAATCAGGTCCCCCAGGCCCAACATCGCTAGTCCTGCCGGTAGCATTCTGGAGTGGGTGTGGTTGTGGGAGGGGTTTGGGTGTGCAATTTATGTGTCTTCAGGCTGTATAGCCTTCACCTGTGGTGATTCATTCCACCTGTGTCAGCTGCAATGCCTTTCGTGCGAGCACGTCCCGCACACGACGCTGCAATTCGACGCATGGCATCTTGCATTTGCATTCATGTTCTTAATCCCGAAGGCTGTTGAATATTGGTTTAAATGTTGATTCTGCTATGGTCCCATTGTTGCACATACGATATTTGCATTCGCGAGCAGACTTGTGAAGGGTCAGTGGAATGTAGTGCTCGATCAACGGTGGACCCTCATGCAGCACTGTACCGATGTTCGCCGACGGCGGGGAGTCCCATCAGTGAATGAGGCCAGTTACCATTTTCACACACAGACGCACTGCATAGATGTATTTGTGAATACAAGCGTTCACAGATGCCTTTTCAACGTGATGTTGCAAATTAGGAATTCGAAGGACAGCGCTTTCGGTTTTCAACTAGCGGCGTGGAGACGCCCACAGGTCTGACTGGAAATGTAACGTTCTATTGTTGAATGTCCTTGGGACAGGGCCCATGACGGGAATGCAATGAATGATATGATTTGAATGGGATGCGCTATAGCGTAGTGGACGATAAGGCAGGACGTTCCCAAATACATGTGACTTCACTACACAAGGAATCCGGCCAGGAGCACAGTGGATTTTGAAGGCTGCATTACGCACAGACTCAATGGAAATTTCGAATGTGATGTGAGTGAATATTCATGCGTTTTCATTACGGGATGAGGGAATGATGAATGGATGCATGGGAAGATTTTTTAATTGGGAGTCTGCCATGTACATGGCTATTTGGCTATTTGGAATGTATCCCCTTCCCCTGCGCTATGTGATGCAAGGCTGCCATAGTGGGACCATCGTCTGTCTGCCCTTGTTGAACCCTCCCTGTCTTCAATCACTTGTGTCTATGCACGTCTATGCACGTTGATGATCCCATCTGATGGATCCTGTTCTGACAGGCGCATGCACACAGACACTCGTTTGAAATAGTGTATTCACCTCGATTTGTGTCGTAATGATTCGCAAGTGATTTTTTAGTGCAATTGATCCTTATGAGTGGGCTAGCATGCATATGGTTGTAGGTTTGGTGTGTTGAATGTAGTGAGCACTACATATGAAGTTCGGATGCCCATACTATCTTTTTTTTCATTTGGGTGACAGGTATCTCCTCCCCTTCTGCCGCTGCCATCTGTATGCCACTCCTGCAGATGGCTTCTACAGTCGACACCTGCAGCTTCGAGTTAATCAGTGGAGCACCATTACGATCTTATGGGACGATCGCCAATGGCCCACATGCCCTTACGCAGTACTAGTGGCTAGGTGCAGCATACCTAGCTTCCAGCTGGACTAGTGCCTACTTCATGGGACGGGCCTGCGGTCCTAGGCGCTTCCATGTTGCCTTTTTGGACGTGGATGTAGCCCCTGTGTGCCATGGAGGTACAGGGCGTCACACATGGGGAAGCTGGTCATTTATTGCGGATGCAGCCCACAGTAATGCTGATCATTTGTGACTTTATGCTCAAATGGCTGTATGGCCTTGGTGATTTTGATGTGCATTGAATTTATATTCAGATATTAACCGTGTAGCGTTTTTCTTTGCTAGTAATGTGGCATATTCCGATTTGTGGCGCGATGTATTGTGAGGTGTTCTGCATTGGGTTCCGACTTCTGGGTACAGTTGTGTGGTACGTGCTTATGCTGATGGTTGTTTTGACTACTGTCATGTGTACAGGGCTGGTGCAGTCTCCCTCAGGTTACTGCTTTGACTGTTGGTTTACACTGGTGGCAAGCGATGGGGGACTGTTGTTGTTTTGTGTCATGGATTTTTCAGTTCTTTTTGATGTACTTGCACCTTCAGATGCCTGTGCTGCATCAGTACGGCAATGGTGTGTTGCCAATTGGGGATGGCCACTCACAGGGCACTTGGGGCCCCTGCATGCATTTGTTCGTTGGCATGCATGCGTGACTTGTACATTTCACTGGTTGCATGGTGTGACTGCATTGCGCCTACGAGAAGTTGTGCAATGTGGCCAGGGAGTGGAGTACAGGCACTCAGTAGGGCCATTACGGTTGGTTCGCGATGCCGTAGTTCTCGCAATGGCGGAATGGTACTTTCCGCCATGCTTGATGGCGTTAGGTGAATGTCCGCTGGGGTCAGCATTCGCGTACCGTTGCGCCATGGCGGATACTGCGGGTTTGCACGGCGCGCGTGCGCGTACTTGGTGCAGTTAGCGTTGGCGTTCATTACGGTGTCGCTAATCGCATCGTACTTTACGGTGACGGGTCATAATCGCAACGGGCGGTATTCGATGGCGGTATTACATTTCCGCCATCGTTTTTCGTATTCCGCCAGGGTCGTAATGAGGGCCAGTATATGTTATGATTGGTGGAAGGAGTCACATGGTTTTTGTTTTTCATGGACATCATAAGAATGAACTACACACAAAAGACTTTATGGGAAATGCAGTTTTTTGGATGTGTTATTCTTTGATAAGTTAAACCGTTATACTGTATGCTGCTCGAGTTTGAGTAAAGGAAGAGAAGCATAATCCTTTGCCTTGGTGTCTTTAATAGAATTATGACATTCTTTAATGTATGTGTGAAAATCTGAATTGTCTTAGTTGCCAGTGAAAATGTCCATGTCTGAATTCAGTTGTTTTCGAAGTGAGATGACATACACTACAATTACCACAAGCATGGTGATCCAATACTTCAATACTTAATTTCATGGTTCAAGGCCGATTGCAAGGTATTTTGTGCAAAGTTAACTCTGGGTTTCTCTAACTGGGAGTGCACTAAACTATCTCGAATTTTTTTTTGCATGTTTGAGAGCAAACAACAGAGGACCTGAGGTACATTCTGTACTTGTCACCAAGTTCCAATGTTGTTTTATACATTTTGTGAGTTGGGAAGTTTGTTGAGAAAAATCCATCTGACACACACTATCTGTTCTGAGTTGGTTCTCTTCTCCCATGGACTTAACAGATGTTTTCTGTGTATCCAGCATGCTCTCTTTGCCGTTTTCTTGATGTGTTTGCGTGGATATCCTCTTGCTGGTAGTCTGTCACCCAAAATGTTAGCATGGTGCTCGAAATCATTTATGGTCGTACAGTTCCGTCGTATATGTAAAAATTGCCCATATGGTAAATGATCATTTTGGGAGTGTGGGTGCTGACTTATGTATTCCAACAAGGTGTTCCGATCAGTCGGTTTTTGGTAGAGTGTGGTGTAGATGTGACCCTCATGATGAGATATAACCAAGTCCAGAAAGGGTAGATGAGGGTTATCTGAGTTGCAAGTGAAGGTAAGATTGTTGTTGCACTGATTTAACCAAATGATGAATTCGTTCAACGGTTCATTTGTACCTTGCCAGTCGAAAAAAATACTGTCTATGTTTTATTTCCATTTAAATACATGGCTATTGAAGGGATTGTTGTTGTAAACAAATTTCTCGTCAAAATCAACCATGTAGATGGTAGCCAAACTGGGAGCGAAAGCCACTCCCATTGCAGTACCTTGCTTCTACACATATATATCTTCTAAGATTTGAAAAAAGTTGTTACAAAGAGCCATCTGCAGAAGATTGAGTACCAACTCTGTCAGTATTACCTGTGGCATGGGACGATTATTCAGCTGGCGTTCAATACATACCAAGGCTTCATTTTGTGAGATGTTGGTGTACAATGGCGTGATGTCTAGTATGACTAGTAGACTGTTCTTATGTTCAAAGGCTAGTCATTTATAGTAGTTAATGGCAGCCATGGTGTCCTTAAGAAAAGAAGGTGTGTCCTCTTCCAATTCATGAATAACTTTTTCAATATATTTCTCACATGGTTCTAACACTGATCCACACAGTGAAACGATCGGTCTACCCGGTGGGTCAACACAATTTGTGTGCACTTTAGGAAGTCAGTGTGACAAAGTATGCCTGTTCTGTCATCAAGGAGCCAGATTCAATGCCCTGTGTACAGAGTTTTTGCAGAGTTTTTATAAGTTTATCCGTGGGGTCCACTGACATTTTAGAGTAATGATTTTCGTTATCAATTAAGATACGTACCATCTTCTCATATTGTTCCCTATCCATTACCACAATACCTCCGCCCATATCTGCAGGTTTGATTACTTTTTCCTTGATGCAGCATAAACCCATTAAGGCAGCATTCTCTTCTCGATTAAGATTGTGTTTAAGGCATGAAGGGTTACTATTGTTGGTAATTTGTGGCAAAGCTCTGAGAATCATGTTCTGAAATGTAATTATTTCTGGGGGAATATCGTTGGCCCCGGGGGTAAATGAAGATTTTGGTCGGAAACTTGTCAAGGAGGAATCTGTCTTGTCTTCTTTATTCATGAAAAAAGCCTGACTGTTCTGAAAAACTTCATAAGTTCGATTTCTTTGTTGTTAGCTGAATTTTTCCTGGTAGGGACAAAGCTTAATCCCTTTTTAAGGACACTGTTCTTAGCCTCTATAAGCAGATGGTTTGATAGATTGAAAACCACAATTTCTACCGGGAATATCCCTGTTGTCTGGTATTGAATGTTTGCAGTTGGCCTACTATGAGGATGCTCCCTCTGTTGGGTGGGTGTCTGACTCAGCTGGAGCCGCAGCCTAAATAATTCGGGGCCATATTGTTTGGAGTTGGACCCGGGTTTTGGTTGACTGATACAGCGCCGGAAGAACTGGTATATGAAAACGTTACCCAGCATTTGTTGCTTTGCGACCTATTGTAGAATCTCATATTCCAATTGGGTACCTTATAGTCGCTGGCTAGGTACGGATATACTTTCTCTTTTGCAAAGGCCGCAATATCGCTTTTACGTTTATTTAATTTCTTTACCAGGTTACATTTCTTAAAGGATTCCCATTCTTTATTGACTGCATTAAGTTCACTTTCTGCTTCCATAATGAACTCGGAAGCTAGAAAGGCAACTTCCTGGATGTCTAGCTCCTGCTTTTGTTTGGTCGCCAATCTTTCTGCTGTATTAATTATTAACAGCATACGATCACGCTGCATTTTGTAGCTACTTGGCTGAAACACATCTTATATCCCTCATCCTTCAGGAATACTGCTGGCATAATTTGAACTTGTAATCCTAGTGGGATGGTGTTGGATTTTAAAAATTCCAACACCATGGAGTTCTGTCCGGACCCCCTTTTCCTTGGCTGTGAGTAGTTCTTCTGTTGTTATCAAGGGATCTGCGCTCACTGTCGCAAGGATGCTGTCAAAAATAGATAGCCCCCTAATGGCCTTCTGAATCTGGGCCTCTGTGTAACTAAGGGTGTCTTTGTCAGCCATGGTGGTTTGCAGATGTGAGAGAAAAGGGGGGGGGGGTGATGTGAGACTGATGAATTAATGATCTAAAAATGTATTCTTGAAAAGGACGACAGCAGCCAAGGGCTGTGCTAAGAATTGTCAAAACACAAAAAAAAACAGTGATCTAGCCTGTTTAATTATTCAAAAGGCTGAGAGTCTCAGGCTAATAAGTGCACTTCACAATGTGTATAGACCCAAAGGGTATATACCAACTCTCATGGCATTTATTAATTATTCTAGCTGTGATGATCTCCTTACATAGAACCAAAACTTGAATTTGTTACCAAAAAATGTATTCTTTATTCTATATCAATCATAGAAAGAAGGTGAAAAAACAGTGTATAAAATGTTACCCTCACTCATTAAAAGTACATGAGCTCAATCTATACTAACAATTTGAGCGAAACATCTCAAAACAACCAACTGTGACCCATTCTGTAGCTCATGCAACCTACATCATTCATGGTCCATTCATACATTGTAAGGAACGCAAAATAAAACATTTTTAGAAATATTCAAAAGGTCTAATAGCTTGACGCAAAAGTGCAGAGTGCTGTTTTCACAATAAATGCACCAATTCGTTAAAGTGCAGGCACATATCAATTATCTAGTTTTGATATGGACATTCTCCGTAGCAATCATGACGACTGCCCAATTTGTGTAGTCTGGTGGAGCTTAAACAAACGAGTGTTGATTCGAGTTTCTCCTTGGTACTGTCCATGGTTTCCGTACCCAAGCCATCTTCAAGACATACATAACCCCAATTTGGGGTCACAATGGGGTGTGTTGCCAGTTACCAATTTTGGATGTCTAGATAAAAAACAAGAGGAAGGGAAGAGGAAAACGGGAAGGGATGGAAAGGGCAGAAAAGAAAAGAAGGGAGGGAGAGGAATAAAGGAAAGAAAATAATTAAAACCACTTCTAGACATCTAACCATTTCTCATTGTTTGTAATGGAAATACGTGTCAAAAAATAACACCAACAATTGTTGATTCTATTATGTATAAAACCATTTTAAAAGGAGCAAGAAGTCGCAAAAGCCTCCTCATCGATGGGGCAGGCCCCCGATCTATCACACCAAAACAACCACCCGGTACAATAATTTTGCAGATCTAATGGGGTGCCTTTTATACGGTATTGAGGTGTTGACTGCATGTCAAAATGCCAAAGGACCTATGTCCCTGATCGCCTGATCCCAGAATTGGTCTTCTGAAGATGCAATCCAAAAGTCCCATATAGAATGCTTAACCTGTCAAATGTATAAGATCGATTTCATAACGTACCACAGTCCCATTTATAAGCCCGTGTCACAGCCTCATTACATATTTGCCCCCACACACCTCTGTATTGTGGTAGCCGAGGTCTAAGGTGGTGTTCAGGCTGTCCCTCGGTTGCTGTACCCGACACCCAAAATGATGTTTCTGTTCTTCCGTTAGGGGAAGACTTCGCTGTGTACTCTGCAAAAGGAAGATATCAATTAAATATTATGTCCACATGATGTCACACAGACCCGCCAGCCACCACAGATTCATCGTCTTTGCTCGCATAGGTCTGTTAGTTACCTGGTACCTCTCATGTTCTGCCTGACTAAGTCTCTGTCTTTACAAAGCAACACAAAAGAGGACCGACTTGTCAGTGTTAGGCAGAATCCAGTGCAGTTCCCTTAAGGAGCACTACACCAGATTAGGACTGCAGGTGAGAGCAATAAATCCCCTTTGGTATCAGTCTGTACCACAAAGATTTAGTTGGTAGCTGTGGCTGAGCAGTCAGACTTATCTCAAGAGGGAGATGAGCAGTATTCAGGGTTTACACAATAGGCAGTACAGTACTATGGAGCAAGGAAACACTGACCAAAGTTTTGTATCAAAAAGAGAATATATTTATTTTATACACATCTAGTTTCAACACATAGATCACAGTTGATAAAGTAAGTTAAGTTTAGTCAAGGAAAAGCATATACAACTCCCTATGGAATTGTAGACAAGTTTGCGGTAAAGTGAAAACTGAGCAAATCGGCACAGTGAAAACCAACGACAAAAGGCACTCTATCAACGAAAGGGAGGGAAAGCACAAGTTAAACCAAAATATCTTCAGACACCCCCTGGCAACACTGCCCTGAAGTTTTGTGAACAAGTAATGCGCAGTGACACTTTAGCCAAAAGATAAGTGAATGAAAACTGAGCAAAATGGCACTCCACAAGTTAAAACAGTAGGAAGGAAGAGGGGTTTAGAAGATTTAGGTGCATCAACACATTTCTCATTGAAAACCAATCTAGTGAGAGCAGATCTAACAAATCAGCCAGAGTCAATAGGCCTGAGCTAGAGTCAGTGGTACAGGACCAAGAGCTTAGGAGCAAAAATGTTCTTGTAGCTGCAGTCAAGTTTTTAGTAGAAAAAAATTGAAGAGGTAGATGTGAGGCGAAAGACAATGTTGAGAGAGAGGGCGGCCGACCCCACAAGTAGTTAAAGGATTTAAAACACCTTTAGGGCTACCATGGAAAAAGGGCAGCCTGGCGGAACAATGTACCTTCAACGTGAAGAAGTGGCTCCTATGGTGGCGGTTGTTCCTGGTAGTTCCTGCAGGTCGAGGGGTTCAACAGAGGAAGAGAGGCTCTCGTCGTGGAGGAAGGTTCGAGTCGCTGCACTACCCAGGGATGAAACCAGCCGCGGTGCTGCCAAACGAAGTTTAAAAAGGTACGCTCCTTTTAATCGCAGTCCGGGTCGATAGCTGTCTGGCTATCTGGTCTTCAAGTCTTGTCGATTCGACCGAGGAAGCGATAGGTGAACTGGTTGACCCCACCAGTTCAAGGGAAGGAGGCTCTTTCGCTGAAGATCTCCTCTCGTCGTGTGGAAGAAAAGTGGTGAGACGATCCGGCAGGGCTTCACCGGTGGTGTAGATGCTGAAGATGTCTGTTGCTTTCATCCCCTTCGGTTCCCTAGTTCCAGTGGCGACGTCTTGCTCTTCCAGTCCTCAGGACCCTGCTTTTATGCAGAAAGAGACCCATTCATACAGCCTAGCTGTCACTCACACAATGGAGTGGTCTTCTTGGCGGGAGACCCTCCAGCCTATCAGGTTAGAGTGCGACTTGAGTTGCTGCGGCAACTCTGTCCAGGGGTTCCACTCCCCCTCCCAAACAACAGACCCACCCCAGACTCAGAGGCGACGAAAGGAGGGCTTCTTGGAAGAAGCCCGCCAAAAGAGCGAACAAAGGATGCCCGACCTGGGTTAGGAGTTTAGAGTAAGAAACGAGAAAGAAATTATATCAAAGTTCTGGCAAATAAAACCTACCGGAGTAAAGTTAATAATAAACTAAACCCGCAATATGTTAGAGGCTGTCAGTAAAAGTGTTAGCCTGGAACAATGGGAAAATCCCATAGGGAAATATTTGCGGTCAAATATAAAAGGTAGTAACCACTGCCACCAGCCAGAAACTTTGTAGAGGGGGACTTTAAGGTACCCTCTTGAAAATGAACATAGGGGAAAAACTATTAACCCTTCCAGTACTTCCATATTTAGATGGGGTGTACTGGTTTAGTTCGTAGAGATCGACTAGTAAAGTCAATGGGGACTTTACATGCCCTGGGAGACAGTAGTCAGTCCCAGGGTATGGAATCTATGTTTGGGGGTCGCTACGACACCCCTGCGTCACTGCACGGAGGGTGCGGTGTAACACATGTGCATAAACATGGTTCCTATGGGTGAGAGAAAAAATCCCATAGGCATTAAACACAAAAATAGCCTAGAACACACATAGCAAAGATGCCTAAGAGTGGGAAAAATAGTCTCACTCTTAGCAGGTAAAAAGAAATAAACCCTTCAAATCTAGCAAAGCTGCTGGGGGACTCTACAGGTAAGGGAAATTAGCCATGAAATGAGAATTCTCCCTAACAGTCAGGCTATTTACGGTCACCGCTAATAAGCGGTACCGGAAGTAGCGTCATCGCACAGGAACGGGAAGGAGCACGGCGGCCATCTCTAAAAACACAATCCATTGCCATCCTCACCACACAGGACCCCTGGGGCACTGCTGATTGTTCAAAAACATCCACCTACAAAACAACTATGCCTAAGGCTCTGAAGAAGGGAGCTGCCCGCCTGCGAAAAGAACGTTTCAATGAGGATGAGCTGCAGATACTGGTGGACACCCTGCAGGAGCATGCTGCCACAGTCTTCTCTAGCAACATGAAGAGAGAGGCAGTGCTAAGGAAGAAAGAGATCTGGGCACTTGTTGCCCAGAAGGTCAGTGCTGTGGGGAACACACCACGCACAGTAAAAGACTGTCGCAAGCCCTGGGGCGACCTGCGACTAAGGGTGCGCAACATCCTCTCTGTTAATCGCAGCCAGGCCATGGGAACAGTAGGAGGTCCCAGTTCCCCGATAAAGCTCACCCCATGGGAGGACATATGCGCAAGCATGATAGGGATGGAAGCCATTGAAAGTGTAGGCGAGATGGAGTGTGGCTCCACAACATTGGACGATGGAGGTGAGTGTCCAAAGTAAACACTGCAATGCCAAATCTGATGAAAGTCAACCAATATGTCAGTTCGAAGAGTCAAACCACGGTCACCCACACACACACACTCCCAGCAAAGTAGACTGATGCATCACAGACACATGCAGATGCCTGATGCAAGGCAATATCGTACATGACACATACCACACAAAGTAGGAAATGCCACGAGTCACACAGCATGCATGTCCAAAATAGTATAAATGTCAGACAGCACTGTTCCTGGCCAACATGAGTGACGCCGGCATATGCCTGCATTAACCACCCATGTATCAAATAACGTGCTCATCCAAACACAAATGCCTATTACCCCCAATTGTGTGGATGAGCAAATGTCCTAATGTATGTATGATGCCTATAAAAACATCAATCATGCCGTCCCTCTCTCCCACCCCCACAGGCACTGACCATGACAGCGATGGGCAGGACGCTACCCCTGCTCAGGCCACACCCCGTAAGAGGTCCCGGAATGACAGCAACAGGCCTCCAACCTCAAGGGGACAACCCAGGGGGCGCCATCTACTGACATGTAGGCAACCCCCAGCACCCATTGCACCTGTGCCACCAAGGCCTGTGGAGGGCGAAGCACCACCACAACCTCCGCCGGCATCCCCCAAGTATCGTTGCTTGATACAGAGCATGCCACCACCCCGAAGCAGTCTGCTCCTGAGCAGACAGAGGGACAGTTCAGTCCCATTATCAGGGCTAGGGAGGCTGAGCAGGATGGGCAGGACAGCCAGGGGCCCACTACCAGCACTGGTGCACCCGCAGGGCCGCAGCGGTCTGACCTGCTGACTGCCCTTGTGCGTGAATTCATCCAGGACAGCAGACTGACCAGGGAGGAGTGGCGTCAGGACTTAGCTGCACTAGGCAGATCCATCACAGACAACACTGCCTCCATGGTGAGATCATTCTCGGACAACACCAGCCGCCTCTGCCATGGAGGCAGGGCATCCCGCTACACAACCACAGCAGGCGGCCACACCGTCATCCGCCAGTTCCACGCAAACAAGCCCGCTCCGCAGGTCGGCCCGTACACAGTGCCGGCAAGACATGCCACCCCCTGGGCCAGGGAGTGCCGGGTAATTGTCAGGGCAGCCTCATGTAGGCTTTGGGGACTCTATGGGACTTTTGTGGGGGAGTTGTGGGGGAGGGGGAGAGGGTGAGGGTGTGTGGGGGAGTTGTGGGGTGAGTGGGGGAGTTGTGGGGGAAGGGGATGAGGGGTGAGGGTGGGTCAGGGTTTTTTCACTTATGTTTATATTGTTACATTTAATACACCGGTTGTGTGAAAAACAAGACCTGAGTGGACATTCATCATTGCACATGTGTCATTTTTTCAGTTACAGTGCATGGTGTAGATGTATCCCCACACCCAGTGCCCTCTGTCAAACCATCATGTCACCCTCTGCTGCCATGTGTGTCACTAATATTGTGCAATCACTGACTTGCGCACAGTACGGCCCCCCTGTGCATCGCCTCCGCAATGATGTACAGCCACATCTTCATCATCACCAGGTGGTAGCAGTTCTATGTCAGGGGGCAGGCGCACGTTCCGGCAGATGAACATATCGTGCAGCTTGACACATGCCATGATGATCTTGGCCACCTTCTCATGCCTGTAGCGGAGTGCCCCACCCGACCGGCTGAGGCAGTGAAATCGTGCCTTCAACAGGCCAAAGGTCCGCTCGATGTCCACACGGGTACGGGTATGGGAATGATCGTAGTCCTCCTCGTGCCTGTTCTGTGGCTTTCGGACAGGGGTGAGGAGCCACGGCTTCAAGGGATAGCCACTATCACCTGCATGAGAGACAATTAAAGGTAAATGTCATGCGAATAATGATGGACAGCTGTACTAGTCACACATGCCGGCAGATTATCGTTGGTCACATGCACATGTCCCTGGTTGTATGCAAGCCATTTTTAGGACCTCAATGTGTCCTGTGCCATGGAATAATGGTGTGGGTTGCATCTTCAAGATGATACATGGTGTGCTCTGCCGTATTGTTGCTCATGCATTGTGTACGCATAGTGCTGTGTTTGTGTGAATTTAGTGATTTGTTATGTTGTGTAGGATTTTCTGATGGTGAGCGCTGACAGTAGGCTTTGTAATTTTTGGCATTCTGCGCTGATTTTTCCCATGGTGACATGCAGCATTCCTGTGGTTGATCCGGAATATTGGCCACCACAATGTGTGAAGATCTTGCTTTGTCACCTTCCATCTCAACCTGTTTGTGGTGGTATAGTTTGTGATTGCGGTAAACCACCTCCATGGCATGGAGACCACCTTTTGTTTCTAGTATCTCCTGGGGAGTCCGTGGTAGAGATATGTATTCCGTTGTGTGCTTGAGGTGGGCGTCCGTCACTTGCTTCAGGATGCAAGTGAATGAAGGTGGGGATATGTCATGCATGTGCCACACTGTGTGCTGGTAGGTGGCTGTGGAAAGGAGGTGGAGCACTGACACTACCTTCAGTAGAGGGGGGATGGCGGTGCATATTTCAATGAGACTGACAGTCGTGTATCATGTCCACAATGGTGTTGATGGTGTCACGGTCCAGACGGTACAGGGTGTGGTTGTGCTGCGGGGTTGGGTTGGAGGGCCTGGCTCTATGTTTGGGATTGGGGGCTGCATGTGTGGTTAAGCTGGCTGCACTGGTGGGGCATGCAGGGTGTCTCACCCTCCTTCTCCTGCTGCGTCTCCTCTGTGGTGCCTGCTGTTGTTGTTGGTGTTGTTGCTGGTGTTGCAATGCATGCATGTCCTCCAGCTGAAGTGTTGATGCTGCTATTGTATTGATCTTGGTGTGGTGTGTGGGTGTGCTCATTTTGTAGTGGGCTAGACTCCATTGCCTCCACCTGTGCTGACTGTGTGCACCTGTGGCATTTGGGATCACTGCACATGTCATTTTACAGTAGGTCTGCGATGCCGGTATTTACAGCATGCCGGTAGGCACTTTTAACGCCTTCATGAAGCCGTTATTTACATATCTGCTTACCTTGTAATCTCCTCCAGTTTACGGCATGCCGCTATTGCCGGCATGGTGGGTCGCGTGCCCGTGCCCAGACCGCTATTAACGGCACCGTACTTTACGATGCCGTTAATAGCGTTCGGGCTGGTCAGAATAGCCCATAGCGGTATTCGATGCCGGTATTCCTTAACCAGCATCGTTGTTCCCTTAGCACCAACGGAATGACCCCCATTTAGTGGGAGATGAGGGCATGAGTGTTGGAGAAAAGTGAACAGGAGGAGGGGATAGAAGGTAGGTAGTGAGTGTATTGAATGGTAGGAATTCTAGAAGCAAAGTAGAGAGCAGGATCATTTCCAGAAAGAGTTGGAGGTGGGCTTAGGAGGTGAGAGAATTGAGTTGAGAGATCTTGGAGGCTCCCAGGTTGGGAGGATTGGGACGAAGTCAAGAGTAGTGTTGAAGAGCAGTGAGATAGAGTTGGAGATCAGAGGAGTGTCTTGATCTTTACCAAGTGCAAAGCTTTTTCTGCATTGTTATTTTCAGGGTGTGGATGAGAGGCGTAAACCAGGGCCGTGGATGGGGAGGATTTAGGAGTGAGTGTAGTATGAGGACAGTGAGAGGAGAAAGTAGCATACAGATCAGTGTTAACATTAGTGAAGGCTTCTTCAGTGGATGGAAAGGTGAGTTCAGCATAGGAGAAGAGAGGGTGGTGAAGATCAGAGAGGTTGTCAGGGAGTTTGGAGGAAGGAAATTTGTGCTTAGTAATAGATGAAGTAGATGGAGAGAGTGAAGAAGAAGCAGGAGTGGAGACTCAGGCAAAGACGATAGAGTGATTAAAGGGAGAAGGAGTGATGGAGATATTAGAGGCAAAGAGCTCAGAGGATATCCGAATACGGTCACGTTTCTACTTAAATGGGTGGGCAGAGAGTGGACAGAAGAGAGTGAGTAAGTTAAGTAGAAGAGAGATAGAGGTAGTGGATAAATCAGGAGAGAAAGAGGGGAGGTTGAAGTCACCATTGACAATGAGGTGGTGATCAGGAAGGAGCGAGTCAATTAGTTGGGATATGTGGTTGAAGAATTGACCTACTGGACCAGGTGGCCTGTACAGAGAGATAGTATGTATGCCATAGAGGGTGGTAATTGTGTAGATAGTGTATTGGATTGAGGTAGTTCTATTTCCAAGGCTAATAAAAGTTTTTATTCTGTTGATCACAGTGGAGGCTCATCCAACAACAGGGCACCAACCTGTGTGTGTGTGTGTGTGTGTGTGTGTGTGTGTGTGTGTGTGTGTGTGTGTGTGTGTGTGTGTGTGTGTGTGTGTGTGTGTGTGTGTGTGTGTGTGTGTGTGTGTGTGTGTGTGTGTGTGTGTGTGTGTGTGTGTGTGTGTGTGTGTGTGTGTGTGTGTGTGTGTGTGTGTGTGTGTGTGTGTGTGTGTGTGTGTGTGTGTGTGTGTGTGTGTGTGTGTGATTTCTCCCTGCCTTCCCTCTTCACCTGTTTTTTCTCACTACTCATCTTTGCACCTGATACCCAATTTTTTTGATTTATTTCTAGGAATCGGGCCCCTTTCCGCTGCATTCATGTCTATTTCTCATATCCTCTCTCTGTTTGCGTATTTTCAGTTCTCCCGTCCTTTATCCTGTGTCTCGCTCTCCCTTTTCCTCTCTCTGGCTCCCCCCTTCATGCTCTGCTGTTTCTCCCTTTAATATCTGCTTCTGGTTCCTCGCTAAAGACATCAGGGCAACAATTCTTCCCCATCCTCCTTGTTTCCTCTCCCTCTTCTTTCTCACCCACATCCCTTCATTTACTTTCCCTCACTCCTCTTCCCTTTCTTTTAGTCTGAATCAATGTATTGTTTTATCTCTCTTACTCAGTCTCTCTTCTCCCTTTGCCCTCTCAGATTTATAATTTCAAACTTTATGTCCAGCTATGTTTACCTTCTTCCCCGCTTACCCTTTCCTAATATTTTTTTCTTCCTTTCCCCTTTCTTCCTTTTTCTTTATTTCTCTTTTCTCTTCCCTTAAAGTTTTTAATTTCACCCTCTTTTCCATTGATTCTCTTTTTATTTTCCTTGTTGTTTTCTGCCCTGTTTTATCCCTGTTCACCTCTTCCTATTCATCTTCTTCCACATCCTTCATCCTTCTTCCTCCCCCTATTTATTTTCCCCTTTGTTATTTTAAATATTTTCCTCCTTCTCTCCCGTGTCCCATTCATACTTATTTCTCTATCTTCTCGCCTTCTCTCTCTGCTCTTTCATTCCATTCTTCCTCACCTGCTCGCTTGATCTAACTTTCCTCTTTCTTCCTACCATCTCATGTCTAGCCTTTTGATCTCCATTTCATTCCTACCCACACTTATTATTCGTGCTGCCGCACTCCACACACTTTCCCTGTCCCACTGCTGGACTCGCTGGGCTGAGGGTTAGGTTTGTTTGGTTTAAGGGTGGCAGAACTAAGCTTGTGCTCACTCTGTCACTGGAGTGGGATGGGATGTCTGACATTTATTGGCATAACTGGCAGCTTGATTATGTCTTCTTACAGGGACAATACTGTACTGGGAAAATCAAATACTAGCACAAGTATGTACTTATAGTAAGCAGCAGTGGGGACATTGGACAAAGCAATCATACGTTTGTATCAGAACAGGCCTTTTTGGCTAAATCCATCTCAAGGGTGTGCTTATAGTAGTAGCACCAGCTTTAGCTGCACTGGCGATATTTAGCAAAGGCATCACAAATGTTTCCTTGCAGTAAGTGCCGTAGCCTCATTGGCCAAAGCCATTGTGAGTGTGTACCTATAGCAACTGCACTGGCCTTATTTGCAAAGGCATTGTAAGGGTGTTGTGATGAATCTGAGGATGTCGTCCCTTCACCCCTAGGGGGAGACCTTTCCCATAGGGCCAGGGCGGTGCGTCCACAGAACAATAATCCCCTGGGGGTGGTGTACCGGGGAGGATTGCATGGGAGAGGATCCACTTATGGGATTAGGGACAACCCTCCCCAGAGAACATGGTATCCCCTGACCCTAGAACTCCTTCCCACAACCCTAAGAACAGCCCCTTCCCTAATAGGTTCATGAGTTGATATCACCCCACTCTTCAACTATAAAGTACTGGGATGAGGAAGAATAGGAGTTACCTAAGTGAAGATCCCTTTCCCAGTACTGTGACGAAGAAGAACCCCAATGACTCAGAAGGGAGTCATATGATCAGTACTGTGACAAGCGAGAAGTGTTGAGGCATGAGGGTGATGTGTAGGAACCATCTTGAGCATTCTAGTGTTTTCTCAGATCCTACTTTCCAGAGCCAGTATAAAAGGGAGGAGAGACTCATGAAGTGTGAGAGAAGCACTCCCTGGAGGAGCAAGGAGCAAGAATCCTGTGTTGTAACAGAAGGGGCTGTGGACCACTTTACCACCCAGACAGAGGGGGAACCCCTGAACCCCAGCAGTGTGTTGGGAACTGAGGGAAGCTGGAGACTCCCTCACTAGGGGAAGACAGAAGACCAGTGTGCCTCCCGGAGAGGGGGGAAACCCTTGAGTGCCAGCGGTGTAAAAGAAACTGTGGGAAGCTGGAGGCCCCCTCACTGGGGAAACCAAGAAGAGAGCAATCCTCCAAGGAGGAATCTGGTGACCCATGTATCGGCCGAGCAGACGAGAGCCAGCAGAAGGGAAGCCGTGAGCAGAGGGGGAGAAGGTCCAGGAAGGAAGGACTGCTTGGGCTGCTGCCAATAAAAACCTCTAGGCTTCCCCAGCACCGGCAAGGTGTCCATGAGAGAGGACGCACCGCAGAGGAGAAGCAGACATCCACAGAGCCGCTGTAGACCGGGCCGAAGCCCCGAACGTAACCAGAACCTTGAGAGATGAAGCAGCTACTCAGGAAAAGCTGGTACCTGCAAGAAAGAAGCACACAAGTATGTGGGTTACCTGAGAAGTGCTGGAGGTAAGGGAGGGTAAGGGGTGAACACGGAAGATGGAATAAGAGGGTCTGGGAATCTGGTAACGAAATGCAAATCTGGGACCCGCACCCATATAAGAAACAGAAACAAAATTAATTCAGAATATTAAGAGTCTAGGACCTGCATACAAAGAGGAGCAACCTGTGACAGGATGGTTGCTTGGTGGGAGAGTACACCAAGCACACCTGACTATTACGAGTCTGGGACTTACATGTAAAGTGGGACAGTCCATGAGAGGATGAATGCTTGGCAGGAGAGTAAATCAAGCCATTTTGAATATTACGGATCTTGGACCCGCACCCAGAATAAGAGAAGTATACATAGTGAAAAGGAATCCTATGCTTGGCAAAAGGAGTGTGCCAAGTTGCTGGGATAGATAGTAGAAATCTAAGAGGCATATTCTTGTGAACTACCCATTGACATATATGTAAGAAAATACAGACCCGAGAAGCTCCAGAAGGAGAAGAACACTACAAGAAGAAATCTAGGGAAAAGGATAACGATCCTAACCTTGGAGTCCTACATTTTTTAACATTTCTTTATTTTTACCAGTTTTTATTACCCAAGAGACTAGGAACATTTCTGTTAGTTGGATCTACAAAGAACACTTCACTTTGGGAAGGGATCATCTTTTTGAGGCACGACAGTGACAAACATTATTGTTTTGGACAGTCTGACGATTTCCTTTGTTTTCTTTGAAGCAGGGAAACTCCTCTTAGTTTTAGGGATAGAGAGGAATGTTTCCAACCCTTTCTTGCATACTCTCGGGAAACGTAGTCTGGGACTAAGGAGAGAGGGACGAGGGAGTGGGGAGGGAAGTGACATGAGGGCAGTAAGGGGAGACCATGTAATGAGGGACCGGAATAAAGACCTGGAGATTTGAGCTTCATATTCATCTCTTTCTTTCCCACGCAGCGTTATGTGCACCCTGGCTGCCTGAACCCATAGGCCCTGGTGATTGCAGGCTACAGCCAATGTTTCACTGGCGGCGAGGGACAGTCCACGTGTGCAGTGGTGATTCAGTGCGGAACGCCCGCACACAATGCAGCAGTGGCTGGCAGCCTACGACAGTCGGTGAGAGGAGCCCTGGATGCAGTGCATGGCTCGGGGAGTGAATGCAACTCCAGGGATGGGTTGGTGGGTGCTGGGAAATCGTTGGAGGCCCGGGGAGGGGCCCTCTAATTACCGGTGCTCGTGCCTCATACAGGCGGCCACCACACAGCATATGCTGTGTATAAGGAGGATGAAATAAAGACCCGGTAGCCGTGGTGGTAAAAACAGGATGGACATGAGCCCGGGGAGGGTCCTCGAGTGGTGCTTGTGCCTAATCCAGGCGGCCGCCACACGTGGGATAGCAGAAACATCCTGCTCATCAGGGGATCTATGAGCAGGAGGCTTTCCCACACAGCAAGGAAGCCCCATTTAAACAGGCCACAGAGGGAGCGAAAACAGGAAGCACCACATCCGATCAAGCACAGTCAGGAGACAGCATGTCAGACCACTACATCTAAGCCACAGGCCCAGTGACTCAACAACCACAGGAGCAACAAAGGGTGTCAGAGTCCCTGGCGGTGCAATTACCAGGCATTCTTGACGTGTTAGACATCAGCTACATGGGACCCAGATGGGCCAGTTGGGTCCGGGACGTTAATTTATATGTAGGGGCAATTGGCTCAGTGGAAGATGTCCATCGGCAATGTCTATTGAAGCTAGCAGCGGACCCAGCCACAAGAGACATTATTGATGAGTTCCCCGCTGACTCCATCAATGCGATTCAAATCCTCATGACAGCTCTAGCCACCTATTTTACACCACTTACCAACATTGATTACGAAAGGCATCTGTTTCACACCACGAAACAAGCTAAAGGAGAAACAATGGATGCATTTGTAATTAGACTATGCAGCAAAATGAAGCAATGTGATTTCAACAAATATTCCAACACAGAGGCACTACAATCTCAGATCATTGCAGGATGTGAGTCTCAAAGCTTCAGGAGGAAACTAATACAAAAGGCAATATCACTAGAGGAGATTCTCATGCTATCAAAGGTGAAAAAGGCAGTTGACTCGCAAGTAGAATCCTTCGACAGCCCAAAAGGACACGGGCCACACCCGAAGGATGTACACAAGCTAATGGGAGCACCTAGATCACAAGGCGAGCCATTTGGCTATTAATGCGAATCTGAATTTTCCCATGAGGGCACATTCCCGGTGATTGGACAACGATGCTCAGACTGTAGGAAGAAAACCATATCAAGTCGATATACCATCTGGCCAGGGGATTCAGCCAAGACAATGAAGGTGGCACGACCAGTAGACCGCGCAGGAGGCCTACCACCATAGCAACTGAAACCTCCCACATGGCGGCACAAGTCCATCATCGAGAAAGGAAGGGGAGAGGAGATATCACAGCTCAGGAGAGGAGAGACAACGCAGGGAGCGGGAGGAAGATAGACCGGTGGGGGAAAGGCAGACGCTATCGGACGTCCATGACATGACCAGAACGTCGATCCCAGCGCCATATGCGATACCTAGTTGAACAATTTCGACACAGAACCGAGCTCCCCGGGAGGGGAAAAAGATGGAAAGGCTACCTCTACGCATTGGGAAACCAACATGCGACCAAACACAGCCCAACTCTTCTCATGAATCTAAATGAAACAAACACTGAATTTCTTATAGACACGGGCACCACTGTAAATGTGATTGGTGAACAGTTCGACCAGGCACTACCGCACGTACCACAATTGCACTCAGCAGAAGTGGACATTTACCCTTATGGCTCAAAAACTCCACTAAAATGCCTGCGACAATCCGAAGCAAGGTATCGCTACAATACACAAACAAAGAACATCCCAATACATGTGCTCTCCACCCCCACAGAATGGGTGTGCATCATGAGTTTCAAGACGGCTGTCAAAATGGGGCTCAATCATATACTCTACAAGTTAATGGTCCACAAATACATCGATACAGTGGAAAGAATAGATCAGCTATACCCATCTTTGTTCAAAGGAATTGGAAAACTCCGGAATCGTAAAATCAAACTTCACATTGATGAAAATGATCAGCCTGTGGCCCAACGCTATAGAGAATCCCTGTGAATATCCAACGTCAGGTGGAAGAAGAACTGCACAAGCTGTTAAGTCATGACATTATAGAACCGACAATGGGGCCCACTCCTTGTGTGTCCCCCATTGTACCCATCCCGAAGAAAGGGTCCAATGCCAACCGGTTATGTGTGGACATGAGGCCAAATGACGCCATCAAAAGGGAATGACATTTGGCCCCCAGCATCACGGACATGGTTCATCTTCTCAACGGGGCAAATGTATTTTCGAAGTTGGACCTCAACAAAAGGTACCATCAGCTGGTTTGAGCCCGGAGAGCAGGTACATTACCACATTTGTGACCCATCTGGGTCTACATAGGTACAAGAGATTTAGTTTTGGGGTTTCTTCTGCGGCAAAAATATTTCGAGCCGAAATACAAAATGTAATAAAGCATATTACGAACTGTATAAATTATAGCGACGATATTCTTGTTTTTGCCACAACAACAGAGAAACACGATGACACTTTAGCCCAAGGGTGCATGTCGCTGGAAGTGGTCAACCTCACATTGAACAGCGACAAATGTGAATTCAGAAAAGGCACCCTTCGCTTCTTTGGCCATATTTCATTGGAGAATGGGATGACACCGAACCCAGAAAAAGAACATGTGCCAAATGAAACGTCACCACCCACCAATGTCTTGGAGCTCAGGTCTTTCTTAAGCCTGGCTAGTTATTGTGCCCGTTATATCAAAAACTTTTTCACGATAAGTGAGCCACTGACAGCGTTGACCAAACAACACACGCCCTTCCAGTGGTCGTCGGACTGTCAATTCACATCCATTTGCAACAGAATAGCGAAGGCGGAGAACATGGCCTACTTCGACATGGGAAGACGGAATTGACAGCCGATGCTAGCCCGGTGGGCCTGGAGGCTATGCTTGCTCAGAAAGGACCAGATGGCTCAAGTTAGCGACACATGATCTCGTATGCGAGCAGAAGCCTGTCAAAGACAGAGTAGGCCTACCCCCAGGCAGAGAAAGAAAGTCTGGCAGTCATTTGGGCCTGAGACTATCTTCATTTATTCCTCTATGGCAAGCCTTTCACGATTATAACGGACCATCAGGCTTTGCTTTTTCTCTATGTCAACTCACAAGCAAAGATGCCACCCCGCATTGCTAGATGGGGTCTGTGGTTGCAGGACTATGCGTTTAGCATCATTCATAGGCCAGGAAAGAAAGCCAACCCAGCCAACTTCTTATCGCACCACCCCAGATCGGAGAACACCCCAGAGTCATCGTTGGCAGATCGGTACATTAGGTATTTAACCCAACAGACCGTCCTGCAAGGCATAGACCCCCTGGAGCTGGCCAAGGAGGCAGAGGGCGACATTGCATTCCAGATAATCACAGAAGGCCTGCGATCAGGGAGATAGAGGCAGGCAAAGAAATTGAGCTGAGGCGAGTCCGAAGAAATAAGAAAGACGTGGACTATTTATTGATGGTCAAAGAAGTGTTAGGCATGTTGGAGGACAACCTACAGTTAAAAGGAAACAAGATAGTTATACCGTGCCAACTCAGGCATCTGGTGTTAGACTTGGCACACAAGGGGCACCGGGGAATAGTCTCGACAAAGAGAATGCTGCGACAAAAGTGTGGTTTCCGAAACTCGACGTGATGGTAGAAGACCTGCTACGAGAATGTCCCATGTGCTGCCTAATCACACCCACCCAACAACCTGAACCATTAAACATGTCACCACTGCCAGGAGGGTATGGGAAGAAGTGGATGTGGATCTCTTTGGCCCGATGGAAGGGGGAAGCATGTGTTAACAGTAATGGATGAGTACTCTAGATATCCAGCAGCACAAGTGGTCTCGTCCACGGCAGCTCACCACGTCATCCCTGTGCTAAACAGAATCTTCATGGCATATGACATTTCCAAGCAGGTGAAATCAGACAATGGGCCCCCCTTCACGAGCCACGACTTAAAGGCTTTCGCAGAATAGATGGGGTTCAAGAACATGAAGGTGACCCCGTTGTGGCCCCAAGGTAATGCATGATTGAGCGCTTTATGACCAACCTTAAGCGGACACTGCGAATCTCCCAGTTAGCAGGACAGCCATATGAGCAGGTCTTGCATCAGCTTCTGAGAGACTATAGGAGCACCCGACACAGTTCGACAGGGAAGTGCCCAGCCGAAGTCATGTTTGACCGAAAGGTCCACACCAGGTTACCTCACTACAAGGCCCTCACAGAGGCCCTCGGAGAGGGCCAGGAGATACAGTTCAGAGATGCTGAAACCAAAGAAAAGATTAAAGACTACGTAGATCGCCAGAAGCAAGCAATGCCATCCACCATAGCACTAGGTGATGTGGTGGTCGTGAAACAAACCCGGACCAGCAAAGGTGATGCTTTCTTCCATAAAGATCCTCTCATCATCACCATGAAGGGCTTCCTCATCACAGCCGAAGGGGACCGATGCCAAGTGACCAGAAACACGTAGCACTTTAAAGATATGACAGGACAGCATCAGGTGCAACGACAAGGAGCACAAGATGAGGAAGAGGCCTACTCATCGGAGGAGTCATACCATGGAGATGGCGATGACTCAGATGCAACAGGACCGGAAGAAACAGAGCAGGTTCACCAGAGTGGAAAGCTGGAGGTGGGGGACATTCGTCCACAAAGGGCGAGAACCAGACCTTGCAGACTCATCGAAGAAATTGGGTAAAGTTGCATTGTCAGTGTTTAATTTGGGGGATGTACTGTCAGGAAATGTAATCTGGGACTAAGCAGGGCGGGGCAAGGGAGTAGGGAGGGATGTGACGTGAGGGCAGGAAGGGGAGACCATGTAATGAGGGGCAGGAATAAAGACATGGAGATACGAGCTCCGTCTCCGTCTCTTTCTCTCCCGCGCAGCATTATGCACGCCCTGGCTGCCTGATCCCGGAGGCTCCGGTGATTGCAGGCTACAGCCAACATTTCATTTTATATAATAAACGTTTCTGCCCAAAAATATGCCACCATTGTGTTCGAGCCTTACGTCTGCCCCCTTAAAGTGTACTTACAGCAGCTGCAATGGCCTTATTTGCAAAAGCCATCATTGTGTACTTGGAACAGCAGTACTTGCCTTATTGGCTATGACCATCATGAGTGTGTACTTGAAGTAACATCACTAGCATTACTGGTCAACGCCATCGCAATGGTGCGGTAGAAGAACTGGCTTTACTGGGAAAAACCAACTCAACAGTGTCGTAATTACAGTGGCAGTACTGGAATTATTGTGAGTGTATACTGTAAGGGTGCAGAAGTACGAGTCTGACACCTTCATGGCATGGTGATTGGCAAAGACTTTTATTGTGGTCAGAAAGTAAAGAAAAGGAAAACCTATCTCCTTAGGTTTAGTGCATTCCGCTCTGACCGGCACTTCCCCCCTCCTGCCAACTCCCCTGCACTTCTTGTTACTGCACTTGCACGATCCGAATGTCATAAGGCCCAGTAGGACCGTTTTTGTTATTCTCCATCTGTCCCCACCATCCCCTCTTCTGTCTTGCTGGGCTTTGACCCACCTTTTACTGTATAGGCGCTGTGTCCAGTCATTTGATCGAATACAAAGGATCGAATGACAAAAAGTTCGAGTCAAAAGGATCGAAAAAAACAGTTTTTTCGAATGTATTTATTTTTGTTTGGTTTTTTTAAAAATTTAATATAGTTAAAAAAATGTTTTTTTTAAAGAAAACAGGGGGCTGGGGGGAACACCCCCCCATAAAAAAACATTAAAAAAAATACATTCAACCATTTTTTTTTGGTCCTTTTGAATCGAAAAAATGGCATTCGATCCTTTGTATTTCCACCCTTTAACCTATAACCTATAGGCGCATTACAAATACCCAATGAATACTATAAAGACGCCCTCCCAGTAAGGGAGCATTTCTCACCTGTATTGTATGTGTGGGATTCTCCAAAGCACATGTTTATAAATCCATTTCAGGAAATTTCAGCTGACTCCTTTGCAAAAGCTATAATTCATAACTATGGGTCTGAGAAAAGCTATGTTGTTGGTGAACAGAATGAATACTCTTTAACATTGTTTGTGCCACACCTTCCAGTCAGACTCTGCTTCAGCCCAATCCAGGTTACGAGTACAGGAGGAGATGGTTGCATGTAAAGTCACTGTGCCATGGGTTCTTCTCCACGTCCATTTATATGCAGTACATCAGATGACATTGGCTCAATCTCCAGGAAATTATGAGGAGGAAATACCAATTGTAATCGACTTGAAAACAGATCTGGTTTGCTGAATGATGGACAGTAACCTTCAGGCAGCCGTAGACTTGTCCCAGATAGTTTTCACAACACAACGGACGCATGAAGTAGTGGGGGGTCAACGATGGATTATGAAAACGAAAGCTCTGGTGGTCGTCGATTCAGGATCCAGAAGAACAGCGCCAGTGTCACCCATTGAAGCACGTCAGTCTTTGAATGTGAAGGAACTCATGCGATATTTAGGGCAAGGCAGTCCTTTCTCACTTGTATCCTCAACACAGGTCCTTATTGAAATGGGCAATTAAGTCAACAAAGTCCCTAATCTTCCATGAACAATGATCTACAGGGAGGATAGCTCAAAGGCAATGCACTTGTCCCCGAAACAAGACGACACCAAGCAGCCGGGGTACAAATCCCAGTCCTGCGCTTAGAGACTGGAGTCTGGCATGGAGCACGATATAAAGAAACCAATTAAATTTGTTTCCAGTTTGCCGATGGTAAACTGAATTGCTGGGATTTAGGAATCTGAGGGTGTCAAAGAAAAGGTATGTATGTCTTCACTTCTTCAGCATTCAATTTGCCATGGATTCACTTCCTCACATTTACCTCTTCCTACCTTTGCTATGGAGACAGCATAAAGGTAAGCATAAGCAAATGCATGAAGAGTAAATGTCTGAGAAGGTGAATGTAGAAGAGGTTAGAGTAGAAAACATGTTTTAGGTGAAGCAAAGGAGGGGTTACCAGAGGAAAGTAGTCTTTTTGGCTGCTATTACATTGGCCCAAAGAATCAGGGAAACGAATTATTTGATAGTATCAAGACCATATTTGAATTTCTTCCTGGCACTGAAAGTAGTTTCTTTGTTATATTTAAATCAAGACATTGGGCCTCATTACAAGTACTGCAGTGCAGGAAAACATTGTGGCAATACAGTGGTAACTCTGCTACTCCTGCATTATCACCGCATTACAGCACTGCCATGCTACAACTTTGGTGGTAAGGTGGAGTATTTTCCTCCAGCAAAATGCTGATGGTAAATCCACCAACTTACTTCCAAAATACTGTAAAATTGGCAAAATTACCACCAGCAGTAACTCTGCTGAAATCCCCATGGTGTCCTGTCAGCTCCAATAAATGGGGACTTACACCGCCTACCAATACTTGCAATCCCGCTGTAAATCTGTATACCAAGTGGCGGCAACAGTAATTTCATTTGGCAGTATTAACCACCGAAATACCGCCAAACGTGTAATGAAGCCAATTGTCCTTTCAGTATTCTTTTTGTGTCGCCAATCTATGGAGACGCATCTGCTTTCTTTTTTGGGTCTGGAAAGGGCCATATTGTCCGACAAGGATCAACCAGAGTCCTTCAGAAGAACTGGCTTCGTATGTCTTCTTTGAGAAACATCCAAGAAACAACAAGCGGTGCCACAGTGACCTCAAACGCTTTCGGTGTTCACCGGACATTTAAAAGGTTGCCACGTGGTCCTCACCACGTACATTCATCCATCCCTACAAACGGTCAATTGGAAGCTCCCTATCATAAGGGTTTAAAGCCAGAATAATGAGTTTGTTCAGTTAAGGAAAATCTTCCCAAGTTTATTAAAGTCTCTGAAGCAGCATGTGAGTGCCTGGCGTTCTTTGTTTGACAACATTGTGTGGTATTCTAAAAGGTTCTGTCTGGGCATGTCTAAATCATTCACTAATCAACCACTAACTTCACAATACAGATCTGCGAATGTATGCTGTGGACTGAGAACCTTCCACAGATTGTCCACAATCTCCAAGATAGTTACATACTGGCAAACTAAAAATCTGACAGCTTTAATACAAGTTTACACAGCATAAGCACTTTGGATTAAAGGGCTATATAAATTCAATAAAATACAAAATACAAATAAGAAACAGTTGGCCATTGGGATTTGGTAAATTGTGGGGAGGCTATGAGAAACAATAACCTTTACTTATAAACCAAATGGGGAATTCACTTTAAAAATACTATAATTTGATCATTGCAATTGTCTAAACAAGAATTGCAAATAAATAGCACAGATAATCAATGATCTATGAAAAAGGGCAGAAATATAATACAGTGTACAGAAACATTACACGTGTCCTATTGGCTCTCGCTGCAGGCTGCCCTTGAAGTTTTAAGTTGAATTTGTCACCATTAACAGATAGGGCAACATAATGGCCTGGCACACTGAGAGAAGCCTGTTTCATGAAAGGCTATGCATTTGCAATGCCTCTGTCTAAATACAAAGTTTAGATCTACTTATCTATTTCTGAACACATCGAAATATCCGTGTCAGCACCAACAAGGGGCACACACGTCTGTTACTCCCTGTGGTTTCAGTGTTTGCCTAATTTGAGGAAGTCAAATGGACACGCATGTCACTTATCTGGAGAGCTAATGGGTACTGCTACCAAGATCCCCTAGAACAGGGGTCCTTCAGCCTGTGGCTCTCCAGATGTTTTGGAAAACCCCCATATTCCCTCACCATTGGGAGTTGTAGTCCAAAACATCTGGAGAGCCAAAGGTTGCAAACTCTCCAGCAGCTTCTTCCTGTCTATCAAAGTGCATAGTAGAGAATGGGCACTCTTACCCTTTGCACTGCTAAATAGCAGCAACATTTCACTTTTTACCAGGACAATGGGCAATGGTGACTTTCTCTCGTCTAGCTCTCTAAGCGAAGGGAAACCCTGCAGGCAGCACATCCAGTTCCTGGACAGATGCTGATACAGATGTTATTGCTGTACTGTGACCTGCAGTTACCACACATCACCTCAAGAAGGTGTCCTGTTTGATTCTCAGAATAAACGCCACATATCTGGTGGCACACGCTCCTTGCACAGAAAACGGCCAACCGGCTTGAATCACAACGCGTCCGCAAATGTGGGACCCGCAAACAATCCTTCTTTTGTCATGCACACACACTCTGGAACTCGATCCCGGTGTCAGCTCTGAATGCCCCCACAATTTTCCAATTTTAAAAATCACTCAAAACATGGTGCTTTCAAGAACACTTGGCCAAGGACTAATTCCAATGGACGCACATACCGACGCACAGACCTCACAGTACTGTGATACTGTTAAAAGAGGGCAGCCCAAATGCTGTGTACCCACCCTCTGTAAAGCGCTCGGCAGGTCTCGAGCTAGGTCCGCACTTTGAACAATAAAAATAAAATAAAATAAAAATAAAGTAGCTTTTCAACACTGACCCCTAGGCTTCACTTTTCTTAACGATTTTCTTTAGGACAACTAGGAGCAGAGAGACAACTTATACATGAGGGTTACTGAGACCGGAGTGCACAAAGCAAAGGCAAAACTGATAGTGGGCATGCAGGCACTTGGACGGGATTTGGATATTGGGTTTTCACTCATGGCCCTATTTGTAACCCGCTTTTTAAAACTGACCAGAAACTCCCCCAAAAATGTTGAGGCCAGCTCCGCCCCTCCTTGATAAAGAGTACCATTTATTACTCGTACCTTGCGTAGTATGATGGCATCGCCTCTTGGCAATAATGTCCAACTGCCAAGTGGACCTATTTCATGTGTGACACTTTGTGCCAGCCTGGCTTTATCTCAGTGCATGCTGGGACATTTCCCTATTATATCGGTGGGCCTACAAGTTCCAGCTTCCAAAGTTGGTTTGCATCCATGAACGTGTACTCCTGCTTCCCTTATACATAAGGGCCTACAAGTCCCAGCACTGCATATTGGTGTCGGCTAAAACAAAAACAAGAATGGTCTGGGAGTGACTCCCATGGCATAGGGCTAGTTGTTGGCTCTGTGCAGGTGATAGGTAAGAGACTCAGGCCTGATTCTGAGCTTGTGATAAAAAGTGTGTGGAAAGCCGACATTCTCCCCTCCAGTTTCCAGCACCATCATTCTGAGGTGGGTGGAAATATTGGAGGGGAGATGTTGTGCTTTCCAGCAGCAAAGTCACACTTTGTGGGGCAAACATGTGCTCCAGTGACATTGCGAGCATTTCTTAATAGACTGCAACTTTTCTAGTTTAAGAAAGTTTTCTTAAACTTTCATTAAACTATAAAAGTGGTGCTGCAGCCTAAGAAATGCATGGTGTTAAAGGGAAAAAGTGTGCAGTGGAGTTTAACGGCACCTCAAATGTGCCGTATTTAAACTCCAATTTTTGTTGTGCTAAACCAGTGCTGCTGGGAGGAGAATCCATCTATGTGGCTGCCCTGCATTCCTGGTGGTTACTAGGGTTGTTATCAAGCCATCAATCAGTAAGGTGACCAGACGTCCCGGTTTTGCCAGGACCGTCCTGGAATTTGGAGCTCTGTCCCCCTTTGTCAAGATTATGTTTCCATTGGAAACTGCAGTGGTCCTGATTTCTGGTAGTAGGGCTTCATAGCTGGCAGTCAGGAATGCACAATCTCACACAGAAGAAAGGCTGTGTTTTACAACTTAAGTCAGTGTTAGTTGTGATACATTAATTATGGTATGTGTATTATTGAGCGGTAACATGTAAACACGCTTCTGGTACAACCACTACTGAAGTGTGGTGCCTTGATAGCTGTTGGGGGCTGCTCCGGATCACCAGGCAGCCCCATACTCATGTCGGGGGAACACCCGACGGACACACAGAGGTGCGGCGCTCGTGCCACTTACACATGAGTGGGGGTTCATCCCACCCGCTCCGGTCCACCGGAACTCCGCACACGTGGCCGGGGGCACCCGGCTCATCGCGGCCCCGGCTCTGGGAGCACCCAGGCCGGGGTCGCATCCCCAACCCGCCTCACATGGTTGGGGGGCCCACAAGGACGGCGTTGCCCGGCAGGGGCACCGTCCGGACGGCGTTGCCCGGCAACAATAGCCACTTTCAATAGTTAGTCCTACTTTTGTGTTAGTTGCCATGTCCCGGTTTTTTACTTTATAAATCTGATCACCCTATAAATCTGGCACATGCAAAAGCTGGAGCTTTCCTGTCCCTGCGCCACATTCTTAATTCATGAGAATATGGTGTTTGTAAGTAAAGTGTTGCTCCTTCATGGAGGAACACTTTCTCACATTTGCACGCAGCTCACAATCAGCCCCTCGGTCTCTCTGTGGTTTAAAGCAAGTGTGGGCAGTCGTGGCGCTACATCATTGAGCTGACCGCGCTTCAGCCCCCACCCCCGAAATGTTGGGCTGTGGGAATAAAATGATAAATTCACCAAAACTCAGTGTTGGCTGGTGGTCCGGGCCCGGGGGCTAGGGCCGACCAAGGCACCGCTTATATTCAATGTAACGTATGCAAAGGGACAGGAGAGACTCTGGCCTGTGGAAACCATTCTGATTGCTTTCCCAAACAGATGCCTGGACTCCCTTTCCCGGACAGCACGTGACTCAAGCCCCCTGATGCTTTCCAGCTGCGCCTTTGTTTACGCTGTGATCATCTGTTGCATTGGTTCACAGGCAGTGAGTTAATGGGTAAAGTATGAGAGGCTGACCGGCCCCCGCAGGGGGCACTAGAGGGACAGCCTACATAGCGGGCTGTCCCCTCTGGCCACCCCCTTCCGGTTGCTGGGCATGCCTCTCCTCTTCCTCCCACCTCAGCGAGGCGGAAGAGGTGTCCCCGGGGACCTGGCTTCCGGTCAGATCTCCCCGGGGACACTTATAAGGGCGGGAGCGGCAGGCCATCAGCCTTTTGCCCTGCAGCTCCCGCCTAGTGTTAATCAACGGAGTTGGTAAGTATCGGGGGGAGGGGAGAAGGGTCTGCTCGCTGGCCGCCGCGCCAGCTGGAGCGGACCCGAGGAATGCAGTATCTGCTGATGCATACGCCGTTCAGCGCTGGGGCCGACCGTCATTCATCCCCCCCTTCACAATCTCCTTTTGTTTTTAAATTATGGATTGCGTGGTGGGGACGCGCCGAACTGGGGAGGTCAACCGTGTTGCCTTAGGTAATTCAGGGCCGCCGAGTGCTGCATAGCCGATCGCGTGGCACAGGCTGTAATTGTTGTAGCTGGTATGGAAAGGGTCGCCGGTTCGCGTCTGTCCCCTGATTTTTAAATTAATTAATTCCAGGGCCGCCGTGCCTCGTGGGTACACAAAGGAATTTTTACCACAAACGAATTTGTGGCGTTTTGGTTTGTACTAGGGCCGCAGTTAATATCAGGGCCTCCGTGCCTCGTGTGTTCGTAATGATTTTTTACCACGAAGGCATTTTTATGGAGGGTTCGGTCTGCATTAGGGCCATCGTCCTGCAGTTCTGTGCCGCGTGTACGGAAAGCAGATTTATATGTTCCCAATTTTATGTTTGTTTAGCACAGCCACCAGTGGCTCAAGTGGTAAGAGCTTGGACGTGTTATGCTGGAGACCTGAGTTCTAATGCAAGGTGCGGAGTCTCCTGGGCACGTTCGTTTTTATTATGGCGCGCCGCTGTTTATGTTTGTATCATGGCCGCAGTGAATATTAGCGCCGCGTGCATGTATCAGGGCCGCCGTGCCTCATGTGCCACCAGGAAAGGTTTTATCTAAAAGAAAGTTTTGGGGCATGTTATGGGATGGCTTTCGAAACGGGGGATGTTAACAGGGCCGCCGTGCAGCAGGGTAATGAAGATGCCTTACATGGCCGGCTCTTTGTATTATTAAGGCGCTGTGCCGCGTTTATATTCAAGAGCCACACGTATCGGGTCTGTTGAAGTAGTTTGTATTATGGCCACCGTGCCGCAGTGATGTGCTGCAGTTATGTGCCTCGGGTACTAAAGCCTCCAGTGGCTCAGGTGGTAAGTCCTTGGTTTTTGAGTGCTGAGGACCTGAGTTCTAATCCCCTGTCTGCTATCTCCAGGGGATGTATTGCCGATTATTATGTTCCGCATTTTATGTTTTTGTGCCGCGTTGTTCTGATTATATAATGGCGCGCCGCATTTTATGTTTGTATCAGCGCCGCATGCATTTATCAGGGCCACCGGGCCTCGTGTATCCACTGGGGAAGATTTAACGGATAGGATCTCCGTAGCCCAGTGGTTAGCTCTTCGGTTTAAGGCATGTTCTGTCTTTATTGGCCGCCGTGCCGCATTTGTGTGCCTCATGCGTTTGTGCCGCGTTTATTTCAAGGCCGATTTTTATGTGGTTTCTGTTTATAGGATGGCCTTCGAACTGCTGGGATGTTAACAGGGCCGCCGTGCATCAGGGTAGTAATGATGCCTTACATGACCGGCTCTTTTTATATAAGGCGCTGTGCCGCGTTTAATTTCGTGAACAAAGAATTTCTGGTGTTTGAAGTAGCTTTTCAGACTTTTGCATCCCGGCGGGCCAAACTCAAACTTTTGCATCCTCCGATACCCAGAAGGTTCATAGCACTATAATAGTCCCAAAAATATTAGTATCTAACCTGACGAGTGGCACAGCGAGTAGAGCAATGCTTTGACATCCATGCCAGAGTCTGCTGACGTGGGTTCCGATCCCGGCGGGGCAGCCATTTGTCCTTCCGGGCTCGATGGAGGAGCGCCACACACCGTGGGTAGTGGTGGGACAGCGCAGAAAGATCCGAGGGTTCACAGCACCATAGAAGTGCGAAATTATTATCTAAATTGGTTGGGGGTTCGAACCAAACCGCAGCGCTCTGTACAGGGGGGTTTGTAGCCTTTACAAGCGCCAATTGTCTCGCCTGTCTAGTAAACAGGAGATCCTGAGTTCGGTTCGTTAGCAAAGCCGCCAGTGGCTCAAGCGGTAAGGGCTTGGGCTTGTAATGCCGGGAGACCCGTGATCCAATGTCCGGAACCTAAGGGGCATTTTAAAAAGATCATAATTTTTCATATTGTACGATAGCTGTTGGGCCGCCGCGCCAGTCGTACGCACGTTTCTTTAGCGAGATTTTAATATTCTGGCACGCATATATATGTTTAAGAGGCCGCCGCGCCACGTGCAAGGAAATGCTGGTGGTTGGTTGTAGTTGGTCATACGATAGTTGTGGCCGACGCGCCACTTTTAATAAAATGCGGGTTGTAGTTTATATAACATACGATAGTTGGGGCCGCCGTGCCACTGGTAATTATTGCGGTGCAAACCCGTCTGTTTTGGTTGTAGGCCGTGGAGCTTATTTGAATGTTTAGGTGCGTACATATTTCAAACTGTTGGCGCTGCCTCCGCGCCACGTGTCATGGGATGCTGAGTGTGTGTTGAATCTACGATCGTTCGTTAATGATTGCTGTACAGCCGCGGTGCAAACCTGTACCTTTAGGGGTGGTAAGATGTGGTGCAATTTTCAATGTTTAGGCACCACGGGGCCGCCGTGCCACGTGCAATGAAATGGGCGTTATGGTTTATCTGACATTTTATCTTTTTTTTGGCTGCCGCGCCACTTGTACCGCTCGCCGTGGGACATGTCGGTGGGTTTGGCATGCGTTTATTATTCCGCGCCATTGTGAAGGATAAAGAGTTTTTAGAGTGGATTCATTTATTTGGCGTATGTTATTGGTCCATCTGTTTCGAGTGATGAAAACAGGGTGGGGGCGTTAACTGGGATTACACGATGATGCAAGCCAGAAGGGAAGCTCAGTGGGTGCAGCGCTTGCTGAGGCGACCTGTAGATTCTCTACAGGTCGCAGATTTGAAACCCGAGCAAGTCCGAGGCTGCCTTTCACCCTCACGAGGTGGATGAATAAGGACCACCTTTGGTTGGGGGAGGTATAAACGAGGCCTCGCGTTTAGCACATGTTTGGTTATGTGTGGCTTTATATCAGTGTGCCATATAATTCAGCCACTTTCCTTGTCTGGCCGCGATTGCGGAATATTAACTAGTGTGTGGCGCTGCATTGCTATGTATGCCCACTACCCTCTTTCAACAATGGGACAAGCACCGTGCATCGGTATATTTCAACCACGCCGCAAGGGTGAATGGTTGGTGTTATGCCCTCATGCTGCATCGGTCAGAGACACTGGGTTCAAATAAAAAACCGTCATTGCATGGACGATTGTGTGTTACTGCTTTGGAGTGCCATGCAAAGGTGTCTTAGTCGCTCATTACAGGCACATTGTCCCGAGCACCGCAGAAGGGAGTGCAATTCCCAAGCATGTTAGACTGGTGTCCTAAGTGTGGCTTTACTTGGGCAATGTCTCATATTTCAGCGCAATTTCCTTGTCGGGTCGTGAGTACGCTGTATTGCTAACTATGCCACCCCGCCACCCAGACAATGCCGTCTGTCAGGCATAAGTTTACCATGTTGCCCCGTGGTTCCCTGCTCCCCGGGTAAGGCTGCATCGATCGGTGGGGCTCTAACTGCCATTGATGTGGGGTGGATACTGGAAAGGTTTGCCGCATGGGCATAGGTGGGGCAAGTTAGCTTATGTTTCCTTCCTTCGTTTTTACTTTCCTTCGTTTACTTTCGGCCGTAGCCCCAGCTTTCAAAAGAGATGGAAGTGGAATTTATAATGTAAGGTGGAACGAATGGATCTCAGAGCTGCCGCCATAAAGCATAAGTTTAAGGTCAAAGATTAGGAACCTTTTGTGGGATAATACGGTTTCAGGCTTCAAGGCTGAAAGACAATGGATCCCGGCAGGGACAAACTCATCCTTTTTATCCTTCCGAGGTCGATAAATGAGCACCACACGCTGGGCAATAATAAGCAGCGCTCAGATACCGGAGGGTTTGTAACGCTATATAAAATGCTAAATTAATTTATTTTGAGGGTGCAGCCACAGTGGTTAATGGTGCGGCACAGATTTTTCGGGACCATTTGGTGCAGCACCGAGGTTCACAACCTTGTGCGGCAGTCACTGTTGATGTTCATGAAGCGATTGTTTTGTTAGAAGAAAAGGGACCAGTCAGCAGCCTGTCGCCTAGGACACCATTTTTAGGTTCGGCGTCCTCTTGGTCTTTGTAAATTCAAGGGGTTTACGATTCACTTTGGCTGGTGGCCAAGCTGCCAGGTATTATGGCTGAACAATGTAGTTCAGGCAGGCTGGTCGCCTTACTGGTCGGCTGGTGGGATTAAACAATGATGGTGTTAGGGGCTCATAAAGGGAGTTGCAAGAAGGGCAGAACAAAAAACATAATGGTCCTGGAGATGTTCCCCATTGTAGTCGCATTGTTGTTGTGGCCTAGGATTCACAAGAGGTTTCGGTTTGGTCCGACAACAATGCAGTAGTCCAGGCCATTAACTTACAGTCTGCTTCTTGCCCAGCAATGTTGAGCTTGCTCAGAAAACTAGTGGAAGTATGTTTATATCATAACATTGAATTTAGGGCTCGACATGTGCCGGGCACTGCAAATGTTGCTGCTGACGCTCTTTCTCGCTTTCAGTGGTCCAAGTTCCGGAATGCCCACCCGGAGGGCAAGCTTGAGGGAGCACAGTTCAAAAAGGAATGGAGGCAGTTGGTGGTGTGGACAGGGCACTCGCAGAGTTGAGTGAGCGCTCACTCATGCCCGGATTAAGATGCAGATACCAGCAAGGTATGGTAAGTTCAAGAGGTGATTTCTTATCTACAGTGTGAAAAACAGACCGCGGAGGAACAGGTACACACTTTAGTGGTTTGGGCGCACTCAGAAGGATTGTCAAAGAGTTGGGCGGCGTCGCACCTGGCGGCGGTTGCCTTCCACTCCAAGTTGGAGGTGAGGGGTGATCCCACAAAGGGGTTTTGTGTGCGCTCGGCATGGAAAGGCTGGGCCCGTTCGGAGCCAAGGTCTGAGGACGTGCGCAAACCAATTGACTTTGGGTTAATGGTGAGGTTGTTGGCCATATTACCTAGCATATGCTTCGGCGAATACGAAACGGCTCTATTCAGGTTGGCGTTTGATGGGCCTTTTTTGGGGCCTTTAGGATTAGTGAGCTAGTTTCTGCATCCAAAAAAGACACATCTGGGGGGGGACATTGCTTTGGGTGATGTATCCCTGTTCCACAAAGACTCAGGTGGAGGGGTCAGTATATGGTTGAGGAAAAGCAAGACGGATCAGCAAGGAAAAGGTTTTCACATATGCCTACATGGGGCCCCCCCCCTGGCGTATTGCTGCCCTGTGCACTTTTTCTAGAGGTTATACAAATAAGAACTACAAGCGCTGGCCCCCTGCTAACCCACGTCGACACTTCCCCCCTCTCTGTATTTCAATTTCGCAAGGTGCTGACAATGGCCTTGAAGGCCTTGGGAATTCAGGGGGAGGGGTGGTCTACCCATAGTTTCAGGATAGGCGCAGCTACCACTGCCTTTCAGCAGGGCATGTCTCCACGGGCGATCATGAAGGTGGGGAGGTGGGAGTCGGGCAGTTATCGATTGTATGTCCGCCCCCAGTACAGTGCATTCCCAGAAGAATACTAGATACCATGAGCACTCAAGGGCCGGGCTGGGTAGTTGGGCGGGTTGGATCCTGGGGGATCAAAAAACTTATGGTGCGGTATGCTTTTTCCCCGCAGATGACGCAGTGTGGTTGATCGGCCACTCATTTGTGACACGTGTAAAAAAAAAAAAAAAAAAAAAAAAAAAAGTAAGCGATGGACGATCGGCCACAACCTGGGATTCAAGGGTACCGAGGGTGTGTGTGGCCGGCACTCCTGGAATGGGGTGGCATTCCTTGCTGCCTGCTATTCGCTGGGGACTCCAAGTTAGGTCGCGGACGTTTGCCCACACAAATACAGGTGACGTGGCGCACGAGTTACCTGGTGTGAATCCCCACCCACCCACGCCTGATAGTAAAGTCTTGGGGCAAACAAATCAAAGGTCGGTAAGATTTTGAGTGTAACCAAAAGCGTTGTCAGTCTATGCCAGTGGCATATATGGGACAGTGTCCTACTAGTAGTAACCAGTGTTCTCCGGGTAGTACCCAGAAGCGTTGTCAGCTTGTGCCAGTGGCAAATATGGGACAGTGTCCTACTGGTAGTAACCAGTGTTCTCCTGGTAGTAGCCGCCTGGTGAGCTAAGGAGGGCTGGTTGCAGTGAACCAATGGTGAATATGGTAACAATGTAGATTTTAGGAAAGTTTTAAGGAGAAGTAAGGTCCTAAGGTTTGGGGGCATTGATGGCAGCGGGAGCCACCATCAAAGCGTGGCGGAGTATCGGGGCGGTCCTAGCCAATGAGGGACTTCACGCTGCAGCTGCAGCGGCTCGGGATTGGCCGGGCTCGAGCCGATCCCTCGACGGGCACTGACTCCCTTACTTAGGCCTTTAGGCCAACAATCTCCTGGTCAGTGCCCCTGAGTGTCCTGCTGGTAGTACCAGTGTAGCTGGAATAGCCAGCAGTTTTTGTCAGTTTGGCCAGTGGCTAAAGAGGTGACATGGTTCACCCGTATCTGACTGTTTGGCCAGTGGCTAAAGAGGTGACATGGTTCACCCGTATCTGACTGTTTTTTGTGATGTGGCTGGGACCGTCCCAAGTTGTCTTGCTCCAAATAAACTGTGACCTTGTGTTTTCCAAAGAACTTTAAAAAAGTTGTCTGTGTATTCATTTCAATGTACTATTATTCTGACCTAAGGAGGTGGGGGTGTCCAATGGGGATCTCCCCGCTAAGAGGCTGACCGGCCCCCGCAGGGGGCACTAGAGGGACAGCCTACATAGCGGGCTGTCCCCTCTGGCCACCCCCTTCCGGTTGCTGGGCATGCCTCTCCTCTTCCTCCCACCTCAGCGAGGCGGAAGAGGTGTCCCCGGGGACCTGGCTTCCGGTCAGATCTCCCCGGGGACACTTATAAGGGCGGGAGCGGCAGGCCATCAGTCTTTTGCCCTGCAGCTCCCGCCTAGTGTTAATCCCCACCCACCCACGCCTGATAGTAAAGTCTTGGGGCAAACAAGTCGAAGGTCGGTAAGATTTGGAGTGTAACCAAAAGCGCTGTCAGCCTGTGCCAGTGGCATATATGGGACAGTGTCCTACTGGTAGTAATCAGTGTTCTCCTGGTAGTAACCAGAAGCGTTGTCAGCTTGTGCCAGTGGCATATATGGGACAGTGTCCTACTGGTAGTAACTGGGAGTTAATACGTGCAGACCGGTGGTAGAGTAGGATCAGGGTGAGGCTTTCGCATCATCAATAGGAGTGATAAGGTGAACAGAGTTAATTAGTGATAAGATAAGTTTAGTGTGTTGTATGAGTTGTTCCTAATTCTCTTCTCTTGTTACAGGCGGAGTATCGGGGCGGTCCTAGCCAATGAGGGACTTCACGCTGCAGCTGCAGCGGCTCGGGATTGGCCGGGCTCGAGCCGATCCCTCGACGGGCACTGACTCCCTTACTTAGGCCTTTAGGCCAACAATCTCCTGGTCAGTGCCCCTGAGTGTCCTGCTGGTAGTACCAGTGTAGCTGGAATAGCCAGCAGTTTTTGTCAGTTTGGCCAGTGGCTAAAGAGGTGACATGGTTCACCCGTATCTGACTGTTTGGCCAGTGGCTAAAGAGGTGACATGGTTCACCCGTATCTGACTGTTTTTTGTGATGTGGCTGGGACCGTCCCAAGTTGTCTTGCTCCAAATAAACTGTGACCTTGTGTTTTCCAAAGAACTTTAAAAAAGTTGTCTGTGTATTCATTTCAATGTACTATTATTCTGACCTAAGGAGGTGGGGGTGTCCAATGGGGATCTCCCCGCTATGTTGTCGATCTGTTCTTGGAGGGTGGATCGGTTTCCTCTCAGAAGGTGAAGCATCGACGGCCGGCCGTGATGTGGGTCCTAGCTCTACTCTGCGGCTCTGCTTTCCTAAACTTTGCCCGCGCTGGTGGAGGTAAGCAGATGGCATCTCATTAAACCAGCCTTTTCTTAACTTTGACGAGGAAGTAGACGTTAGCTACGTGGTCTGCTATTTTAATAATAATATTCCGCAATTAAATCCCAAGTACTTTTCGTGAAACCTTTTATGTGCCCACTTGAATTTCGGTATGCACTGAATTGGAAAAAGAATTAAGGGGAACCTTGTGGCAGTGTATTCTGACCTCTCCAGGTGATTGCTAGGCCCATACCTGCCTACATTTCAAAATCAAAAACCCTGAGATGAATGCCACGCAATGCCACGACCACAGCTATTCGAGACACGACCCAACTGCCCCGCCGACATGTTAAAAAAAAAAACTTCAAACGCTTGTTGGGTGCTATATACCCAATTCTTGGTATAATGTCTACGATTAGACTCCTCTGGCCCCATTGCACTTCTAAGGTTCCCAACATTTGCACCCATTCCCAATGGCCAGATAAACAGCAGCTAGCATACAAGCAAGAATAGCACTACACATGTTGCCAAAGGTCTAATTGCATAATTTTTCTACAAAACACACCAAATACCCATCAATGCATACAAGTAAAATACATTGTAAACTATTTGCAAATCAAAACTATTTAAAAAAAACAGGTTTATGTATTCAAGCCTCCAAAACATTCCCCTTTAAATCCAAGGGTTTTCATGTGCACTGCTTTCCTGTTGTGAACCTCTGTCGTTCAACCATCCCGTCAGCTCCTGTAATGTTGTGATCATCTGCCGTTCATGCCCCCCCCCCACCTCAGCTCCTGTAATGTTACGATCCTCTACTGTCCAGACCTCCCATCAGCTGCAGTAATGTTGTGACTATTCAGGCCTCCCGTCAGCTACTGTAATGTTGTGATCCTCTGCCATGCCTCCAGTCAGCTCCTGTAATGTTGTGATACTCTACCGTCCAGGCCTCCCGTCAGCTCCTCCAATGTTGTGACCATTCAGGCCTCCCGTCAGCTCCTGTAATGTTGTGATCCTCTGCCATGCCTCCAGTCAGCTCCTGTATTGCTGTGATCCTCTGCAGGCCAGGCATCCTGTAATGTTAATGTTATTAACAATCAGTAATGGCGGTCTTCTGGCAGAACAAAAGCCGGGGGGCCATCATCGTTCAAGGAGAGACACAGTTTCCCAGATTGAAAAGTAGCTTTCGATGCTGCCGTCACCTTTAATTGTCTATAACCTGCGAGTCACACCCTCGAGTGAAGCCAGTTTGCAGCCTTGAATCACTTCCCCTCATTACTTTGGAATCCCCCCTGTGTCTCCGGGGTAAACGCAGAGACTAGTCGGATAGTAAAAGCAGTGGCAGATTTAAGGCAAAGGGCCCCAGGTGAGCGTGTCATGACGCTGGAGCCCAGAGTGGGCAGAGTTGCACAAGGATGAACTTTAAGGACAAAAGCTACTTTTTTAAAGTTGTGTTTTATACAGTTTTCTGTGTTGGGGGATCTGACTCTAGCTTGAGACATCTGGGTCTCCTCGCCAGGTAATGGTGGTAATATTGAAAGATCAACCCTGGTTCAAGGCAATAGGGAGGGACATTATAGGAGGTGATATCCCGGGAGAATTCCTACAGCAGGCAGCACCATGTTGTGCATGTCCCCGGTGTTCTTAACCCACACACTTGAAATGTTATTGAGCATCACAAACTTAAAGGAGTTCATCTTTCAATCTCAAAACATACCATGGGTCACCTTTTTGGGAGTGCTGCTTGTGGCACTTGAGAGACCCCTTAACTCCAACCCACCAACTCCATATCTCCTCCAGATTCACAAGGGCCTGCTGCAGGGCAGGGAATGGAAATGGAGAGGGAATAAGGTCAGGATATTGAGGAAGAGATGGGGCAGGTAACGTGCAAACTGATAGGACTGGAGAGTGGAGAATGAAGGAGGGCAGAAGCATGAGCGAGAGATTGACAGTGTGGGAAGAGAGGAGATAAAGTAATTGAACGGAGCCAGCTGAGGGTAAAAGGGTGAATGGGTACAGAGAATGAATGAGGGCAGGGGAATGGGGCAGTAGTTAAGGCACAAGCGTGAGGGGAAATGCAGGGTGGAGAGGCTTAAAGGGCGGGGGAATAGAGAGCAGAGGGCTCAGGAGTGTAAGGAGAATGGGGAATAATGGGGTTCGAAAGAGTCAGGGGGAAATGAAGAGTGAGGAATGGCAGGAAAAAGGGAGAGAAGGGAGGCAAGTGAGTGAGGGATGAGCAGTGGAGGGACAGCAATGTAAAGGCAACTGGTGTGTTGTGGGTAAACGAAGGAGGGGAACATTGAGTGAAAGAAGGCACGTGAGAATGCGAAAGGCAGCAAAATGAGAAAGAACCTTCGTCAAAAATGGAGAGAGAAAAGGTGAGAGGAGGATTAAGTGAATGGGACAAGAACAGAGGATAACATTGGGCCTCATTACACCGATGGCGGTAAGGGTTTACCGGTACCGGTAAGGGTACCAGTGCCGGTAAACCCTTACCGCCTTACTACGAGGTCCCTTTGTGGGACCCTTCCTTAACAGCTGGTTTTACCAGCCGTTAAGGACGGGACCCGAAATGGGACCTTGGAGGTAATTATGATACCGCAATTTTCAGTACCGTAATTACCGCCTTCCCCATTCCCATTGAGCCCTATGGGGGCAAAAATGGGGATGGGGAAGTGCCATGGTGAATGGGGAATTACCGCCCCCAAACACCTTGCAATAGGGCGGTAATTCCACCATTCACCATGGCGGACTCGGTAAAATTCCGGCGGCAACCATGGCGCTAATAGTGCCATGGTTACCGCCGTCCGTGTAATGAGGCCCATAGTGTTAAAAAAGAACAGTAAATAGTGAGACAGTAGAGAGGAAATTGCTAGTAAGGAAAAAAGGAGTGCAAAACAACAGAGGTATGGGAGAAAATGGAAGCAGGTGAGAAAGGAGTAAAAGGGGAGAATATTTGTGATGCAGGGTGGACAGGTGCTTGCCAAATCTGCCCACTTATACACAGTCACAACTTCAATAGATGAATGAACAGGTAAACAATAAAAATACAGCTACTTAGATAAGAAAGTATGCTCCACCAGCACCCCCAGTTTCAGCTTTCTGTCAGCCTCACTTGAATAAACCGATTAGAGGTTGATGATCCAGACACAGGGGCGCCTGGGTAAGGACTGTTGATCATTAAATGGTGCAATTGATGGTTGATAATAAATGGGAGAGGAGTATAATGCTGCATCCTGTGTAAAATAATGACTCCAGTAGATTACCTTATACTGAATTCTCCTTCACTGTGAATACCTTTTTTAAAACCAAATGATTTTTTTTTTTTTTTTTTTTTTTTTTTAGGTACACATTCATTTGCAGGCTGCTACTGCAATTGTGCATTCAAGTTGGTGAAAATTAAGCTATACATGTATTTTTGCTCGACCTATTTCTATAACAATGTATGTAATGCCAGGTTGGTGTCTTACCTGATTTGTGTACTTTTTAAGGCAGTCATAAAAAAATGATCTATTTTGTTTTTGGAAACCCAAACCTTAAGAAATATGTTTGTGACCTATCACTGGAGGATATGTAGTCAAGTTCTTAAATCACAGCCTGGGTTCAAATACGGATTTCACCACGTTAACAAAATGTGTGATCCTGGGCAAATCATTTAATCTCACTGTGCTTGATCTGCTGACATTGGGTGACACTAGAAGTGATTTAGTTTGCAATTTTTGCTATGAAGAAAAGCCCTCATGGTTCACTTCTATTTGTGAAAGTGTGTTTGTACACTCAGAATTGGCTCCAGCCCCACAACAGTTGGTGGGCTGAAGTTTTTGCCCGAGGTCGTCATACCAGTCTGGGGGGTACTGGCGATAGTGAAATCTGGCCAATCCCACCCATTCGCCTTGCACAGGGCAGGGTCCGCATGGTTGACATTTCGAGGTGGGGCATGGTCGTCTTCAGGTTCTAAGTACTCAGGGAAATCACATGGTGCCGAAGCAAGATCTGCACCAAGAAGCTCATGGGGTAGTAAAGTCTCAAGGCAAACAAGGCACCCAGTAAAGGTGAAGAACCGAGGCAGGTCATACAGCAGAGCCACTCACACAAGATGGCGAAGGCAAATGTTTAGAGATAGACACCAGTCCAATGTTAATAGAGCTAGATCGTGAGGAGGGGCTCCACTTACCCCCTTCAGATAGATTGAGATATTAAAGCATATATGGACACTAAACCATTTTAGAGCCATGTCACCCTTCGATAACAGTTTCATGCTCTTTGACGTTACGGTTTTGGGCCTGATTACTTTGGGAAATCAGTGCAACGATATTCTTTGACTAGCTGATAGCACCCAAGTGGAGCCTTTTGGGGTTGCTGTGTCAAGGCAATTATTTGAGAATGTATGATGCACTGTCATACCTTATTGTTTGCAATGCTTGTTTGCTTGCATTCTACATGTGTAATGCATAGACATAGGTTTCTAAGCATTGGCTAGAGTATGGTAACACTTATAATGAGCATTGTTGTGCTAGTTCCCATATTCCTCTAAAACCAGCTTCCACCGCCCTTCCCAGGTTACATTTTCCTGCTTTCAGGTCATGACCGAAATTGGTCTGTTCTTTTGCGTCTTTATAGTTGTGGCATTGTGTTTATTGTGGTTTTGTTGCTATTCAAGTCCCTCGTCCTCATGAGTATGCCTCCTTTTTAGTTGGTTCTTACTGCTGGCGGAGCCATCAGTTGACAACTTTTGTGGCATACATGGTAGAGTGCTGAGGTGACTGACTGGGCTATGCTCTGCATTCCAAAAAATCTATTCTGATCTAACCTTCTGCTTGCAAAGTAAGCTTTGACACGGGTAGTATAGCTCAGTGGCAACGCGTCCTTCTAGAAAGCAAGAGAGCCCAGAGGAACTCAAGTTCGAAGCAAGAAAGCCCAGAGGAACTCAAGTTCGAAGCCAGTGTCGCCCTTAGAAACCCCTTTGGTATTAAGCACGTTATAAAATTTACTTATTATGCATTGCGTACTAATAGATACATACCAAATGAGTGTGGAGTGCATGCACCTTGTGGGAGACAGAGAGCATGATGCATGCTTCCAGCATCTAGAGGTAGAGGTGTGAAAGCATTTTTCTTCTTCAAGCCACAGCTTCACGATTGCTGATCAATTGTACAAACAAAATGGTGATACGAGGGCAATCGCTGGCAAATGGTGAATACCTGGTTCATGTCTATACTCGGGGCTACAAATATATAGTAAAAGAGACTATAATAAAATGACTCATCCCTCACAAGCGTTGTCAATTGCAAATGTAAAGTCAGTATCTTTTAATACATGTACACCTTTGTATTAGTTTTCCTTCCAGCGTAGCCTGAATCCCATTTTGGTCCCGTTTCATGATGGCCTTAGGTGAGCGGTCCCTTTTTTCAGTGAAATGGAAGCTTAGCCCCCCTTAAACGGGATACACACAATTATTTTAGGCTCTTTTTACAGACACAGGACATCTCAGTCTAATAGTCTTGCACACTACAATCTCACTCCCACCCTCTTGGAAAAGAAACAAGCTGTGTTGTAACAATAATTCCTTTTATTTCATGGGGCCCCCTGCTCTTAGTACGAGGAAAGCGTGCCTAAAAGTGTCTGGACTCGATGGCCTGCTCTACCCTACATATGTACACATACCATAAGCTACCTTGGCACTAGTGATGAAGACAATGTGCTCATTCTCCTTACAGATGAGAATAATTGTTTGGCATGAGTGGCAATTGCCGCTTTATGTATTTAATCTGTTGCACATAGCACTTTTGTTGCACGACGTATGAAGCTTTTGTTTAGGGACGTCATTTGGGAGTCACCAGGGGTCGCAGTTGCTACCCCCGAGGTCTTCCTTACTACCCCTGTGGCCACCCTTGCTATCCCTAAAAAAAGAAAAAATTTTTTAAAAAAATCTATATATATCTTTTTTTTAATGTAAGCTCCTGGGCTGCAGCCAGCACCACGTGGCTCTTTATTTTTGGAGTGGCAGCTTTCTTGTTCAGGCCTCTCAAGAAAAACTGGGGGTGCCACAAATGTAACACTTTGAGCAGTTACCCTAAATAAGAAATAGTAATAACAAATAACTTGTCTTTCTGGAATTCTATACAATAATTGCTAGACTCATGTAAGGTTTATTTCAGGCACACTTCAGGGGGTGAGTCACTGATTTAGTCTGTTCTTAAAAACCTCAACTCAGCCTTTCATCCTTCTGAGGTCGATAAATGAGTGCCAACACAGGTTGGGTGATATTGTATGTATATTTGTTCTATATAAAGTCCTTAAGCGTAAGTGCTATATAATAACACATCATTATCATTTGGCATTGGACGTCTGCTTGCATTCACAGTAATTTGGTAATTTGAGCCTATACACGCTGATATTAAGGATACATATGGTGATCCATTCTTGTATGAAATGTATATCACATTATAGTGATATCTTAACCATATTTTTCATAGTGTACTTGCTATGTGATGCCACTTCCTGTTTTGTCAAGGGGTGAAATTTCTAACGCGCCAAAGCAAGTGGTCATCACAGGGGCGGAGAACAGCTATCCAAGCAAATTACAAATCAGATATATATGAAAGACCAGGAGGCATAGATTTATGAGAACAGAAAGGTTTCATAGCTTTTTTGAAAGTAGATAGATTTGTTTCACATCTTAAGTCTGCGGGTAAATGTCGTTTTACATAACTTTCCGTGATGTCACTACAGGGTGGGGGCGAAATTACATCACTTCCCGTGATGTCATCAGAGGTCAAATGTCATGTGATGTCACCTCCGCTACCCCTGGCATTTTGGTGAAATGACGTTCCTGCTCTTGTTACTAATATGCCATCTATCTGTGTATGGTTTTTATGGTATAATTAATTATGAAATGAAGATGGCAGGTGACACACCATTGCTTTTGGTAATACGTATTCTACGTAGGCACATGTTAAGGAAATGACTGAGTCTAAACCTTGCATTAGTTATATATTCTTAAATGGCATTGTATGGGAAATGCACTATTTATTATAATGTTTTATTAATTTTAGTGGAATTAATTATGTTAATGACAGGCAGTCAATGTTCTTGTATGCCTTTTAGGAAGTTAAATGCTGCTACCCAACTACTGCAGTTTTTGCAGTTAATGGAGTATAGTTACAAGAATTATACTCCAAACATTTCTGGACCGGGGAATTTTGAAGCGTCATATGCAATTTTATAGGTCGGCTGTTTTAATTATGTGAGGTTATATGTCTTATATTTGTGTTACGCTTTTATGACAATTGCCGAAAGAAAGCTTTCTGGAATGTCTTTTTTGAGACTTCCCACTTTAAACTCCATTTTCTGGGACCGACTACTGTCTCGCAGAACATGTAATGTTGCCATTTACTTTATTAGTCTTTTTAAATTCACAGACCCAGTACAAACTATCTTCCATAGAGTACTGGAAAGGGTTAATAGTTATCCCTTTTTGTCTGTCTCTCATGGAACATTATTTTGTTCCCCTTTCTTTAGCATTTGGCTGATGGCAGTGGTGTCTACCATATATTTCCTACCGCGGTCTATGAAAATAGCCTTGGTACTGTTATAGGCTATGTTAGTAGCCTCGAACTTTAATCTGCTGGACCCCATTTACTTTTATTTGGTTCCGGCTAGGTTTATTCACCATTTATTTTTGTAAAGGTCTTTCTCGTGTTTTACTCTGCGCGCCAAACTAGGGTTGGTTCCTTTGTTTGCCGTCCTTTGGCGGGCTTCTGCACAGAAGCCCTCCTTAGGCGCCTGAGAGTCTAGGTAGACAGGATGGGAGGGAGGGCTTTAAGGCCCACTGCACAGGGTTTCTTTGGAGACCCAAGTCACACTCTTGTTTGATTGGCTAGGTGACTGTCCTGCCAGAACAGCCACCCTGCTGTGTGATTGACAGCCAGGCTGTGTGAATGCGGGAAAACTGCATAAAAAGCAGGTCTCTGGGACTTGGAAGGCAGAGTCGCCACCAGATCGGGCGAACCGAAGAGAAGCTGAAGGAAGAGGACCACTACCACGACTGAACCTCCCGGTGAAGCCCTGCTGCGGGTCCGAATCTCCTAAACTTCGACGACAGAGAAGATCTGCAAGGAATCTTCTTCCTTTGAGCTGGTGGGACCAACCAGTTCGCCAAACACCAAGCAAGGCCTCCCTTCCCTGGTCGAATATGCTGTGCACCGCTGCAGTGAACCGGATAGCCAGGATGGCCGGATGTCATGCGAGTGGGACCCAGGGTCCAGGATCACCTGTCTGTCCTTAGAGGATTTCTTCTTGAGGGAAGGATTCTTCTTCTTTCTTGAGGTCCGGTATTCGCAGAGATACAGGCGAGTCTCCCCTGACGCCACCCTGCCAGCCTAAAAGCTGAGCCGGCTGACCTCCGAGGCTACTGCCCTGTTGGTATTGGTTAGTTGGCCGACTCGGAGCAAGTTCCAGGAAGGACTGAGAAATCCAGGAAGGAATGACCGTAACCGCGTGAGGATTCCGGCGGTAAGCAGAATCGTTGAGAACCTAAGGGAAGGGAAGAAGCAGGAAAGGACCAGGAAGCACACAGTGGGGATAGGAAGCAGACAGCGGGAAGGTAAACAAGGGAAGACCGCGGAAGAAGTGCTGACAACGGCTGACTCGCAACCGAACGTTGAGACGCGCCGGCTCACATGAGCGCAGTGCATATCTGCTGATGTGAAGAAGGGAAACTAAACCGCTGCAACAGCGATCTCGGCAGCGGCGGCCGTGTTGGGGGAAAACATGGATGCGCAAGACGATTACCAGGCTTCCAAGCAGTCCAAAAGGGGCAAATCCAGGAATTCATGACACCGGACCCTTTTTGGGTTTTAAGGGGTGCAACTTTTATTCGTTGCTTTGCTCTGCTGCTGGTTTCTTCCCTGGGCAGTGCAGGACCCTCAAGTCTTCCTCCTTTGTGTCATTCGACAGTCGCTTCAGGAACCGTGAGCCTGCAGGATATGCCAGGAACTTCTGCCTCAGCTACAGCATTCTTCTTCTTCTAAGGTACTGTTCAAACCCGGTTGTTTGTTCTGTATGACCGTAGTGAGTGTTTGAAATCTTTCGCCAATCTGAGGGCTTTTCCTTCTATACTCTTTTAAGTAACTTTTCTTCTGACCAACTTTGTTTTAAACTCTTGGCAAAGACTTAACCGCAAACTACTCTGAACTGTGTGATCTTCTGCAAAGACTCTGTACCATTAACATTGGCCCAGGCCTATTGATTTGAATCCTCACTGTAGTAAGCCATTTCTATATTGCCCTGCCTACTTACTTGTTGGTGCTGCTTAATTTTGTATAACCTTGTCTTTCCCTCCCTTTTTAAATTGTTGGAGTGCCATTTTGCTCACCCTTCATTTTGAGCAGAATTGATTGGGTGTTGTGTAGTATATTAAGATTGTGATTTTTCTGCTGCTTTACTTAGTGAATTGTTTTACAAATTAATGTGAAAATAAATGTATATTCTTTTACTCAGAAACATTGAGTCAGTGTTTGTTTGAACCATAGCAATTGCTGTCCTTTGTGTAACTTCTGATACTGCTCACTTTACTCTTGAGATAAGTCTGGCTGCTCAGCCATCGCTACCACTTTACTGTGTAGTACAGGCTTGTACCAAAGGTGAATTTGTACTTACACTTGTAGTCTTAATTGTGTGTGGTGTTCCCAAAGGGTACTGCATATGATTCTGCCGAACATGGTCCTATGTTTCAATGAACAGTTAAATAATGCAATTCACTTCTCAATGCTTATTCAAATCAAGCACATATCCTTCTCGCAATAGGTGGATGTTTATTATTCTGAATAGAACTTGATTAACCTCATATGAAGAAACACAGCTAAAATCATGACACCATTTTCATAGTTTGCTTAACAAGTATTTAGAAAAGGGGGCGTGGCCAGCCAAAGACTGAGATGGATGCTGTTCGGTGTGTCCCGCAGCCAGAGCCTGCTACACAGGTGCTCAACCCCCTTATATGTGGCCAACCTGATCCCAAGTTCGATGGGCTGTGGTCAGAACTCCTCAACAGAAATCCCTCTGAGCCAGAACCAAATCGGAGCTTAAATAACGGAGAACAGGCGGCCGAAAAACTTTCACTGAGTGCTCTCCAAGATGGCGGGCATGCTTGCTACACAGTGGCAAGGCGGCCCGGTTCGGGTGACAAGCTTCTCCCGGATTACAGTTGGAAGAGTGGCGCTAGTGATAATGGCTGCAGCAGTGTGCTTGGAATTTCATTGGTGGCTGATGGACCCTTCCATGTGGCACGCCTGCCTGCTCTTGCCCTCCTGTTGCCAAAGATCAACCTTCCTTCGGCTGACAGCAGGCACGCATGCCGGCCTTCTGGTGTTTGAACTGCTGCGTGTTTGAGGCGAGTTTTGCCCTCCCTTTCCTCCCCGAGCTGGGACCGTATCTATGGAATAAAGCGGTAAGTGGCAAAGAGGACCAGGGAGAAATGTGCATGGGAGCGGGCCTGGAGGGTCCCCGATGTTTCCAAACCTGCCTGATGATGGCCACTGGAGTTGGTTGGACTTGCCCACAGAAGGAGATTAAAGAGGGGGAGAGTGATAGACCAGGACCCAGCAAGGGATAGACCAGGGCCCGGTGAGGCATGAATGATCCTGGGAAAAGTGTAAGATTCAGTGAAGCTGGATAAGGCATTACTCCAGCAAGCGACCCAAGGAGTTCTACAGTCTCCAGTGAACTATTGGGGGCTCTGTTCAACTTTATGCTCTTCCCTGAAGGTCCTAGGCTCTGATGCACTATGTGGTACTCCCATACCTGGCGGAGGAGCAGATTGGTGGCTTCATGGTGGACTGGAGTGTGACTGAAGGAGGAGATAAGCCACAAATACGAAAACTGGCCACTCACACAGCCTTGCAGTGGAAATTACGCTGCACAAGAACAGGCGGTAAGGCTAGTACAGTCAGTGTGCAATGCGAAGGGCTGGCACGGAATTGCGGCATTGGCCCCAGGCAAAATTAACCCCTGAATTGCAATTTGTGTGGTTTAATCAAAGGCCCAAACAAACATAACTTCATTCTTTATCATTATAATTGCCTTTATTCCCTCCCCTTGTTATATTGCTGTATATACCGTGTAACGTACCTGTAACCTAAATCATGCGCCCGGGTGCCCTTGGGCCTGGTGCGCTTTACAAATAAACAAAATACAAATACAAATAAATAACTGAAAGGCCCACTGGAAAAATAACTCCCAGCCTCCAAAAAAAGTCCACACTGAAAATGGTCCTATTAATGCAGACTGTGTGTGTTCCTGCAAGTAACACAAGGAAGAGCTATATGAATGGGCAATCATTGGAAATCAAAAGGCCTATCTTTCATTAGAAAATGAAAGGTTGAACTGAAAATCAGCCTTCGATTCACATTGGCAGAAGAAAATCAAAGGCTCTGTCTACATGAAAAGCAGGGTTTTCAAACACTAAAACAGCTTTGCATGTGTGTTTTGCTGTATTTAAAGCAAGACATTAGATAAATGTCCCCCTGCTAAAATAAAGATATCAGGGAAAAGATGGGGTGTGTGTTGACAAGATGCAATTTATTAATATAGATAATAGGCCTCACATGCAAAATACCGGCACAAATGGAAAATAAAAGGCTATTTTCTTTCCATAGGCCCGAGGCAGACAATTGTTTTGTTGTTGGACAGAATTCACAAATGATTCCCCACTGCAGGCCTGTTGGTGTTCTAGTCTGGAATGGGGATCCCTTTAAAGCTCATGCACACCAGCTATTTACAAGTGAAATAAAGGGACTAGCAGCCCAGTATGGGAAAATGACAAAAAAATAGAAGGTTTTGAGATCAAAATTGTGGTAAATTCAAATAACAGGTCCAGATAACAGGTCCGAGTTCCAGATGTCAGCATGGCCTGCGGCATCACAAGGCAGAGGTGAATGGTCTGCTGTATGATAAAGATCTCCCCAGACCACCAACCTCAGACAACAAAGATGCTAATGGATTTTACGCTGGCCTTAAAAACACAGCCCAGGAGGTTCTGCCAAGAAAGGAAACTGGCCTGCATAAATGAGAACTAAGATTTGCATACATGTGAAGATTTTCCATTAGTTTAAATGGACTATGATATGATATGATATGATGAGTCATTTATAAAGTGCCTGTACACAAGTTTTTCTAGGTACGACAAGAGAAGGGAGGGAAGACAGAGGGAGGACAAAACAAACAATCTTACTAGGCCTTGTGTAATTCAGATCGTACAAGTGCGAAAACGCAAAGAGCAGAGGGGCGGGAAAAGGGGAGTGCCAAGGTGGGAGAGGTGGGAAGTGCAATCAGGGCAGCATTGCCCTGAATAAGTGCAGCCAGGTAAGTAAGAGGCAGGGGACTGTAGGGTTACAGTTACAGACCCTAAGTGCATAGAAGGCAGGGGGCAATGTAGGGGTGACTGGCCATGGGGTGGCATGGTACCCAGTAAAACTCTAAGGGTAATAGCCAGATGACCAGTCAGCACAGCAGACAGTTAGGTCAGCAGGGGAGAACATAGGAAGGTCTTGAGCTGCTTACGGAACTTCAGATGGCCCGGCTCAAGTTTGAGAGGGTTTAGGGGGACCACTCCAGAGGGAGGCACCTGCAGAGGAGAGAGATCGGCCCCCCTACCCTCTGCCTGGAGAAGAGTCTGACCCTCAGAGAATTAGAGGTTGCTAAGAAGGGCTCAAGAAGGAAGGTGTTTTGGAAGAGAGAGTTGGATGTATTGCAGGCTCTGGCCCCAGAAAGTCTTGTAGATGATACAGAGGGTCTTGAATATGATCCTTGCAGCCACCGTGAGCCAGTGGTGAGATTTCAGGGCTGCAGAGACACAATCCCTGGGCTTGAGGCCAAGGATGAGTCTTGCAGTCCTGTTCTGGATTTGTTGCCGAAGGTGGAGAGAAGAGGAAGGTAGATTAAGAAAGAGGTTGGTGCAGTTGTCCAGCCTAGAGAGAACCAGGGCTCTGGAGGAAAGTGAGAAAAGGAAGAATACCTCTGAGGAGGATCCCGGTAGTGGGCCTTCTTTGGCAAGGTCTGTGATGTGAAGGGAGAAGGAGAGAGTGGAGTTGAAGAAGACACCAAGATTTTCGCCTCACAGGAAGGCGAAGGAAGAGGGCCCAAGGAGGGCGGCCAGAGTGAAAGCGGGAGCAGGGGTCCCAATGAGCAGTATCTCCGTCTTACTGGCATTGAGCAAGAGATCATTGGAGGCAGACTAATCCTGAATCATGGATAGACAGGAATGAGCAAGAGAGGAGAGGAGGCTGAGGGGAGCCTGAAGGAGAGCTGAGTTTCACCTGCATAACACTGAAAGTTGGAAGAGAAGGTCGAAATAAGATGGGCCAAAGAGGCCAAGTAGACATTGAAGAGCCAGGGTGAGAGGTTAGAGCCATAGGGAACATCACATGTGGAGAGAGAGGTTGTGGAGAAAAAGGACCCAAGTTGGACCTCAGAGGGTCGGTCCAGGAGGAAGGAGGGAAACCACTCCAGGGCCTGATACATGATACCCAGGTTCTCAGGGAGTTGATTGATCAGGGTGGCGTGATTGACCATGTCAAAAGCAGAGGAAAGGTCAAGGAGTATGAGGACATGAGGGTGACTTGAATTGAGATTAGTGAGCAGGTTTTCACAGGTATTCAGGAGAGCAGTGTCAATGCCTCTGGTTGCTCTGAAGCCAGACTGATGGTCATGCAGACAACCAACAGATTCAATGTTGAGATAAGCTGGAAAACAGGCAGCTTTTCCAGGAGTTTGCCCAGGAAAGGAGTGATAGAGATTAGGTGATAGTTTTCCAGGCAGGCAGGATCAGTGGAAGGTTCTTTACAGATGGGGTGCACAATGCAGTGCTTGAGGAGAGAGGGGAAAGTTCCAGTGGCAAGGGATTGATTGCTTGCAGAAATCAGCCAAGGCTGGAGCGAGGGTGTCAGTGGGGCCCTGGATGGTTCTGGAGGAGCATGGGAGCACCTGTTTGGATGACACTTTCATAGATCAGACTTGTCTGGAAACCTTGTCAGGTATAATCAGAGAGAAAGAGGAGAAGGGAGGAGAGGGACTATGATAACTAGTGATTTTCTCAGCAACAATAAGTCACACTGCATCCATTCTTATGTCATTTTAAAGATAATTTCAAGACTATTCTGGTGAAATAAAATGTATCTCCATGCGACTTAAGGAATTGCAATAGCAAGCTAAAATGTGTTTCTGGTTGCCCCGAAAATGTCCCAAATTTAAGAATTAGCGAACTGATGGAGGGTAAAATTAGGTATCTATTGAGTAAACTGCATGTTTATAACTATTATACTTTTTGTATAAACGGCGAAAAATTGCCACTCGCCTGTGCTACATTGTGCATACACGGCTGTCATTTTATCAAATCCTCCATGATTAGCTGAAGTGGACAATATATATATATATTGTGGCATTTATTAGTAAATTACAAACCTTTGCCATGTAGCTACTTTTTGCCAAAATGTTGACATAAAAAAGGGGGGATTTCAAATGGGAGTTGCAAGATTTCTGTTCTAGACTCCTAAACTCATCCTTCGAGAGAGGCTGGACTTGGGGTGGAGGAGAGAAATGTAAAAATCCAATCCGGGTTATGAGATCATACGTTAGCACCACCTAATGTTCACTGTCCAGTGGATGGGCCTAGAAAGTAAAAAGGCTGTGCACCCTGCAAAAGGAGAGAGCTGCAACAGAGATCTGCTGAAATTGCCTCTGGGGTAAATACTGGAAGAGGGCTGGAGCTGTCTATTTCTGGGGAGACTAGAATACATTGGCTGCGAGGCTTCCCAGGAACCAAAGAGGGAGAATTTCTGTAGAATATAATTTGACTGAAGTGTTGTCTAGAATCCTGCATTTCCCTAAGAGCGTGCGGTTCTATTTCATTCACCCATTCCCTTTCATAGTGGGTTCTGTTCCATTAGTGGATGAGGGGAAATTGTGTAGACGCTTAGTATATTTGACTGTATATTAATTTAATTCTCAAAAAGATTGACGCGGGAAGAGCTTGGAAGAATTCATAACTTTCACCCTCTCTTCTATTGGGAAGATAGAAGATAGTCAATCAATGTAATTGGGGTGCCTTGATCTTCCTGTTCAGCCCTGTCTTCCCTAATGAGAATGGTGGTCCCTTCCTTAAAATGAAAATTCCCAACTGAACCCTTACCAAAACTTGTTTTTAAACAAAAGATATACTTGCCACCAAAAAGAAATAATAATTGTTACCATACCCAAATGTTGCCTTTGAAACCAAAAGATCCTTGTCCTTAAAACAAACATTTCCCACTGAAACCGATTCCCAAAGCTTGCTTTTAAATAAAAGGCATTCTTATCTTAAAAACGAAATTCCCAATTGTCACCACTCAACATTGTATTTAACAAACGGGTGCCCAGGGTCCCACAAATGAACATTCTAAACTGCCCAACTTCCCCAACACACACTTTTGTAATTGTAATTGGTTATTTATAATGCACTTAATACCCATCTAAGCTTGGACCGGGGATCAAACCTGTGTTGCTCCGCATCGTCTTGCTTCCAAGGCGAGTACGTTGTGAGCATGTTGCCACTGAGCTATCCTCCTGGGACAAGTGAGGGTGGTCTAAAAAACCAAAGTTCATAATCAACCCCATTTTACTCTCCAAACTTCCCCAACATGGGCCTTTAAGTGAGTGGTGGTCTGCAGAGCGAAATTCTAAACTGTCCCCACTCCCTAGAGCTGGCCTTTGAACAGAATGGTGCTGCATGTCATTGATGCTTGGGTTTTGGGGGCTGGGGGAAAAGTGCTTTGCAAAGGTGAGACCTCATTTATCCTATACAGAACGTGTGATGTATGCCTTGTTTTTAAATTAGCCATGTCTATATTCCTAAACTACATTCTGGTGAAGTCCTATTTGCCATATGCATTTTTAAAAATCTGTGATTTGGACTGCTAGCATTTTGAGTGCGCAGGGAACCCCATAAAGCAAGCCTTGAAGGTGAACTAGTTTCCACAAAACGAAAGTGGTGCTTATGTTTTGATACTATACCTCTTAGCCAGTAGTGTTGAAGATTATGTTCTAGCAGGGTGCCATAATATCATTATTGAAATTCGATTTACAACTGGATTCATGGGGAAAGAGTTTTGACTGTTTATTTAGCCTGTGTTCCATGTTTGTGAGACAAAAGTAAATTTAGACAAAGTGTGTTTTGTAATTGAAGCTGTGTTTTCTGCCACAAAGAAGGTGGTGGTTGTGATTGAACAAGTTATTATTCATTGATCTTATAATGAAAACAAATATATATTTTTATGTACCCAGTCTGGTTGTTGGCTCGGGGGGTGAGGTGGTGTGTGATATATGCGGCTCTATATGAGTCTTCAGTAAGGCCAGCCCTAAAAAATGTAAGCAAGTGTTGTAGGGCTTCTTGATTGGGGGTGGGAGGGATTCCCCAGTTTAAGGGTGGTCTCTCAATATAAAGCAACAGGTTTAGTGCGATTGCACAGGTCTGCGAGGTGCATGACCCTATTGAGAAGCAGCAGAATGGCTAAGCATCCTAGTAAACAAAAAGGCCCTCTCTCGGTAGACAACAAGGCCTTGATGCAGGGGCAGGAGCTCCCGAAGCACTCGCAACAAATGCTGGTGCAAGTCCACTCACCTAAAAACTCTACCACACACCTATAGATGGAGGAGTCACTTACGAGAAGATCGGATCTCCAAGAAATGCTAGCTGAAATCAAGAAAGAGATAAAGGACTGTGCAGTCAATTTAACTAAATCTATCACAAATCTGACCAAGCAAATTCTGGCGGTTCAAAAGAGAGTGAAAGAGGCTGAAACTACTCTATGTGAACAGGGATATGTGCAGGACGAATTGTCCAAATGAATGGAATCCCTCGATGGAATGGGTCGTGTCTAAGGACTCTGGAAACAGGCCTAGAAGAAATAACATCAGACTTAGGAGGATACCAGCAGTGGTGATAGACCCGGAACTGGAGGATTATGTGCTGGCTCTTTTCCAACACTTGCTGAATGACTCTGCCAGTGAAGATATAATTTTGGATCAGACACAGGGTTTACACCTCCTGCAAACAGAAAAATAACCTACTCCGGACGTGCTTATGAGAGTACACCTTTTTCAAACAAAGGAAAGGATTGTGAAAGCTGCACCGAGGCAAGGACCCATCAAACTCTGTTACTCCCCCATTGCTCTGTTTCAAGATGTGGCACAGGCTTCTTTGATGAGATGGAAACGCCTTTGCTTAGTCACTAGTTGGACACAAGATTAAGGTTTTCGATACAGATGAACCTTTCGATGTGGACTTCGTTTTGAATTCCGAGGCAAAGCGTACCACATAACGAGGGAGGAAGAAATGACGTACATGATGGCAAAGGAAGACGCTTCCTGATCAAAGGAGGCCTCGCCTGATGGGGAGGCAGAAAAGAGCCCAGTGCGCACCGTCACGAAAGAAGGATGATGACAGGGGCGTCCTTATTCTAGGAGAAGAGGGACATGTTTGTGTTTGACTGATGCCACTTGAAGGAACAATGCCCATTTGTAGGTGTGTTAGTGATCCACACTGAGGGGGCGGGAAAGGGGAGGGAATACAACAAGGGAGGGATTTGCGTAAAAGGGTGAAGAGGGAGCCAAGGTGAGGTTAGATTCTTAGTTAGCTGTAATGGCTGTTGGGGGATTTGGGATCGTAGTTGGTCATGAGAGGGCGAGCCCCAGGAGGGTTAGGGCTACAGATTGAAACCCTACGGTACCAAGATGTGCTGTGAAAAAATACAGGGGTTACAACGTGGTAACATGCTAGGGTTGGGGTTGATTTGGGGTGTTGCATTGAGAAGTTTAGTTTGTTCGGATTCATGGTATGGTTCAGATCGTACTGGGGAACTGGAGTAGTGAAGCGTTAGAGTTCAACGGAAGGTACTTTTACCCCTAGAGAATGGTTGACGTGAATATGGTGACCCTGATTGTTCAGGGTCGAAACTCTCTGGTGAAGTAGCATTCTATTCAGTTGAGCTCCGGGCCTCAGTGGTGTTTCTCCAGGAGACTCATCTGCTCGCGAGAAATGAAGTATGTATGGCGCACAAGGCCTTCCCAAAACAATATTTGGCATGAAGTGGGACAAAAACAAAAGAGTTGCGATAATGATCGGGCCCACGTTGGGTTTCCGTAAGTAATTCCTGTATAAGGACCCTGAGGGTAGGTTTCTGATACTTAAGGGGATGCTGTGGGACCAAACATTTATGTTGGTAACAGTTTATGGCCAGAATGAATGGCAGGACCACTTGCTGGTTATGCTACTCTCAAAAATATGGAGCTGATGCGAGGGACAAGTTGTGGTGGGTGACAAATTCAATTGTTACATGGATCACACATTGGATAAGACCTTAGCCCCCACGAACAATGACAATAGATTCCGGCAGGCCCTGGGGACATTCTTTTGAGATTTGGGATTGATTGAAACTTTGCGATTCTTTCACACCTCTGAAAGGGGCTATGCATACTACTCCGCAGCACATAGGGTATTCTCCAGAATAGACATGGCCATAGACTCAGCTACACTAATCCCTCAAGTTACTGCAATTGACATCGGAGTCAGATACCTCATGTATCACGCTCCTGTAATCCTACAGATAGAAGCTTCTAGGCGCCCGTCCGATATCCAGAAGTAATGTTTCAGTGTTATGCAGATGACACTCATCTCTCTTTCCGGCTCACCTCAGCCGCCTCTACTTCTTCTCTCATTCGTGACTGTCTGTCTGCAATTCACGAGTGGTGTGCAGCTAATGATCTCTGCCTCAATGCCAATAAGACAGAGATCCTCCACATCGGAACACCAGCTCCCTCCTTTCCTCTCTCTCTTTCTCTAGCTGCCCACTCTGGGTCCTCTTCTGTCTCCTACCCTCTCCTTCTCTCCTCACATTTCTGACGTCTCTAAGAAGTCAAACTATGAGCTGCACCTCCTCAGAGGTATTCTTCCCTTACTCACTTCCCCCCAGAGCTCACTTTCTCCAGAGTTTTGGTCCATTCGAGGCTGTAGTACTGCAACAGCCTCTTTCTAAATCTTCTTGCCTCTACTCTCCGTCCTCTACTACTTATCCAGTACAGGACTGAAAGACTTGCCCTCGTCCTCCAGCCCAGGGATCGTATCTCTCCAGCTCTGAAATCTCTTCACTGGCTCCCATTAGTGGCAAGGATCAAGTTCAAGACCCTCTGCATTGTCCACAAGGCCTTATGGGGCCTGGGTCTTCATTACCTCCAACTCTCTCTTCCTAAGTATCTCCCTTCTCAAGCTCTTTGCTTATCCACCTCCAACTCTCCGAGGGTCAGCCCCTTCGACTGGGGCCTCCATCTGGAACAGCCTCCCTGCCACTCTCAAGCTTGAGCAGAACCATCTTCGGTTCCGGAAGCAACTCAAGACCTTCCTCTTCTCTTCCGCTTTCTCTCTTCCTCTCCTGTGCTGATTTACCCGCCTGTTCCACGCCCCTGGTCACCTGGCCCCTGCCTGTCCAGTTGCACCTCGCACTGCCTCTTGGACCCCCTGGAACTTGTGGTCTGTATCTGTAACCCTACAGTCCGCCCACTCTCTGCCCTTATTAGACACACGCTGGCTGCACCCTCTTATTACTGGCACTTAACCACCTGACATGCCATAGATGTTATTGACCTGGGAACCAAAACAGGCCAGACATTTTTAAAGCAGCCCTAGATGCACAGCAGGCATTTGATAGCTTAGACTGGAAATTTCTAAGACACACGCTAGCAGCATTTGGCTGTGGTACAGAATTAACACGGATCATGCTGGCCAAGTGAAGGAAAGTAGCCGAGGCTTCAGGTAAGTTTTGTAGTATTTTTATTATGCAGGCCTGCCCATAGCCCTACGCCACCTCCACCACTCACGTAACGGTCTGCCTCAGCCCCACGACGTCACTCGTTCCAATAATAACATGGAGCTCGCGGGACAGACGCAAGACCGCAGTCATCAAAACAAACAGAAACAGATCACTATATAACTTTCCCCTTAAAGAAACAACAAAATGAACACACAAATTGTAATACAACCAATATCTAAATTTTAAATAAATAAATAGGACAAGAATACAGTATGCCGTAACTAATGTGCATAATCACCTATCCATCCCGGTTCCCTCGTACTTCTCTTTCTCTGAGATACAACTGTATCACTCAACCCAGATCCCATACCCAACTCTCTCTGCAGACACCCTTCTCTCACACCTCCATACCCTACTTGCTTGCTCTTCCAATCCACACCTTGACCACACGTAGCCCTGGCTAATCTACCCTTAGACCATACCTCACCACCCTCAAGAATAACAACACAATTCCTCACAACAGCATTTTTTTAGGGCCAATAAATCTACTCTCAACACACTTGTTCGTGGATCTGGGATTTTTAATATACACGGATTCTCCCACTTTCCAGTCGTGAGTTTTCACACCTTCTCTTCGGTCAAACTGCTCTTTATTCCTTTCTTATCCTTGTCTGATTAATCTCATTATCTCCTTTCTGTTCACCACAACTGATCTCGCCAGACCTAACCACCCTGGGCACAGTTTTGTCCCAGGTTCTCAACCTTGACAGAGACAAAAGGGGAAACACCCGTAATCGAGTGTGGCGTGGTCACATAGCTCCAAGTCACCTGATTAAGCACCTCCCTCCACGGTTGACCCGTGTGCATTGCCATTTGTATTCCCCCTTTCAAATATCTATTAACCTTTTTTACCAATCTATTGGCTCTTGGAGGGTATAGTGCCGTCCTCGTATGCGCAATTCCATAGCTAACCAAAAACTTCTTCATCACCTCCGACACTAACTGTACTCCATTATCAGAGACCAACTCAGTTGGACATCCTTCCTTGAGGAATATCCGTTCTAAAAATAAAATAAAATCCTTGGCTGTCACCTCTCTAACTGCTTCCCATTCCACCCACTTGAAGTGATAGTCCACCAACACAAACTAATATTTGAATCCATCACCTGATCCCACAATAGGGCCCACAATATCCACTGCCAATTTTACCCACGGTTGGCCTGGCACCGTGTTGGGGTCCTGTTACGCTCACCTGGTATCCACAGGGACGCCACCCAGCCCTGGTTGGATGATTTGCACTCTTGAACCCTCTCCCGGTCCCTTGGTAAGGCCTCTGGTTAAAGATGGGTCTTCAATATAGGAGAGCTGGATTCAATACCAGATTGTCTTTATGTTTTACCACCTCCCTTGGCCTCAACTCCTTCCCCACCTTGGGCCTTCTCCTCACCTTAATATTGTAAAAGGTGGATTCTCCATCCTGCTCCTCATGGTAGGGTCGCGTAGATGTGGGGGGCGAGCAGCGACCAAGTTACTTCACTGGTCTGGTGCAAGCCCCCTGTGGGAATTCAGGCCTGCTGCGACTCCGTAGGTTTGCTGCTTTACAGTCTTTATATGCAGTGCTTATGTTCCTCTTAGTTCGAATAATAATATCTAGCTTCTTTTCTTTTAGGTATGGAAAGGTATTTTGGTGTTGTCATACAGTTTGAAGATGAGCATGGGCCGGTAGGCGAAAGCACGGTGTGCGCGATGCTGTCCAGTGAGTAAAGCGCAATGCGCTGCGCTGTTTCGCCTTTTATATTGCTAACGTGTGTCTTTTCTCTCCTTGCAGGTCGCGATGTTCCTCGCCAAGCGCCATGATGTTCTAGCGATGATACTGACCAGGAGATGACTACCCAGGTAAGAATTGTGTGGCTTTCTTCATTCGGGAGGAAACGTGAGTAAACACTTACTAATGCTGTCTTTCTTTCTCCTCTTTCCAGGTTATGGTATTCCAGGATGCATGTGGTGCCAGATGATGGAGTTCGTACATTCAGGAGAGTGGAACTGAAGTTGGCGATGGATTGAAGACAGAATACTATTCCAGGTAAGTTTTGTAGTGTTTTGTCTCTCTCTGCAGGTCCTTGGTTTCAGGTAAGCTGGAATCAAAGAACTGGACACAGTGAGTGTTACGCTGCCCACAGCAGAATAACGCAAAGCGTGTTCTACTGTTTGGGTGTGGTTTAAATAGTCTCAGGTAAAGTAGTCCAGTTAAAATAGTCCCAGGCCTGCCACACCCAAAGTAGTCCAGGTAAAGTAGTACCAGGCCTGCCACACCCAAAAGACTAGACCGCATAGCTCAGTTCCTTGTAACTGAGCTATGTGTGTGCCTCCATGTTGGCTGAACCCCCCAAGTTAAATAGTCCCAAGTAAATAGTCCCATTCTATTGTTGGTCTCCAAAGGCGCCAGGACTGACTCCAAGAGAGTCTTGGATGAGGTTTTAAGGCCTTTGACCTGGCCCTAACTGGAAGGCTGACTTGCCAGTGAGGGCCAGGAGTAAGGGTCATGACAGAACCATGGGTGTCTCCCGTACCACTCTACTTTTATCACTCGCCTGACATGACGCACAATCTTTTGCACACCTCTCTGCCTCTCCATACCTGGCCACCAATAACTTTGTCTCAATTTTCTCTTCATTGCCCCCTCACCTGGATACCCTTGATGCACCAGTTCCATCAGAACAACTCTAATTGTCTCCGGAGCTACTAAGTACTGTCCCCTCCTCAGCTTCCCTTCAATAATACTTAGTTCCTCCCTGACCTCCCACCACACCTCAAACCTTTTGTCAAGAACTTCCTATCCACTGTCCGCTGCTTCATCAACTTCAAGTCATTATCCAAAAGTTATTCTTGAAGCCATTTCTCCCATCCCACTGCACTCTCCAGCTCAGCCACCACACATTCTTCCTCCTTCTCTGTTACCGCTTCTTCTCCCTTCTCAACAGGTAATCTAGAAAGGCAATCTGCTACCACATTCATTTTCCCCGGCAGGTAGCTCACATCAGAATCGTACATATGAAGGCCTAAACCCCAACTGCTAATCCTGGGGGATCCCAATGCCTATCTACCTCTCTCAAAGAGCTGTAACATTGGCTTATGGTCAGACCTTACAATAAACCTCCTCCCCCACAAGAAGTATCTAAAATGATTCACTGCCCAAAACATTGCCATGGTTACACACTCAATGACTGAGTAATTACCTTCTGCTCCCCTTAGAGTCGGAGAAGCAAAAGCTATTACTCTCTCAGAGTTGTTCCCGTCATACTGCATCAATGTTGCACCTAGACCTAGCACACTGGCATCTACTGCTAAGGCACACTTGTCTGCAGGGTTAAATTTGCCAATCGAGGGTGCTTTAGCTACCCCCTCTTTGATTTTACCAAATGCCTCTTCACAGTCCGCACCCCACGGAAACTGCACTCCCTTTTTTAATAAACTTCTCAGAGGCGTAGATATCACTGCAAAATCTTAAATGCTGGTAACTTTCAGTCATCGGTACTTGGTGATAGGCTTGGGATAAATCTATAACAGAAAAAAGTCCTGCACCATTCAAAGTTGTCAACTTTTCACCAATGATGGGAAGAGGGTGTCTGTCAACTAGAATGTTCCTGTTCAAGTCTCTCAAGTCCACACATAGTCTTATCCCTCCATTTGGCTTGGCTGCAACCACCACTGGGGACAACCATTCAGAACATTCAATCCTTTCAATAATTCCTCTTTGCAATAGCCCCCCAATCTCTAGTTTCAATTTATCGCTCAGGTTCTGAGGCACTGGCCTTACTTTGTGCACTTTGGGAATAGCTCCACTCTTGAGTTTGATTTCGTGCTCAAATCCTCTCAGCATCCCTAGCTCTTCCAAAAATACATTTGGAAACACTTGTTCCCATTTGTCCTTCACTTCAGCGATGGTGATATGGCATTCAGCACTAGCCTGTATCCTAATCCCTAATTTCCGCTGCTCACTCCAACCTAGGAGTGACGATCCTTCCTGGGTGACGTAGACATCCACTTGACAACTCCTGCCCTTATACTTCATAGTCGCTGGGAACTTTCCCAAAACCTCAATTTTAATGTTACCATATGCATATGGTTCAATTCCATGTTCACTCAGGTGTCCCACTTTCCCTTGCACGCAACTCTCGAAGGTTCTTCTTGATATTATTGTCCAGGGAGAGCAGCTGTCAACCTTCATTGCGACCACTCTTCCGTCAATTAGAAAAACATCTGTAGGCCCCCTTCCGCCAGTGGACATGTCGGCTACTTCAAGCACATGTTTTCCCTGGTAGCCCTGTGGGACCACAGAACTTTCTTCTTGCTCTGGAAACCTTCCTCCAGCCTCCACATTCTCCACTCATCCAGACTCTCGGCAAACCCTTGCAAAATGTCCCTTCCTTTTACATTTCAAACAATTAACATTCTTGGCAGGGCAAAACATACTTGTTGAATTGTGGTGATTACTTCCACACTTGAAGCATTTGACTTCTCTGTTCATTCCAGTCTTCTTGCTGCTTTTTATCGCATCAACCTCATTCCTTCGTTTGTCTCCCCTCGTGGTTGACATATATTTTCTTGTTTGCTCAATAATTCTAGCCACATCTATAGCCATTTCCAAAGGAAAATCCTTAGAGAGTAGTCTCTCTTGCACTTTGGCACTATTGGTGCAGCGAACTAACTGATCCCGTATGAGGGAATCTGTGAGCGTGCCAAAATCGCAGGTATGACTTAGTGTTCTTAGTGCAGCGATACAATTCTCTACCGGTTCTTGTCGCTCTTGAGATCGCTGAAAAAATGTGTGCCTTTCAAAGGTGGTGTTTTTTTTGGGTTCAAAATTAATTGACAATTTCTTTTCCGCTGTACTATATTGATCAGCCTCTCCCTGTCCTTCTTGTGGGGGATCTGGTAGCCCATCAAAGACACTATGGCATTCTGTCCCCAGATTATGCAATAAAATCGCCTCTTTCCTGGCAGGCGCAAACTTATGTCCTCCAATGGCAATGGCCAATGGCAACTAAATACAATTTCTTCCATCGATCCCACCTAATGGCTGGTGTGCCGGGTTCTGGCAGGAAAGGCGGGGGTGGGGGCATGCTTGCGCTGCCATGTTTGATCAGACTCTGTAACACTTTTAATTTCCTTCCTTAATGTGGTTTTGCTTTAGAGCTCCTTCTGTCGGGACCTGGAAGTGTAGCTCCCTTGTAGCTCCCTTAGGGAAGGTTGAAGTCTAGCTTGATGTCCCAAAAGTCACAACTAGAAAATGTTGCCATGTGCAATTCCCCTTTCTTTACATATATGCTTCAATTTGCCAATGAGCACCTTATTCTCCTTGCTCCACAGTTCGTATGCCCCTTTTTGGGTTTACATGGCCCTCTGCTGAGCCTGTTTCCATCCCACTAGAGCTCAACCAATAGCGTTACGTCACGCTAGCTGGTTGCTAGCTCCACCTCCCTCTGGATCCAGGGACGTGCTCCCAAAGAAGAGGAAGCTCTGCTGTGATCGACCCCGACGAGGTCCTCCCCCGTCTGCTCACCTCGAGTGGGCGCTCAGTCACTGGCGACCAAACAGCTGATCAGAGGAGCCGGGCCGCTTTTCTCCGAAACGGCACTGTCTCCTACTCTGCAGCGGGCCCGCTCTCCGCCTCCTCGTCGCCAGATGAAGGAAAGTAGCTGAGGCTTCAGGTAAGGTTTGTAGTATTTTTATTATGCAGGCCCGCCCGGAGACCTACGCCACCTCCACTGCTTGCGTAACGGTCTGGCCCTGCCTGTGACGCCACTCATTCCAATAATAACAAGGAGCTCGCGGGACAGACGCCGGACCGTAGTCATTAAAACAAACAGCAACAGATCACTACACCAATCTTCAAATCCCTTCTACGAAGTTCATGGTTGATTGGAAATTCAAAAAGCGGTTGGAGATCAAAAGAGGAACACGCTAGGGGTGCCCCACTTTCACCACTAATATTTGCCATGGTTATAGGACTGTTGCCAGCCCTAATTAGTCAAGATCGGGAGATATTGGGAATGGAATGTGTGGGTGGAGCGCACAAGATTGCGCTATATGCACATGACATGTTGCTATTTATGAGGGACACGAAACATACCCGGCCAAAAGTGATGGCGAGGCTGCGGCTTGACTGGTCGTTCTGAGATTCTATCAGTTTCATGAAAGGAGCCATTGTGATTGGAAAAGCCGCTATCATTTTTGCGTTTACGTGCAGTTCCAATGTTGACCTTTCGTCGACCTGTGTTGCTGCTCTGTTCATTAGTAGATCTTCATCTGTTGGAGGCAGTTCTCTGTATAGATGTTTACTCCCAAAAGGAGCTTGTTGGAGGCCTAAGCCCAAAGGTTTTCTGGGAGGAAATTTCCCATAGGAATATAGTTGGTTCCTTGGAGAAAAGTTCTTTCTGGAGAGATTTGAGTCTATGTTGGAACCTTGGGTCCCCCCATTAAATAGTGTTAATGGAATGGGCTGCGGATCATATTGGTTCGTTTCAGCCACCGTCAGATTTTCTTTCATTGCAGTATTTGAAGTTTCCTGGTTTGAGTCAAATAAGAAAAAATTTGCAAATTTTGACTAATAATGGGCATAATGCCCAAGGGCTTCCAGCCATAGTCTGATTTATGTTGAAGTGCTGGTTGGTCAGTTTTGTACGTGCCAAGACCAATAATGTAGATACCAGGTGTTACTTGAGTGATGTTCGTTCCCACACACTCCTCCACTTCCTCCCCCGACAACCCCCGCCCAGCCGGCAAGACAACTCCCGACTTTGGAGGGAACAAGTCACTTAACTGAGTTAAGGCCACTTCCCAACCCTTTATGGGGGTGGCGCCTCCTGTCAGCGCACTCCCCTCCATCAACACAGTACCCATCAACGGGGGGCTTTTAAGATTAGAGCTGACACTGTCCAATGACCCTCTAATGGCAGAGTTGTCGTAAGTCGGAGGGACGTTCGAGGCCAATTGTAGCACGTTTTCGTGTGATTTAGTCATTTGAACAATTTCAATCGTTGGAAATGGAAATCAAGCAGAAGCTGTTGAGTGTCCCTGGTTGGAGTCCTTAGCACTTACCAGAGGAGTACAACCAGTTCTTTTGCCTTCTGGACTTTCATCCGCTGGCTCCACACCTATTGGATTTACCACTCCGGCCATATCCAATCCACCTACGCCCCCTTAGTCTGTGTTTTGCCACGGATCAACGGACAGTCGTCCCACAGTCTCCGTGGCTCCAATATAAGGGGCTCCTTGTTACTCACAACATTTATTCAAGGGTAATAACAGATGTCACAGTTTCCCTTGGCGGACTTTTCGGATTTGCAAAAGAGTGTTTCTTTAAAACTTTATGACGAAGAAATGTTTACCTTGGCAGCCTTGGCTTCCGTGGACTGCCATAGACTACACTTCCGTTGCACTTCGTGCCCGCTTCGCAGATCCCGCAATGTTTTGAATTATTTGGCTGGTGGCGAGGCAGAGCCCAGCACACTCAACGCCTCTGCCCTTAAAGGTAAAGGCAGCAATTTTCCCAGTTCATGCCTGTAGCTGAATCCTGGAGCTTCTTAGCAGAAAACAAAGTTGGGGACTGCCGTAGACTGCACTTCCGCCGCAGTTCGTGGCTCGTGGATCACACAATGTTTTGAATGATTTGGCTGGTGGCGAGGCGGAGCCTAGCACACTCAACGTCTCTGCCCTTAAAGGTAAAGGCAGCACTTTTCCCAGTTCATATGCCTTTAGAAACCAGCTCACGTTGTATTAGCAGTCAATAGCCTGTAGCTGAATCCTGGAGCTTCTTAGCAGAAAACAAAGTTGGGGACTGCCGTAGACTGCACTTCCGCCACACTTCGCACTGGGTGATGCTATTAAATCACTATATTCTTGTAATACGGTACGGATACATTGGGGTCTGGTGAGCTAACCGATCCAGAATCCATTGAGGTTGGGATTAGGCAGAGGTGCGTTGCAGCGCCTTTGCTATTCTTATTATATATCAACAGTCTAGTCCCGGTAATTTTAGAAGCTGCAAGGGACACCCCATTGTTGGTTAATAGAAAATGGAGCCTACTGTTGTTTGCAGATGACACCGTTTTGCTGTCAAAGACTCTGGTTGGCCTGCAAAACCATTTGGATTTTTTTGATAAGCTTTAGACAGCAAAAGCGCTTAGAATCAACTTCTCCAAAACTAAAACCATGCAGTGTGCTGGCATTGGGAAAAAGGCTCGAGTACGAACAAATGTCAACTTAAATGGCCAGCCCCTGGAATCGGTGGACTCATACACATATTTGGGGTTGATCTTTTCGAATAAACTAAAATGGTAGGACCAGATAGCAAGGCGTTCGCTATCGCACTTGCATCAGTGCGGCCTCATTAGGAATCTGGTGACAAGATTGGATGGTGAGGCTCTTTCGGTACCTCTCAAGATCTACCAGGTCCAGACAATCCCAGGGATAACCTATGGCGCTGATCTACTGATTGCAAATGATTGCACTGCCATTCAGATAGCCGAAAACAGATTTTTGAAATCATTGTTGGGTTTACCCCTAATGTGCCGTCCACGCCAGTGGCATGCGAATTTGGCCTTATTGAGATTCAATATGCTATTATGATGCAGCCAGTGTTCTATTGGCTGTGGATTTGGAACAATAAAGCCTTAGTTTTATTTAGGGAAGGACTGGAGGAGCTTCTCTCTCTGACAAGTGGTAGGTAAATTCCTTGGTTCAGACATGTAAGAACCATGCTTTTTAACATTGGGCTGGGGGTTCTATGGAGTGACCCCACAAGGTTGGGTAGTGCCTATAAGGTGGTGGTCAAGAACAATTTCAGAGAATGGGCATAGAGTATGATGGTTGATAACTGCCTAAGGGGGGAAAAAGCTAGGGCCTATTTGCAGTTTAAGGACGTCTGCGGGTCGGAGGTATATCTGGACCTCCCGATGGTAGCAAAATTAAAAAGCTGGTTTGATAAATTTCATTAAGGCATACTCCCTTTAGCCCACGAGATTGCTAAGTGGAAGAGTGGGTATTGTCCCTCCTCCGTTTGCCCTCGTTGTGGCAAGGGGCATGAGGATGAGGCACATCTTTTCTTTTTTTCGTAAGGCCCATTCCCGGGCAAGGAGGTGTTGGCTGGCCCCAGTTCGGAGGCATTTAGTCCAGCTCCCAATCACATCAGCTAACCGAGCCTTCAAATGTTGCACCCAACCTGTATATGTGCTAGCAGTCTCAATATTTCTAAGATCTGCATTTAAGAAGAGAATGCTAGAGACTAGAATGAGCACTATATTGGCAGAGCAGTAGGTTGAGTGGGATGCACGTACCAAGGTTGGTACCTATATAAACTGATATTGGTTTTACTATTGATTGTACATATATTCTATGCACACCGATCTTAAGATACCGAGAACAATGCAGATATTAATGTAATTTTTTTTAATGTCTCTTCCTGTGAAAATTACACTTTGATGGAGATCTATTTTCCGAATAAAGTTAATGATGATGAGTGCCCTTTTTAAATATTGGCTCGCTGGAGCAACCAATGTGAGTCGCTCTAAAGCTGCCATCAACCCTGGAAGGACTATTTCCAAGGTCAGGGGGTGTGGTTCAAAGCCTGTGAGGTTTGAGCAGAAAACAGCAACTCTGGCTTACTGCAAGCACCTAGATAGTGAGTGCCAACCATTGACTTTGTACATGCCAGCCTCTCCTTCCCTTATATCACCCCCACTTTTCTCTTCCTCATACCAGTTATAACCATATGAGGCTTCCATCTCCCTTCCGGAGCACTTAAAGATTTAAACTGCCCATGAAGGTGCTGAGTGAAACCCTTCCACTTTGCCATCTTCGGTATAAGTGAGGGGTTCACCCAGCACCCCCTGGTATGATATTAGCTCCTGCGTACCGCGGCCCTCCTTGTTGGAAGGGTGGGCTTGTTTATGTAATGACTGAAAATGAAGAGTTTGACCCAGGGTAATGAAGATTACTGTATGTAATCCAGGCATTCCTAGTGCCCCGGACTCACCCATTTCCTATTTTATTTATGTGTTTATTTCTAACGTGCCATAGTTTGCAGGCATTAGGGCACACAGAGAAAAGGTCTTACAGGCAAGTCCCCTGCCTAGCCCCCAAAAACTCCTTTGAAATTATCCTAAAACTTAAGTACTGAAAATGTTTAATTTGGCAGAAACAAATTGCAACAGAGTTTCCTTAGTGCAAAAACAGCTGGCAACGCCTTTGTCACTTATCATGGAATTCTGCGGGAAAATCCTTTTGCCAAGAGGAATGGGGACTGACGGAAAGATAGAAAATTGGAGAAAATAAATCCGGAGTGGTCTGTGACTTTAAAATGCGGGAAGGGTTGTGGTCAATCATGTTAGAACATGGCATGTAACTGATACGCCAACAGGGGTGGGGTGGTGAACTGGGCTAGCAGGTTGGGAAATCCTTTAAATTTCCCTTAAAACCGGACAGTCTGCTTCTCGCACATTATGGTCCAATGGCACATGTCACAAAGCAGTTTTCCATGCAGAGTAAGGGGTGCGTTCCGTCAGTTGCATATGATATGATATTTGATAAATGATATGATGTAGTATAAGATAAGTCATTTATAACGCGCCTGTACACAAGTGTTTCTAGGCGCAACAAGACAAGGAAGGGGAAGACAGAGGTAGAGGAACAAAACAAATGATCTTACTAGGTCTTGTGTCATTCAGATCGTGCAATTGCAAGGGAAAGGGAGAGGAGAAGTGCTAGGGGGAGGGAAAAAGAGAGTGCAAAGCAACGCTCACGTAAGTGCCGCCGGGGTGGCCGGTTCTAAGTTAATGCAGGAAGCAGGGGACTGTAGGGTTGCAGATACAGTCCCTAGTGCACAGTAGGCCCGTAGGCAGTGCATGGGGCTACTGGTCATGTTGGAGCCTGGTCCCCATAAGGTTCATAGGGTGGCCAGTTAATCAGTTAGTGCAGCAGACAAGAACATCAGCAGAGGAGAGTGAGAGAGAAAGCGGAAGCGAAAAGGAGGGTCTTGAGTTGGTTCCCGGAACCTGAGGTGGTCCTGCTCAAGTTTGAGAGAGGCAGGGAGGCTGTTCCAGAGGGAAGTACCAGCTGAGGAAAGCGATCTACCCCCACTTTCTGCCTGGAGAAGCGTCTGTCCCTCAGAGTTGGAGGTGGATGAGCAGAGAGCTCGAGAAGGAAAGTGTTTAGGAAGAGAGAGTTGGATGTGGTGTGGTCCCTGGCCCCAGAAAGCCTTGTGAGCAATGCAGAGGGTCTTGAACTTGATCATAGCAGCCACCCGGAGCCAGTGGAGAGATTTCATGGCTGGAGAGATAGGATCCCTGGGCTTGAGTCCAAGGACAAGTCTCAACATTACTGTTTTAGATTAGTTGCAGAGGGCAAAGAGTAGAGGCAGGCAGATTTAGAAAGAGGCTGTTGCAGCAGTCCAGCCTAGAGAGAACCAGGGCTCTGGAGACAGTGAGATTCTGGGGAAGGTGAGAAAAGGAAGAATACTTCTGAGGAGGTGCAGCTCGTAGTGGGACTTCATAGAGACATCCGTGATGTGAGGAGAGAAGAAGAGGGTGGATTTGAAGATGACACCATGGTTTTTGCCTTGCAGGAAGGCACAGATAGAAGGCACACGGAGGGCGGCCAGAGAGAAAGAGGGAAAACAGAAGCAGGGGTCCCGATGAGAAGGTTCTCAGTCTTACTGGCATTCAGACAGAGATCGTTAGAGGCACACCATTCCTGAACCATGAATAGACATTCGGGAATGAGCGAGAGAGGAGGCAGAGGGAGAGGGAGTCTGAAGTAGAGCTGAGTGTCATCCACATAACACTGAAAGTTAGGAGAGAAGATAGAGATGAGATGGGCCAGAGGTGCCAAGTAAATATTGAAGAGTCAGGGTGAGAGGTTAGAGGCGTGGGGAACACCACAAATGGAGAGAGAGGTGGTGGAAAGAAAAGACACCAGTTGAACCAAAGAGGGTTGATCGGAGAGGAAGGAGGTCAGCTAAGCTAGAGACTGATCTGTGATGCCCAAGTTGTCACAGACACGATTGATCAGGATGGTGTGGTTGACCGTGTTGAAAGCAGAAGAAAGATCAAGGAGGATGTGGACAGAAGGAAGGCTAGATTCGAGATTTGAGAGCAGGTCTTAGCGGGTGTTCGGGAGAGCAGTTTCTGTGCTTCTGGCTGCTCTAAAGCCAGACTGATGGTCATGGAGATAACAAAGAGATTCAGTATGGCGAGTAAGCTGGAAGATGGCCAGCTTTTCCAGGAGTTTGCCCTAGAAAGGAGTGATAGAGATCAGTGGTAGTTTTCCGGAGAGGAGGGGAAACTTCCCATGGCAAAAGAGTGATTGCAGAAATCAGCCAAGGCTGAAGAGAGGGGTGTCAATGTGGTCCTTGATGGTTCAAGAGGAACATGGGAGCACCTGCTTGGACTTTCATAGATCAGACTTGTCTAGAAACATTGTCAGGAGTGAACACAGGGAAAGAGGAGCACGAAGGAGGAGATGGATCTGTGGCCGGGGAGGGGCCTAGAGAGGTAGAGGGAGAGGAAGAGCAGAGAGAGGGCAGGATATACTTCACAAAGGAGAGAAGAGTGTGCATGTCTGTGATGCACCCTTCTGCTCAATTACAGAAATTCCTATTATAATGGGGCATTTCTCTGCATAAAATAGCTCCTACTGATGTAGAAATGGGATGGGCTTTTCTGTGCAAGGTAAAGCCACGCACACCCCCCCCCCCTGCGTCTGTTTGGAACACGCCCAGAGAGATGCACAATCCAGAGCTGGGTTTATCTCTGACCCTTCTGTGCATTTTATTAAAGCTGGAATTGCAGCTGTTTGAGTTGCTGCTGACCCCCTTGCATTGCCATATCCATACATGGGGAGATTTGTTTATAATGTTCATTTAGCATTTAACTCTTTCGTTCCCTTCATAGTGAAACGCAATTCCAGCACCCATGCTGGAGCTGGGAGTCCAAGCTGCATTAGTGTCAGGCATGTGTTCCCAATACTTAAGTAGACTGGGCTGGTGAGCAGGTCACTGGCACACAGCCCCCAAGAAATGCAGTTGACCGTTCTGTATAGGGGTTGACCTGCGCATTTCTCTGTCCTCTGAAGAGCACATTCAAGAACCTGTATATCAGCAATACCGTCAATTAGTTTGGACAACCCTAGGGGCGTACAGTTGTTTCATCGAAGTGAATTACTTTGTAATAATTCACTTCTATGCATTTACTTAGTGTGAAAGTAATTTATATGTGTACATTGGTTGGTAAGTGCTGTAAGGGCGGGGGAAAGGTCGAGAGGCGGGTGGTAGGTTAGAAGGGAGCATGGGGGGGCAACCCCCATTATGAAAAAAGACATAAATGCATCCAAGTGAATTACCATGAAGTCATTAACTTTGATGAAAGAATGTAGAACCAGCCATAGGTAACATCAATGTCTAGTTGTTTATCCCCCCCGACCCCCCGCAAGGTTTGTAGATCTTCAGAGCTTTGCTATAGATTGAGTGGGGTAGAAGGTACTCTGCTGAAGGCACCACTCATAGGTTGAGGTTCAGTGTAACCTCATGGCCAGCAGCTCAATTGCTGTTGAGAAGTCAGTATTTAGATTGTCTGCGATTGATCACATGAGAATAATTTTTAAATGGTGTTTGCAAATGTATGTATACAGGTTTTAAAATAAAAACACAATTTTGGCCAAAAAACACACATTGATTTATTTTTAAAATTCTCAGAATCGTCTATAGTCAAAGCGCTCAAAAAATACATTGAGGACAATGCTTAACTTGATCAAGCAGCTGAAGGAACATTGCAACAGGGGGTTGGGGGGAGCACTAGAACCCCACAAAAGGATGCCGATAGTACTGATAGTACTGACCGTGTTGCTGTCCCTTCTCTTTCAGCGTGCCCGCTCCCGCCGCGAGTGGAGTTCGCCACAGCTGAGCCAGAGAAACGGGTCTACGAGCCTGGAGAACATGTGATTTACACATGCAATCCGGGCTACGTTCTACGCAGTGGACAACGCAAGTGGATTTGCCCAATCAGCGGCGTGTGGAACTCGCCGACCATGAAATGCAAACGTAAGGAAATACCTTCGCTGTCTTTCATAGCATGATATCGACCAGGGGTTTTGCAGTGAGGGACTGTGGAATAGCGCTCGTTCTGAAGAGAATTGCTCCTTTCTCTTCAGTGGATCTTTCAAGGAGGTTCCAGTCACTTGGTCATACTGTGGGGGACGTTTCACAGGAGAGAAATGTACATGTTCCTTACTATCTCATCTTGTGTGTCTTGAAGTCTCCAACTAACCAGGTATCTATGCCTGATCACTCCAGCCTCCCCGCTACCGAGCCCATTTCACTAGCCACGCTGCCCATCCTCCACCATGCCACAGACCCATTTCATTAGCCACGCGGCCCACCCTCCACCATGTCACTCAAGCTCCTGACCAACGTTCCTTAGCAGGTCAGATAGCACAGTGAGTGCGCTAAGCGCTTGCCCCTGATATCTGTGGGCAGCCGGCCGTGGCAGGTTCGAATCCCGGCAGCCTTTCATCCCTCCAGGTCCATAATTTGAGTACCACTCTGCAGGATAGCATATCTTCTGTTATTTCAATCGTCTGAGACCTATGAGTGTTTAACCGTATATTAGAAATATATATTATCGCCAGAGCTTCCCCCATGCCCCACTTGCACTCCCCCAGCACTGTGATATAATCAGCACCTCACACCAGAACCCCATTGATACACAACATGCGACACGGTCTCGTAATAGTCCATCACTTTGCCACCAGCACATTGATTTTGTCTTTGGCAACTGGCACCAGCAGGGGGTGAGGGGCTGGGGCTCCATTCTCATACCTCCCACCCATCTCTGCTGGTGCAGGACCACAACTGACGTTCCCTCTTGTCTGACGGTGGACCATTTCCGCTTCCAGAATGTACGTGGGATGGGGTTATGAAAACAGAAGCAAGGCAGATTCTGGAATGTTCCTTTTCATGCGAGACTTCTCTTGAATTGTGTTTCTCCCACAGCATTCTATCAGGAGCTGTACATTAAAATGTTCCTAATCAGTCTGTAGGAGATAAGTTCAATTGGTGACATGACTTAAATCTTCATTTTTTTCTTTTTTCGCGGGTGTATGGTTATTTCATCTTCTCATGTATTTCCCATCCTGCTGTCATAATGTTCCTCATGCAATTTGCAGCAAAAAATTATTTAGGACGCTTTCCTCCAGGTTGGAAGCTTGTGTTTTTATGTAGAACTCTTGGTTTTGCCAGAGTGGAGGCATTGGTTTGACTTTAATGGCACACATTTGATGTAGAAATATTTCTCCAAGTGTTCTGCAATACCTGCCAACAACGACACCTTCAGACGTGTTTTATCAAGGTCCATGTCCAATGAGCAGCATCCGCTGTTGGCTCCACGCCCAAAACATCTACACAGGCAGTTTTGCACCCACACTGCGACCAACATCTAAGCTTTACCCGTCAAGCTGGTTTAAGAAGTGGGTGAGCTGAGGATTACACTGTCTTACCTATCTAATATTTGGAATAGTCTGGGTGTTGCAGAGACTAATGATGGAAATGCCACCCTGACTAGAGAAGAACCTGGATGAGTCCTTGAATTCTGGCATTGTTCGTATTATGTATGTTGGCTGTGCTAAAAGGGGTTGGACTCTCTGACAAAAACAAGGCATGATATTGTGATTTTAAGTATGCAATCCATTGAAGAGGAAATATCAAAGGATGCCAGGGAGAAAGGTGAGATCCCTTGGGGTGAATCACCAGATCCTTCCATAAGGCGGATATCAAGAAATGGAAATTATTTGGAGAGGCTCGGGCAATTCCAAGGAAGACAGTGCCTGGACTATTTTCTCCAAAGTTGCACATGTAAATCTATGGGCCTCACTACGAGTTTGCTGGTAACTCGCCGATAGTGCCGGCGGGGTACCGGCATACTCAGCATACCATTACCAGCGCGTGATACCCCAGTGTTACCAGGATTTTTTACGGGTGCCGGCAACAGCAGTTAGTCCCCATTCCAATGAGATTGCCCCAATCACTGGCACTGGTAGTACTGGTGCCAGTGATTGGGGCAATTCTTTGCCGGTAGGGGCCTGAACTCCCAGCAGGTCTGGCCTGCTGGGAGTTCACTGCCCTTACAGGCAAACTCGGAGTGTGCCGGTCCGGTAAAAATGCTGGATCCGGTATTACTGGCTGCTTTAGCAGCATTTTTACCAGACTTGCACACTCATAATGAGGCCCTATGACTTCCCGGATTGGCTCAGTGCACAGCTGAATCCAAAGAGGCTGTAGTTGGGTTAAAGAACAGGGCTGGGAACCATGCTGTGCCCAAATTGGTTGTACCTGAGTTTTTCTGCAGTAACTGCTGGGCTGCGGCTAATCTTATTTTCTCTCATCTTTATTTGATTTGTGTTGTTGGGGTACTAATTCGATTTTTCAGAAGTTTTAATCTTAATTTTAAACTAGGGCTATATTGCCTGTAATTAATCAAGATGGCGCTGGTGGCCTTTTCAAGTTAAATGGCCATGGTGCGGGACATAGTTGTGCAGATGATTCTACTGGGGTGAATGTACGTGGGTGGTATATGTACCCACCCGCACCAATATACTAACACGGTGGAGTACCTGCTGTGACCGCATATACCATAGTTTAGAAAACCAACTCTTGGCGCTGGAGGCTGACATCACAGTGTGAAGGGAGTTGTTTTGGGTTCCTCATCCAAACCACCACATCGGTTGCTGTAGGGTACCCTGCAGGAGTAATGGTTATAAAATTCGCCAGGATTTGTGTTGAATTCTTTTATAGCCTCGAATAGCTTCTTTGAGAAAAGCTGAATCTAGAAGTGTACCCAATTACATTTAGAAGTTGTGCCCAATAGCCTCTCTGAGAAAGTTGCATTTAGAAGTTATGACCAATAACCTCTTTTGAGAAAGTTGAATTTAGAAGTGTTCCCAATTGCATTTAGAAGTTGCGCCGAATTGCATTTAAAACTGTACCCAATTGCATTTAGAAGTTACACCCAATTGCCTTTGAGAAAGCTGAATTTAGAAGTGTACCCAATTGCATTTAGAAGTGTACCCAATTGCATTCAGAAGTTGCGCCCAATCGCCTCTTTGAGAAAAGTTGAATTTTGGAAGTGTACCCAATTGCATTTAGAAGTTGTGGCCAATAGCCTCTCTGAGAAAAGCTGAATTTAGAAGTGTACCCGATTGCATTTAGAAGTTGTGACCAATAGCCTCTCTGAGAAAAGTTGAATTTAGAAGTTCATCCAATTGCATTGCGTGACGTACATAATATGCTTCGGAATGCAGGGAATACATCATACCACACCCCACGCTTACTCTCTCCCTTACACCAGCACTCAACTAGAACACAGAGATACTATGACACCATTCGGTATAACTGTTCTCATATCAACATCTCCCGCTCACTCCCCATCACTCTAAGTAAACATTGCTGGTTTCGCACCCCCCAGCCAGGCGTTCTCCTCAGGCCTAACGCAGCCACACTCGATCTGGATAAAGCCGGCCAGAGCGAACACATACTCCTGATCTCTCAACCACCACACCTACCGCTAAGAAGCAGCTACCACTTAAATTCCGCACCAGCTGCACACATACCTGGTGCGCACATGCACTTTTTGGACTCTCTCTACTCTCTCTACTTACCCGAACTTCGGTTCCCAAGGGCGTTCAACATACCAGCGCCTTCAGACCATACCAATGGTATATAAGGCGCTATATAAATGCAAAATAACATAACATAATATAACAAAACTAGGCCTCCTACAGCAGATGTTGAATTAATTTCAAGGAAAAAATACTAATGGGATCTATTTAAGTATACGTTTGTCTATTTGAATATTACTTGGTGTGAAAAAAAACACAATCTTGTCAAGAATAAATAATGCATATGGAACAATAACATTGTTGCAATTAATATGGTTATGATTTATTATTGTGCATTACTTGTTTCAAGTGTATTGTCTGCCCACTGTGACAGTGTCAGGGTGTTGACCCCGACAGGGGGTTAAAGGCCCCTCCCAACCTGGTGTAGGAAGCATACCGGGGAAATGTCAGAGTCTGTCCTACCTCAGAGTTGGAGTGAGGAAGTTGTGGGGGCCCAAGTCCCTAAGCCCCCCTCCACCCTCTGAATGGGCCTTGAATGTACTAACGGTACCCCTTTTAATAACACATGTCATGCACACTCCATTCTGGCCAGAGTTCTCTATATTTAATTGGAAAAACTACCAGGACTAGAGTGCACTGTCAAGCTGAATAAGATGAGTGGGCTGTTAAGTAGGTAAGTAGGACAGTACATGAAGACATCCACCAGCCTCCACTCTCACAGGCGGCTTCACTCCAAATGACAATCATGGAACTTACAGGGGCACTCGCACCACAACATTCCACAGGCATTCATTCCACCAGGCACTCCATCAAGCAATCATTCATGCTGGGCCAAGGCAAGGGAAGCATAAGGTATAACATATCTCCCTCCTCAACAAAACCAAGGTACAGAGAACAGAAATAAGCACAAAGGAAAACCACATGGTAATGAGATCAAAACATAATGTAAGCAACACACTGTCCACAACCAAACTCCAAACTCCAAATCCAAAATCCACTCACTCACTCCCGAAGAATAAAGTACCATGATCCCACCTACCTCGTCCCCTCAACGGCTTACAGTGAAGCCAAGAAACCATACATGAACACTCCAAATCTGTTGCGGGCCCACACCAAAACACTCCAACAAAGGAACCAGCCCTAACACAACCACACCCCACAATGCCAAACAGATTCAGATTCAAACCAATACCCCCAGTGCAGTAGCAGGTGGAGAGGACTACCCCCAAAGGGTACTGATGTCCAACTCCCCAGAAGCATGGCAAGGAACCCCTCCAAGTGCGGGTGTCCAACACTCCAAGAAAATGGCATGGGTCAGTGACCACCCAAGTGCAGGGTTTCCAACACCCTGAGTGGCACGTGGCCAGGCCGGGCTCATACAGCGGACAATGCACCACACTAACGCACAGACAGGTCAAGCCCCATAAGCGGACACTGTACTTCAGAACACATAAAAACAGGGGTTGGGCCGCTGCAAACCCAGGCCAGTGGTTTGCTATGCCAGCAGGTCGGGTTTACTACAAAAGACATACAACATTCAGGCCTCACCCCACACACAAGTATAGGCAAAATGAGAATTAGAGGCATGGCAAACGAGCAGAATTTTACTTTGATGGAGTCCAATGTCCTAAAGTTACAAAGTCCTTTAAAATTGTTGGTACTGTGGAGGCAAAGTTTCTGTTAAAAAATATAAGCATACATCACACAAGTTTTCTGAGATCACAGCTAATGTCTGTTGCCGGACACCAAAGGGTTAACTATGGGCAGCCCCCACCGTTGGGGAGGTGGAGCGTGTGAGGTCGAGTTGGGGGAACAGGGGGAATCATGGGTAAGGCGCGAAAGCGCCAGTTCTCTATGTTACGAGTTGAATAAAGGTTGTGCCTTGCATTCCCTCCGTGTGCGCGTCCTCCTTCTCGGCCCGATACAAGGGTAACACTGGCGACGAGGCTGTCCGTGCGCGCAACCGAGTCCTCCTCCTTTGGCATTCCGCCATTTTCCATGCTCGGAGTGCATCCGAGTCTCCTCCTTTGGCAATCCGCCATCTACGCGCTGGGAGCGCTTCTGAGTCTCCTCCGTTGGCAATCCGCCACTTCCGCGCTCAGTGCGCATTTGAGCCTCCTCCTGCCCCTCCTCCTCCAATCTGGGCAGCGGCTGCACGCCGCATACGGGTGCATTTCCTGAACATGTGCCGAACTTCTTTCCTCCCTCACTTCGCAGGGTAGTGTGATTCTGGGTCCTGCCAGCCCGCAGGCCCCCAGTCGACGGCGAAAGCAGTGGGAAGTGCACATTCGGGCCCTGGCAGTCCGCCAGGCCCTCTCCTATATCGCGTGCCGGTGATCCCACCCACGCCCTCCAGCAGCATTATCCAGACGTCGGTTCGCCCTCCTGCTGTCAGCGCTCGCCACGAAGGCCCAACAGAGCTGGGTGACGCCTTCCTCCTCACAGCACCAGGGGCGCCGCCTGCCCACTACTGGAACCGAACTCTCAGGTGGGTGCAAGCACACGCTCACCCAACCAGTAGATACACAGGATGAGCACACACCCACCAACTCCTACCACCAGGCAGCATGAGCAACCAGGGGTCCAATCCTGGGTCACCCCAACCGGCCCGCGCACCACAGCCAACGCAACCGATACAGCTGCGCTTACCCCCACCATTTACCATGAATCCACAGGCCACCAGGGGGCCGCGATGGACTGACTGGATGGAGGACTTTCAGCACTATGTGAGGTGGTCTGGTGATGGTGACTCTCCCAACATCAGGGACATCTTCCTCAATCTGGAGGGGGGGGAGATAAAGACCGTGGTGAAGACGATACCCGCAGCTGAACAGAACAAGTTCAAAAACCTGATTAAGGCCCTCATTGAAGTCAACCATGATTATGAGCGTTATCTCTTCAACAAATGCACCCAATTGCCACAAGAGACAGTTGACGAATTCATAACCCGCTTACAAGTGAAGGGCGCAAACTGCCAATTCGATGCGTTCTCTCTAGAAGAAGCAATAAGGCTGAGGGTCATTGAAGGGTGTCTGTCCCCTGCTCTCAAGAAACAGCTGCTAAAAAAAACCCTCACCATCCAAGAAGTTAGCAAGCTTGCTCGCATACATGAAAGGGTTGATGCCCAAGCCTCTTCCATGGGCAACGCAGGCAACCCCAAACAAGACACTGCTGAACTTGTTGCAGCCATACAGCCATCTCGTCCAGGCGACAGAGGGCCGCAACCATACAGAGCCCAATCTATGCAAGTCCCACGCCAACAAGACAATGCTATCGCTGTGGGATGTCTTTTCCACATGCTGGGTCATGCCCAGCTCTATCCCAACGGTGCACAAACTGTGAAAGAGAGGGACACTTTCACTCTGTGTGCCGAGAAGGCATACCATTTCCTCCAACGAGCCCCAAGCGCCTGTTAGGACGCCTTTCTGCCCGCCGCCCCCGCAATACAATCAACCCAGATACTACCAACAAGGGCAAGGACAGAGGTGATACGTCAGAGCCATCGATGAGTACCAAGCACAGGGGTACCCACTGCAGCCAGACCAGGTGGATCAAACCAGATACTTCACGGACGAATATGACAATCCACCGATAGAATATAGGCCTGAAACGTTCTACCATGACGAACAGGAAGCTGCATACAACATGCCCTATGACCCATACGACCAAGACGAGTTCGTCAATCTCATACTTGACACTGACGAGGCCAGCGAGGCCCCCAAAATCCCCATCAAAATTGGGAATTGCCAATTCCAATTCATGATCGACTCAGGTGCCACGGTCAACATTATGGGTGAGCAGGACTACGCCAGGATACTGGACCCGCCGGCGCTCAAACCATCTCACTCAAGAATATTCCAATGGGGAGCTACCACCCCCCTGCAGACAGTGGGGTGGTTCACACAACGTTTCCTCCTGAATGGCCGGCAAGTAGACACAACAATACACATCATCCGGTCGCTTACCAGAAGCAGGTGCCTACTTAGCTACCACACGGCATCCCGCCTAGGGCTAATTGAGATACACGTGAAGGCGGGAGACATCATCACTGAAACTTCAAATCGGATGAATCGGAAGGACTTTGTCAACACCATAGCATGCCACCAATCCCAAAACCTCATCATACAAGCCGACATCACAAGGGAATTCCCCAACCTATGTACAGGGCTAGGAAGACTCAAGGCTCCTCCCATCCGACTCCACATTGATCCTTCGGTGAGGCCAGTGCCACAACATCCCCGGAGGGTGGGTTTCCACCTGCAAGCGGCAGTGTCAGAAGCGCTACAACAACTACTGTCCGATGGCATCATCGAACCAGCGACGGGGCCGACGCCATGGGTATCCCCCCTTGTAGTCATGCCCAAGGAAGGAGGCAAAATCAGGCTGTGTGTGGACATGAGGGTGGCAAACACCGCCATTCAGCGCGAGAGGCATCCGGGACCGTGCATTGAGGACATGATCGTGCAATTAAACAACGCGCAGATGTTCTCTAAGCTCGACCTCATCCAAGGCTACCATCAGCTGGAGCTACATCCAGAGTCCAGGCCTATCACAACGTTTGCGACGCATGACGGACTCTTTAGGTACCGAAGACTGAACTTTGGTATTTCGTCCACCGCAGAGATCTTCCAGGAGGCTATCCGCCAAGTAATCAGACCCATCAAGGGCACGTTGAACTACAGTGATGACATCCTCGTCTTTGGTTCATCAAAAGAATCCCATGACAAGGCATTACGTGCCACGTGTGCTGCACTTCAGGAAGCGGGCCTCACTCTCAACATCACCAAGTGCCGATTCAGCAAGACAAAATTAAAGTTCTTCGGACACATCTTCTCTAGTGAAGGGATGCTGCCAGATCCTGACAAGTTCGACACGATCACCAACCTCAGTGAACCACAGCAGGTTGCAGACGTCCGTTCTTTCCTCGGCATGGCGGGATACTGCGCGAGGTACATACCTCACTATGCGTCCCTTACTGACCCGCTAAGGAAACTACTACAAAAAGAGTCCGTTTTTGAGTGGACCCCTGCGTGCCGCCAGGCATTTTTTTCCGACATCAAAAGAGCCCTCACAGAAGCCCATCGCCTTGCATATTTCAACCCCTCCTGGCACACCGAAATTGTGGTGGATGCCAGTCCGGTTGGCCTTGGCGCCATCTTAGCCCAAACCAGCAGCGTGGATGTCCACCCCAGACACGTGGTCGCCTATGTAAGCAGGGCGCTGTCAACCCCGGAGCTGGCCTATTCCCAAGCAGAAAAGGAGAGTTTGGCCACGGTCTGGGCTTGTGAGCATTTCCACAACTTCATCATCGGGAAAAGGTTCACCTTGATCACGGACCACCAGGTGCTGTTGTCGTTTTTTGGGAGTCCGCACACCAAGATGCCCCCCAGATTTGAACGGTGGGGCATCCGTCTACAAGAATACAACTATGACATTATACATCGTCCCGGGGGTGACCTCAACCCCGCTGACTATCTGTCGCAGCATCCAGTTGGGGCCCCAGTGACCCGGAAAGGAGACGTTGCCTATGTGCAATACATAGCATCCAACTCACTACCACCGGCTTTATCCCTCGAGAGAGTTGCCGCTGCGTCAGCTGCTGACCCTACCACAGCCCTCGCCATCAGCCTCACGCTGGCCAATAAGTGGAAGGACCATCACAGAGCAATGTTGGCACACCCAGGGGTGTGCAGACAGGAGATCGAGAGGTTGGCCAGGGTGCACAAGGAACTGGCTGTCAAGGACCACAATATCCTTCTCAGAGGGTGCAGGATTGTCATCCCTGCCACGCTAAGGAACGAGGTTGTCCGAACGGCCCACGAGGGGCACAGAGGAGCTGAAAATACGAAAAAACAGCTGAGGTGCCATGTCTGGTTCCCATTCCTAGATGCAGCGGTAGAAGAATGGGTGAAGAACTGTCATGCCTGCCAGTGCACGGCCCCGGCTGAACATCCACCCCCGCTACAGCATACACAGATACCCGAGCGCCCGTGGGAGCGGGTAGCCATGGACTTCTATGGGCCCACGGAAATGGGTGACTACCTCCTGCTTAAAATAGATGAACACTCAAGATTCCCGATTGTCAAAGTAGTCACCACCACAGCGTTTCCCCAAGTAGCAGCGGCCCTGAAGGAAGTATTCAGCGAGTGGGGAATCCCCAACATAGTCAAATCTGACAATGGACCACCGTTCTGTGGACACGAGTTCGGGGCACTGGCGAAGCATCTGGGCTTCAAGCACATGAAGATAACCCCTCGTCACCCGCAAGCAAACGGAATGGCAGAACGCTTCATGGCTTCGATTAACAAGACGAGACAGAGAGCCAGAGTGGAAGCAGTTGATCCGCACCAGGCACTGTGCCGACTCTTACGAGATTACACTAACACACACCACGAAGCCACAAACAAGACACCAGCTGAGCTAATGCTCCGATACGAAGTGCGAACCCGCATACCACGCAACCCGTCAAGTGATGAGCCGCCTGACATGGACATACTCCAAATGGATGCAGAAGCCAAAGACAGAGCAAGACGAGACACTGACTCCCGCCGCCAAGCAGTGATAAAAGATTTCCACGTAGGAGACGAAGTGCTTGTCCAACAACCAACGCCCAGGAAGACAGATTTGCGGTTTTCCCCAAGCCCCATGAGGGTAACCGCAGTGAAAGGCACGATGGTGACAGCTGAGGACCAAAACAAAGCAGTCACCAGGAACTCTCAACAATTTAGACACTATATCAGGCGAGAGGGAATGGAATCGCCTCAGCGATCGTTTTCCCCAGAACCGCGAGAAGCGCAAGATGACCTGTGGACCCCTCCGGGAGGAGACCCTGGAGGGACAAGCCAGGAAGCAGGAACGCAGGAATTGTTAGGGCCAGTTGCCCAAGACGAGAGACCACGGAGAGCTATCAAGAAACCCATGAGACTTGTTGAAGAGTGTTGAGTTGACGTTTAGACATATTGTTCGGGGGTGGTGTTGCCGGACGCTAAAGGGTTAACTGTGGGCAGCCCCCACCGTTGGGGAGGCGGAGCGTGTGATGTCGAGTTGTGGGAACAGCCAGTTCTCTATGTTACGAGTTGAATAAAGGTTGTGCCTTGCATTCCCTCCGTGTGCGCGTCCTCCTTCTTGGCCCGATACAAGGGTAACAATGTCCACGTCAGATATACTCCAAACTCACATTCCAGGATCAGCTGACATCATATCCAAGCTAAACACAATCACATACACTTTAAACTATAACATGCCATAAGTAATAGCAAATAAGAGGCCCCACATGACAACTATGTTTAAGATTACAAAAATGTGAAGTGTCATATTTAAAACGCTCCCAAGAGCACTTGAGAGAACATTGCATCCATGAATAAATGACTTGAGGCTTGCTCTGCAATATGTTACATGCATATATGCCACTTAATGAGGCAATAAAAACACACACCATCCTCCATCTGCTGTGCAACCCGCCAACACATCAGCAACAATTGTCAGATGATACCAAAACGAAAAATATGCGTCGGAAACCTTCTCCAGCCGCAGACCAAAAATGAAACCACTGTCACAGTACCTTTTAGTTTCCAAAACAGCAACGCTGGATAAAGTGCACTCTGTTTCCTTTACCATTGTGTGATAAGATGTTACCCTCGAATAGTTGGTTTGCTGTCCTTGCAGTGCTAACGCTCCGCAGACAACAAAGCCACAGCATCTCCTCTCCTGAAAACAGCCTTCCCAAAAAGTAAACCACAAATGTTATCTCTGTGCACAGGCTGCCGAAAGAAAACAACTAGTGCTGCAAACTCCATTCATTGACTCGCAGCAATTTCCACGTAACATGGTCACCACACAGAAGAACGTTGTAAGGTTCCTTACTCGGAACTCTCTGACAGAGTTGTAGGATGCTGTCTTTGCCAACTCCCCACGGACCCCAGACAACGTCATTATTTGACAGGAATGCTCCAAGAAGCAAAGGGCTCCTGGTCTGCCAACTACCTCTGTTGTCGCGTGCCACTGTTCACAGTCTGGGACACATGAGCTCATGAACTGTTCCTCCCCGCAATGTTGCACTGCCGTACATGAGGTGAGGGCTCTATACTCCAGGGAATTTCATCTGCAACTTTCCTCCTATTATCTGTAGTGTGACAGGCAGGCTCCTCACTCATGACATGTAGGCTTGTTACTCCTGGAGCGTACATTCAAAGATGCTTGTCCCCCACTTTTTCCCCTTTTTTAAAAACATATTTCGTTATCTTAGTTTCCTCTGTCAGGCTCCCTTAGCTGCCTCCCCGAAACTCTCCAGACTGCTCCTGGAGTCCTGGCTTTGCAGGACGTCCCCAATGTTGGTGGGACCCCCTGACTGCACCTTGCACCCTCACTGGTTGTTCTGCCTCTGCAGGACAGTCCTATTTCATCTCAGGACCCTCTGGCTCCTTGCTAATCACTGGTGTCCTGTTACTGCAGGAGGTCCCCACTGTTGGTGGGGTCTTCTGACTGCTTCTTGCAGCCCCACACCCGCCCCAGCCACCCCTGCCTGCTTTGGACTTGCTACTTAGCACTGCACAGGGATCAGTTCACCTTTGGGAGCTGGGGGTGGGGGGGCGTTGGATATCTCCTCCTCTAGTTGCTCACTCTTCCTTCCTTGCCTCCCTCCTTCCAGGTGCTGCTTCATCTGGACAGTTGTCGGTTCTTGGCCATTCCCTCAAAGCCAGCTCCTCGTTGCATTGTTAAGTTGTGCTCTAAGATGACACAATAGGTAAATACAAAGGTAGGTAAGTAGGAAGGTACAGGAAGGCATCCACCGGCCTCCCCTCCCACAGTCTGCTTCACTCCAACTGACAATCATGGAACTTACAGGGGCACTCACACCACAACATTCCACAGGCATTCATTCCACCAGGCACTCCATTAAGCGATCATTCATGAAGGGCCAACTAGCAAGGGAAGTACAAGACATAACATGGGCCTCATACGAAAACGGATAATTTACAGGCAAACTCTAACAACCAGGCATCTCTAAAGGACGTGAAGAAACAGTACTCACTGCAGCCTGAAACCCGCGGGGGGGGGGTTTGTACCTTTGGAATGCAGGGACACAACCCAGAGGGTAGAGGTGGACAGCCATAGATTGTGCCCCAGAGTCAGGTGAAATGCATAATCAATGGGGGGATGAGGGACGGAAGACACAGGTTTAAAGGACCTGTGAGAGCTACAGAGTGTGTGGGGTGTTTGGGTGAGGTCCGCAGGTTTGGAGGTGGCCCAAGAGACCAGAAGGAGGACAGAAGGTAGACCGCAGCGTTGTACAGTCTACAGAGAAGTTGGATAGGAGTGTGTCATAATGCATTCTGGAATGCCGACTCACATTGCTGCGTAGTCGGGGGTCTGTTCCAGCAGAAATAAAGACTTACCCCTTTTACTCACCGCCTCTGTGATCACTTCACTGACGACGAGGAAGAGCATCAGCGTGGGACAGACCCTGTATAACTCACGGGTGCAGGACTCGGCACACCGGCAAATCAGGCGGCCACGGCCCGATCCGGATGCATCCCTCACTGTGGGGAGACGGCTGCAGCCGAGGTAGTGGGCAAAGGCAGCCTGCAGGGTGCGTCCAAGCACGGGGGAAGGATTTGGGCCACACTGAAAGAGCCCTAGTTGTAGGAGATAAACGCTGATGCGTCAACACTAGAGGAAAGGGCAACGCTTTGTTTGGTTGCAACGGCAGCTGCATTGAAGGAGCAAGAGGAGGCAGATTGAGCCCAGGAAGCAGCCAAATGTGGACATTTTGTCACATCCAGAGGCAAATACAGGTACTGTACAGGAAGCTCCATCAATGAGGCATAACTGTACAATGAGCTAGCACAGGCTGACTGGTGAAGCGTTGCCTGTATGACCATTGTGGTTGCTTCAGGGGTACGGGAACACTTGCAGGCATGTTCATAGTCAAGGGAAAGGGCTGTGGCAGCGAAAACACACCCTGTATGTCATTTAAGTTGTGCACAAGTGGCAGTGAGTGGCAGAGACATTTGCAGGTGTGCAGTGGCAGTAAAAACACACCTCATGATTTTTAAGCTGTGCTGTCAGCAGCAGTGAGTGGCATATAGTGCACCTGTGAGTGGATTGCTGATGAACAAGACTGGTGGAGCCCGCGGTCAGCATGCAACACAGCAACGCTAGATCTCCACTAGCATTTCTGATGTCCACAGGTGAACCACCAGTTCCGTAGGATTTGGGGGTGGACGCATTCAGAGTATACGTGAGAGCAGATGGAGGGATGAAGTACAATGACGATGTAAAAGGAGGCAGCGCTGTTAAATTGTATTGAGACCGAAGGACTCTGAATTTTCAGACATCTTCCGGGCAAGGAGGTGTATGTACCAGGTGGCGGAGAAGGGGAGAGAGTACTGAGTACATACGAAACAGCTCTCAAGAAGTTGGAGGGGCGGTTTGGGAAGAGACCCAATGTGGTACTTGAGCTGTATCATTTCTTCTCCAGGGCCTGGGAAGGCATTGACGCATATGTCACAGCACTGTGGCGCTAATGGCTACATGCAAATTCACTGGTGTGCAGGAGGAGTACATCAGGGACCAAATCATGATGAAAACCAGCAAATCCAAGGTCAGGGAAAGACTATGGATAGAAAGAGATCCACCACTGGACAAAGTGATAGAGATTGCGAGGGCCATAGAGGAATCACGTGCCAGCGTTCAAGTTGTCAATGAAAAAACTGACAGGCATGGCCAAGAGGCGTCCGTCCAAGCAATATTGCCACTGTTCAAGAAAGGGACCGGTGAGGGCAAGAAGAAGTTGAAGAAGCATGAAGGGCAGTCATACAAACTGGGTAGAGTGAACAATGGTGGTGGGATGAGGGAGGCATCCAGAAAGTGTGGTTGGTCAAGTCACCCCACTGGAGCTGAGGAGTGTCCTGAGTGGGCAGTAGAGTGCAGGTGGTGTAAGACAAAAGGACATTACACCAGGATGTGTAGAATTAATGTGGAGGAGGGCAATGTACAAGGAAGACAGAATGTCAGGATGGCAGAACTTGACGGTGTTCCGGGGTGCGCTGGAACTTTTGACGGCAGTGTGATGAGACAAGGGGTGATATTGCATGTCGGAGGGGAGGCCAAAAAGGGACCATGGGACATATTGACGATGAATGGTGTATGTTTGGAAATGTTAGTAGACTCTGGTTCCCCGTACACGATGATCTCGCCAGAAGTGTACAGGAAGAATTTTGAGAAGGAGGTGTCTGTCCTCAAACCTCCAGACATTAATCCCAGCGCATATGGTTAGGCGCCCATAAAGGTTTTGGGGTATGAATGGGTGCAAATAGAATTTAAGGGGTGCAGCATGGAAGGTAAATTGTATGTGGCACATAAAGGTGCAAGCGTTTTGGGGTGGGATGGGCAGGCGGCCCTTGATATTGAGATACGGCCTGGAAAGAGTGTGCTTGGGCTGAGTGTCGAGGAGGTGTCGGATGAGGTAATGTCGGCGTAATATTTGCGCAACAAGTATCTCACAGTATTTGTGAAGAGAAAGGTGGAGTTACGTTGATTTCCACCCCAAATTTTGGGAAATTGGGGGCGGTGCCAAAGGTACACAAGGTCAGAGGTGTTCCCGTTTGGGCAGGGGAAAGTTTGAAATCAGAATTGGAAAAGTTGAAGTTGGCGGGGATCATAGAGGAGATTGAGAGTTCTGAGTGGTTATCTCCCGTGGTGTTGGCATGGAAATAGGATGGTGGTTTGAGGATGCGTGCAGACCTTAGGGAGCTGAATTCCAGTATTTGGGTTGCTCGCCATCCGCTTTCCAACATCAATGAATTCATTTTGACAATGGGACACGCAGTGTGGTTCTCCACTTTTCAGTCATCGTCGGCTTATCACCAAATTGATTTGCATGTGGAATCGCGACCATTGATTTCATTTGTGACACCGTTTGGGGCATACAGGTTTCGGCGTATGCCATTTGGTTTGGCATCGTCGTTGGCTGTTTTTCAGCATTTGATGTTGTTTGGGTGTGTGCCGGGAGTGAGTTACTTCCAAGATGACATTTTGGTGTGGGCTAAAAACAAAATGGAGCATGATGAGAGGGTGCATCGGGTCATGCAAATTCTGCAGCGGAGTGGTCTGACAGTGAAGCTGGCAAAGTGTCAGATGGGGGTGCCCAGTGTGACGTATTTGGGGCATACACTCAATGCTGATGGCATAAAGCCTAGAGAGCAGTTGGTTAAGGTTATGAGGGAGGCTCCTTCCCCTGTTAATAAGGAGCAACTCAGGTCGTTTTTGGGAATGACGGAATACTAAGCAAAGTTTATACCTTTGTATGCGGAGAAGACGGTGTGCATATAGGCTTTGTTGAAGAAGAATGCCAGGTTTGAATGGTCCCAGGAGTGTCAGGCTGAATTCGTTCAATTGAAGCAGTATGTGGATGGGGCGCATCTTGGAAGTCATTTGACCCAAAGAACAAGACAGTACTTATGGTGGATGCTAGTGATGTCAGTTTAGGGGCGGTTTTGGAGCAGTGGCAGGATGGTGTGTGTAAGCCGACTGCATTTGCGTCTAGGGCACTCAGGGATGCAGAGAAGCAGTATGCGGTCATTGAGAGAGAGGCGTTTGTCGCTGTGTGGGCTTCAAAGCATTTGAGAACTTTTCTGTGGGGTATTCCATATGCTATCAGGATGGACCACAAACCGTTAGTGTATGTGCTCACAACCAAAGGTGTGGCATCAGTGTCTCTTAGGATTGCGAGGTGGATCGTGGACCTGCAGGAATTTAATTTCAGGGTGGAGTACCTTCCGGGTAAAAGAAATGTGGTAGCAGATTGTTTATCACGGTTACCTGTGGAGGTGCCGGAAGAGCAGGGGGACCGTGATGTAAGCACCCAAGTGGCGTGTGTGCTTCCTGCTGTGGGTAAGGAAGAGTCAGAGGAGGAATCAGCAAAGGATGTTGAACTAGCATGGATTAGAGAAGGTCTGCATGAAGGTTGGGAAGCAGTTATGGGTAGGGAGGAAGGTAGGGGGTACATGCAGGTTTTGAGTGAGGCAAAGGGACCATGGGGAGTAACGAGAGGGGAGAGGTTGGTGCCTCCCGTGAGTGTGAGAGATAGGCTTGTTGAGCTGGCGCATGAGGGGCATTTGGGTAAGTCTTTGACCAAAAGGAGGTTGCGGCGGGCGTATTGGTGGCCGGCTATGGATGAGGAGTTAGAGGTGGCATTGAAGGAGTGCGTGGCCTGTGCCGTGAGTGATAAAAGCAGGGGGGTAAGCCCACAACCAGTGTATCCTGTGGATGTTCCCAATGAAGTATGGTCCAAGATGGCTTTGGACATTATGGGCCCAATGGAGTGTTTGGAGGGAGGTTTGAGATTTATGGTGGTGTTGGTTGATTACACGTTGCGGTGGGTTGAGGCTGCTGCTTTCGAGAATGTGCCTACTGATAAGGTGATTGGTTTCCTTAAGAGGATATTTGATAGGGAAGGAGTACCCGCAAGTATGGTCACGGACAACAGGGTTCAATTTGTGTCCCAGCAAATGGAGGATTTTTTGAGAAAATATGGCATCATGCAGGACTGCTTTGTACAATCCGTGTGCTAATGGATTGGTGGAAAGAATGAATGGCTTTATGAAGGGGGCCCTTCAGCTGGCCATAGCCAACGGTTTGCTGTGGCAGAAGGTGGTTTCAGAAGCTTTGGCAGCATATAGGCAGACACCTTCTGTGATGACTGGTAAATCTCTGTTTGAACTCATGAGGGGTAGGGAAGGCTGGGTCAAGGTTGGGGATGGCTGCCCTTGGTAGTGGTGTGATTACAGAGGTGAACATGTCCGAGGTGTTGCAAAGGGTTCAGGTGCATCAGGATCGCGTGAGAGCACAGCAGAGCGGGAAAAGACCCATTAAGGTCGAGGTGGGTGATCAGGATTGTGTGAAAAACCCTAGGTTTGTCCCTAAATGGAGGAGTGGATTCAAGTCCTGTGGTGGTAAGGGTAGGGACAGGATATGTGGTTCTCGATGGGACAAGGTAGAGCAGGAGAAGGGTTATCATGTTAAGTGGTTCAGTGGAACAGCGTGTGAGTGCGACCACGTTGGGAGGGGGTAGTAAGAAGGTGTCTGTGGGTGACGGTTGTGAGGATGGAGTGGGTGTGGCATCTGAGGGAAGCGTTACCCGGGCATTGGGTGCGAGTGGGGGGCATCCATCAAGGGTGCCTGGGCCTCCGGTCAGAATTGAGGATTATGTGTGGAAGGGTGGTAGTGAATAACATATAGTGTGCAGTTGTGTGTGCTGATGGGCATCGCCCGTGCGTGTTATTACTGCATCGAGTGTGTGAATTCTTCATGTGCGTAATTGTTAATAGTTTTACTGGACATTTTCTATTTCCCACTTAGTGGGCATTATTCTTGTTACCTTGTTCACCACATGTTATATTGCACAGGTTTGCCCATACCTTGGTTGTGGGTTCTTTTGGTGTGCTAAGGGGGGGGAGATGTGTCATAATGCACTCTGGAATGCCGACTCGCGTTGCTGCCTAGTTGGCATTCCAGGTGCTGTGGAGACGGTTGGAGAGGGATGAGCGCTGGTGTGGCCACAGGGTCTGTTCCAGCAGAAATAAAGACTTACCCCTTTTACTCACCGCCTCCGTGATCACTTCAGAGTGCATGCGAGACATTGTGTGTGAGAGAACATGGTACCTAGTTGAAAGTGTGGTTGTGAGTGGTTGTGAGAATTAGTGGTAGTGTAAGGGTTATAATAGGTAGAATGGGGAGAGTGTAGAGGGTGAAGGAGAGAGTAGAGTAAAAGTGAGTGTATGAGGGAAGGAGTGGGAGTAGAAGGAGGGGGAGTAAGAGAAAGAGAGAGAGGTTGTAAGAGATAGAAAGGAAGAGAGAGCAAGCAGTTGTAGAGGGAAAGGTAGGAGGGAATAGAAAGTAATAGGTAGAGAAGAGTAGCAATAGAGAAATTAAATGAGAGAGGTGTGTAGAAAATCTAAGGGAAAAAGAAGGTGGGAGGAGAAAGAGTAGACAGTGGAAGAGTAGGAGAAGGAATACCAGAGGCTATATGAGGTGAGAGTAGAAGGTGGGAGAGTAGAAAAGTGAAAACCGGAGGGAGTAAAAGGTGGAAGAGTAGGAGAGTGAAGACCGGAGGGAGGAGGTGAAAGTGGTTGCTCGTAACTGAAGCAGGTTACCTCATAGCCCTCTGTGTAGTGACTGGGAAAAGAAAGAGGGATGAGGGGGTAGCATTTATTGTTTATCTGTGAGACTCTTCCAGAGTAGGGCATATTATGGTCTGTATAATTGTCTGGTTTCAAATTTGATAGCAAGATAGGATTGCATATAATCACTTGTGATGCAAGCACATTTCCTAATTACAGATATAGATATTGTGAGAAACCTGAAGGTGTCTCACCCGCTATCCCCTGAGGATCTGTCATCCAGGTGGTCAGGACACGGCCATCGCTATTGGATCCAGTTCCTGGGGGTGGACCAGTGCAGCACGATCACCTGGGTGGGGGTCTTCAGGGAGTGGAAATGGAACACCGAAGGGTGAGACGTGGTATCCCCTTTTTTATGACACCTTTTACCCATCCTACTTCGTAGGATATTTAGAATCTCAACCCTCTATTTTCCGACTCGAACACATTCGCACACTGTGAAAGACAACAGACTAACACCAGAGCCGCTTACCTGACATGTCCCAACACTAGGGCCAGGCAGTCAGGAAATTGCTGATAACTACACACACCTGACTGCCCTTTCCCTTCCCCACAGGGATAAAAGGTGGAGCATGAGAGCACACTTTGAGCAAGGCTGAACGCATGTGGAAGCAGCCATTAAGGGACGGCAGTTCAAGCGGAGGAGAAAGGTGGGGAGATCTGAAAGGACGACCAGGAGGGAATTGTCCTTGCCCTTTTCAACCCAGACTCGCTAAGCCTATGAGAAAGGAAACGTAAGACCGGGAATCACAGCTGGCGAGTGTTGTGAAGGATGTCCGTGGTACATGGGACCCTCCCACACTGATAGCCAGGGCAGGGAGAGCAGTTTCCATCGTGGTACCATCCTTGACTCCAGCGGTAATAAAATGCCAGCGAGTTCAGCACAGCCGGTGAGTCAGAAGGAACTGATAGTGGACCGGACTGTGTTAGGCTAAAGATTACAGTGGCAACATTGTATATGAAGAAAGAAGATAATAGACAGAGGTATTTTGTAAGTTAAATTGGTACCAGAAATAGAGTGGGCTGGCACCATGTGGGTGCTCATTCGAAGGACTGTAGCTGGTACCCCTATCCTGAAAAAAAGAGAAGGTAATGTAGTTTGAGTATGGAAACTACAAGTACCAAGAGGCCTTAGGGGAGGCCGGTGTGAGGTGTCAAAGGGGTCATACGAGGGTCAAGCCAAATCCCTTGTACAGTCGAAAGTCTTTGAAATGTTGTGAAAACGAACTGAACCTTGATAATTGGAAAACGTGAACCCGACAGGGGGATGCCTGCAAATTGAGGTAAATAGTGAAATACATGTGAACATTCTGATGACAAGCATGAACCCGACTGAGGGATGTCCACAGTGAGTTGATGGTCTGAGCCCGACTAAGGGAGGCTAACATTGAGAGAAGGATCGGAGCCCGTCTGAGGGGGATCCAAGGGTGAAGAGTAATCACCCGACGTGAAGATTACCAGAAGGAACTTTTTGTTTTGTTGTTTATAGAATATCAGGCCCTCTGAAGCAAGAAACTTTGCATGAAAGAGACTTGGGCACAGAAGGCACTGATAGTGTGGAAAGGAAACTCTCGTTTCAGTTGGCATGTCTTTCTTTTCGCGAACTGTAAACCTCATGCCAGAGAAGCCCAGGAGTGTGCTGTGCTCAAGAGTCCCGCCTTGTCCCATGCTAAAAACGTGGGGACCCCAGTATTAGAATCCTGAATGATCATTGTTTGAACACTTTCTTTTCTTGTGAACATTATCCCACACTACTTTGTAGCATAGCGGTAAGGATTGGCTATAGATTTTTTTTATATAGGCACTTTTTATTTGACTAGACTCCACTTGTACTGTATTATTATTGTTTGATGGTCGTAGCTTGCTCCCATCTTAGATTTAGGTTTAGATTAGGCGTTTATCTCACCCATTTGTACAGTTTAGTAAACACCCTTGAACTGTGATTGCTTGTGTCTGTCTTACTTTTTTACCATGCCTTCCTTACACTATATAAACACCACAAATTAAGTACCTATTTAAAAAATAACAGATGTTCTGTTCTAAAGGCTAGTAAAGCTTAAGCTTTCCCCTAAAGAAGTCCTTTATAATGCAGCACATGACAAATGAGGGCTATGCCCCAAAGGCGTGTGTGGCTAGCCAGTATTTTGTAAGTAATCGTTACCTTTTTTTTGTGAGTTCCAACCTGATAGCTGTAAGCACATTATTCCAGTTTCTATACCCAACCACTGCCAGTGAAAGAGCCACAATGAAGATATTTCCTAGTGCGTAAGATGGACAAAAGGTTGAGGCAGGCTGGTGTCAGACTCCTCCCCTGTTGATGTCTATACACGCTGATGTTAAGATATGAGGGATCAATGTTCTGCATTGACTTCTGAATAGTGTAAAGTGACTTGAGGGTGATTCTTTGGTTATTAGCCTGTCTGGGGTTTCTTTTTGGCAGTTTTTCAACATGTGCTGTGATGATCCTTCAGATGGTGTCCCTTCTCCCCAGAGTAGAACATTTCCATGAGGCTAGGGAGGTGCGGCTGCTAACCAATAGTCCCCCTAGGGGTGGTAACATGCAGGAGGACCTCATGGGGATAAGGACGGGAGTCTGGGACAAGGCCCATTTAACTCCTAACCCCACCGGGCATTAACAGCTCCCACATCTTCTCTACCTATGATACAGTTGGAAACCATGTCTTATTTTGAACTGTCAGACAAGCTTGTTGCAATGAGTATGGGGACGGAGAGGATGCCGAGCACTCTACGATCAAGTAGGTACTGTGCTCGACAAGCTGTTGTTAATCAAACTAATGTTACGCTAGGGCAGTCACTGCTTTTTAAAGAAAACAGCAAAGAAGGGCTTTGTTCTGAAGGAGAACCCGATGAGCGAGAACGCTGTTGAGAAGCCTGCAAGGTGGAAACTGGGCTTTGGGAGACTGCAGCAAGACATCTCTCCAGTGCAGCAGAGATGAGCAGCCGGACGCCTGGATTTGCATCTTGCGAGTCGGCTGGGAGCCGGTGCACCTGAAGAGGAGAAACTGAGAGGTGGTGGGGTGAATTGTCAATGGGTGGACCGTGCGGTCCGAGAACGGTGCAGAGACTGCCTACTCTGACCTAACATGGAACCGCATAGGCAAATGTATGGGAAGCATGAGAAACTGTGGTGGTGGCGTGACTTGTACCATCCAGTCCAGAGCTGGTCCTCAGACTGCCAACAGTACCTGGCCTACAAAGAGAAGTCAAAGAAAAAGCAGTAGTCGGAAGAATAAACCAGTGCCCCCTGGTAAAACCGGTGAAGCATTCCCCGAGAGAAGGTAACCAGAATAAAGTCTGAGAGAGTAGGAACGTTTGAGACACTGAATCGAGATGAAGAAGTAGATGTCCAAGAAGAAAACGTGCTGTGATTCGTAGTGAGGCAAATTCATGACCATTTGCACAAGAAGGTGGTGCTGGAAAGTCAAGAAGAACTCTTCATCATCCCAGTGGGGGCAATTAACCAAAGGAGGAAAGGAAGAGAGCGGAAGAAGCCCTTGCAGGGAAGTGCAAGATTTGCGGAAGAGGTTGAAGTTAAGATAGCCTGGAAGAGGCTTATAAAGAACTGGGGAGCATGCTAGGAGAAGGGAGTCATTCTCCTAGCCCCATCTGGATAATGTGGAACTGTGTTTCTTTAATTGGTGAACCTTGGAACCTTTCTTTTGTTTATGAACTTTAGAACATTTCTTGAATCTGAGAATGTTGCTCCAAGGAGAGACGCATACCCAGGAGAAGGGAGTCATTCTCCTGAGTGGTACATGATCTCTTTTTCTTAGATTAGAATTTGTGTTTAAGTGAGGGATAGAATAGGAGTTTGGACTAAGACAGTGAGCTTTAATTTGGACTACACAGACTTCCTGACTGCCCGTGTTTTTAGTTGGTTTGAGGTAGGGAAACCACCTCTAGTTAGGGATAGGTAGGTTTGTTTGTTCTATGAATAAAAGTTTATACCAATCAGCCAGTCCGATAGCACAGTGAGTAGAGTGCTCGCTTTGACATCTGTGCAAAGCCTGCTGATGCAGGTTGAATCCCGGCAGGGCCAAACTCATCCTTTCATCCTTCCGAACACTGTGGGTAATAATAAGCAGCGCTCAGATGCCTGAGGGTTTGTAGCGCTATATAAATGCTAAATCATTATTATTTGTATTATTATCATTATTATTATTATTAATCAATATGCCACCTTTTGGTCGGACTCCTCATTCCATGCTGCCGCACTATAACTGGGTTGGCCGCTTCATAGTTTAAGGGATCCGTGTAGAGAATTGGATGAAAAAGAGTTGGACTCTGAGGAATGGGATACCATTAATCAATCTAATCATTATTAGAACCCAGGGAGATGTGCCAGCCAATCCGATGCTGAAGATTGGGGGCATGAATAGCCTCAGTCCCCAGGCTTGTGTTGACTCACACTTTCCCCAGACATCAGCCGCCCCCGGCCCACATACCCCCACTCACTCCCAACATCCCCTACACCTACGGCCCTCTTCAAAGTACCCGCTTACTAGGTATCACTGTCCTCTCTCCCTTGTTGCCTCCTCTCTCTCCAGCCCCACAGCAGCTCGGCCTCCTCTGACCATAGAAATAGAAGAAGGGGTCAATGTACAGCCCCTACTTCCATTTCTATGGCAGCTATTTGCTCCTCGCTGCTTTGCCTAAATAAGCATCCAAACAAAGGTTGCCCGAGATGTTATATCCAATGTTCCTAGTATGGGCTTGGCCATTGATGGCCCACTCACTGCCCTGGCCGTGGCCCAGGCCATTAATGACGGAGCCCACATCGGTGTTAGTGCTTCATTATATGGGCTTTTCCTGCACTTGTCACCAGCCGAAGAATGACTGCACTGGCGCTCACCATAAAAAATACTCACAGAAGCTATGAAAATGGAACTTGCCTCAGTGTGTCTGCTAAACCAACCCAAGAAATGGGAAGTCAGTACTTCCCTTAAACTTGTTTATGTGTTCCTTTACTGTACATGAGAAGTTTTAGAGAACAGATAGATAAACTCAAAACGCATTAGGACAAAACAAAACACCAAACGTCAATTTTATTTTTAAAAAAAATGTAAAAGTTACCTGTTGCCCTTGTCAGATAATTACTTGAAGGACCCGTTGATGGGCAAAGAGTTGCAAAATGTTACTGCGCCATTTGTAGATCACAGCTTTATAGCCAGTAGTGCATTGCAGTCTGGGACTTGTAGGTGCATTCTTATAATGCAAAAAGCAAAACTGCAAGTCCTAGTGTACAAAGATGCTGGCTAAAATACCACAACTGGTTAAAATATAACAAAGACCCTAATGACATGCCTTTGACACGGTTGACCACACTGTCCTTCTTGATCGCCTCACCGGGGCCGGCATATCTGGTTTTGATTTCTCCCGGGTTCAGTCATTTCTTCAAGACGGTTCACAATCTCTCTCTCTTCACTCTTTCCGGTCCCATCCTGCCATTGCTATTTCCCCAGTGTTGTTTAATGTGTATATCCAACCCCTCACTAAGCCGATTTCTTCTTTTGGGTTCGTCTGCTATTGCTGCGATACTCAAATTGTCTGCTGTCTTGACCTTTCTTCTTCTAAAAAGTCTTCCAGGCTTAGATCCTGCCTTAAATCTGTGGGGGAATGGATGAGCCTTAACTGGCTGAAGCTCAACGGTGAGAAAACAGAGGTTCTTGTGGCGTGCTCCGTTATGGAGTCCTTCCTCTGCACCCTCCTGCTTTGGCCCCTGACACTCGGTCCCTTCCCTCCTGCGCTTCCAGTGGTTAGGGATCTGGGAGTTAAGATCTCTTCCGCCCTCTCCATGGAACCTCATATCAAATCTGTGTGTCAGAAGGTCCATCTCCAACTGAAAATTCTTCTCAAGTTCTTCCTTTTGTGCCTCCCCAGTTGCACGCCCCTGTGGTTGCTTCTCTTGCACTCTCCTCTCTTGACTATTGTAATTTTCTTTCCTGGGTCAACCTTTGTATCTAATGAACCATCTTCAGGTTCGTCAGAACTCGGCAGCGAGACCTGCATCTGAGTCCCCCAGGACAGTGCATATCTCTCTCGTTCTCTGCCATTTGCATTGGCTCCCTGGTACCAAACAGGTTCATTTTAAAGAGAAATGTCTTGTCTTTCGTGCTTTACATTGCTTAGGCCCCAAATATCTTCAAATTAAATTTTTCTGGTATGTTCCTTCCCATCCCCTCCACTCAGCTGAGGGCAGGCTTGTGTTAGTCCCACGCTTCAGACATAAGTGCAGAGGCGGGCGCTCCTTCTCGGTGGTGGCGAGCTAACTCTGGAACTCTCTCCCTCTGACCCTCCATGCTATGGATAGCTTTCTTTAGTTCAGACGTGCTCTGAAAACCCACTTGTTTTAGTTACATTTTTTTCTCTGCTGCCTTGTGTGAGGGGTCAGTAATCAGAGGCGGACAACTGCTGTTTTTCCCACAATTAAACATTTTACTAAAGAAAAAGTTTTCCAAATAGTCCTAGCTAATCCTACTCTACCTGGGAATTCCATACCTACACTAAAGGCTAAGGGAATAACTCCTAACATAAACAAACTGGATGTTTAGTGTGAGGGCCAAAGTAAATCATGGACATCATAAAAGAATAAGCAAAAAATACCAGTATTTGGGATGACCTTGACCCTTCCCCAGGATTTTTCAAAGTCAACTTCTCCAAATGTTCGAAAGGAAAAATAAAGTCTTGAACCAGTTCTTGTAAGTAAAAGAAAAGTTCAGCAAACAAAAATCCACTGGTAACAGTTCTTCAGCTTTCAGTTTAAAGATCCTCTTCCAATTCCAGCCAAGAAAATAGCACCGATGTAAATCATGGATATTCTGTTTCCAAGATTGTTTGCCACAGTTCACCACAGAATAGAGTAACAACTTATCCTTCTGCAACTTTACAAATGTTTATGACCTCTGTAGTGTACTTGGTATAATTGTCAGGATGCTTATTCTTGTTTTTTTGCTTGCCACACTTCTACTACTGTTACCGTGGGAACATACTACCTTGAAGCTGTATTGCCACACTTCCAGCTTCAGATAACAATGTCAAATCTGTATCAGAGGACACCAGACAGGTGGGTAGATTTAAATAGGGTTTGCTTTACTATAAAATGGATTCACCTCTTGACTTGGGTAATGCTTATTCTTCTTGTCAATACAACAGCATCTGTGTTTAAAGAATACTTGTGCTTAATGTTACAGGGTTCTGTCTTGAAAGGAAAAACAGATTTAGGCACACACGACCACTATTTTAGGTAGATCGTTAACCTAAGTGCTTGTGCTTGAGCTGGTATTCCCACGTATTATAACGGAGATGTTTTCTAACTCCTATCGGGAATCACAATTGGCCACACGCGATCTTCCTTTGATGCTGTATTTGTAACAATTGTGAAAGTCAACGTTAAGGGTTTCAGAATGTTTTGACTAGTGTTCCCTCTTTAATTATAGGCTTGCGACCACTCCGCCAACATTAAGAGTTCAACAAAAGGAAACAAGATGCTTTTCTTGGTGCGCAAGCACATAATTTCCATTGTCAGTAATACCTTTCACATAGACGAACAGTTTATACTAGCTTCTACTCTTAAGTGAGTCACTTTAGAGCTGGTAACAGTTACCGGCAAGGGTTTCTGAGCGAACCTGAACAGCAAGCTTCACTCACCGGCTCTAGGAACACTGCGGCAGTGGGCTGCTTCACCTTCCCGACTTCTTCCACTTCTACTACGGCTTTAGGCACACTTGGGGTCCACACCCCTCGGCAGCACAGGTGTCTCAGGTCCAGCCATGCCAACTGGGAATCTCCTTCACTCCTTTGTCCCTCGGCTTACATTCTATGGGCCTCGGGCTTCAGCACAGTCATAGCCCTGGGAAAACATTCACTCTCAGCACGTCTTTATCAGTGCAGCCATGGTAAGGCAGGTTTTATGAACACAGAACCCTCTCAGAACTTGCAGGTGAAATCTGTTTTCTCCACATCCCGGCGTCCTTTAAGTGTTCACACTCCCTCATGAAGAGTAAGCCTCATGCTATTTGGTTTCTGCTACTGCTGCCAGCCTTACAGCTCCTGTTCCAGCTCCTTCCTCCTTCCCTCTCCTGCTTCAGCCTATTATGCCTCATAGGTGGAGCAATTGGTTTCAGGTGCAGGCCATTAATGTCAATTGCCTGACCATTGCAAAAGGCTGTTAAGCCTAATTGCCTGTCCTTTGCATCTACATGCCTCTTCAGCCCTCTTCTTCGTCTCAGTACCTATGGGATTCTGGGACATGTAGTTTACTTTATCAAAGTTATGTTTTTCTACTTCTTTGATTTGGCAAAAAGCAAACAAAAGGGGGGATTATGAGGAAAGTTAAAAAGTGGTCCCTACCAGTCTTCCTGGTCTGATAGCCCCCTGCCCCGAATATGATCCTTTCCCAGTAGACCAGCCCCAGGATCAGAAAGTGCATGCCTTTCCCTGGCCCCATGAGGATGGTCCCAGACCAGGTTTCTAGGAAGAATCCCATCATATTCTTCACACCTGGTACTCAAGCACCAGGTTGCCTTCTGTTGCTCGTGCTCGCTATAAATGCTCATAACATAACATACTTGCTAAAAGTGATGTTGTTTTACAGAGAGGTAATTGATCGGTTTGTCATCAAAATATTGTTAATTGTCTCATTGGTAGATCAGTACCATACCTGAAATGAATAATATCCATTTGAACAGTACACCAGGGGTTTCGGAATATTCTAGTGGTCATTGAGGGGTCTTTTGACAACTAGGTTTAATAGAAACGTTTCAGATGTATACATTGTGAAATAAATGTTCTTTTTTTTTCTTTGATACACAGGTAGACTTTGCGCTTATCCTGGACCCTTGGAAAACGGATTAATTAATCACACAGAATTTACGTATCAGAGTTGGATTCAGTTTTCATGCAATGAGGGGTAAGATTCATGGTGATCGAAAATAACACACCTAGAACCAGTTTTGAAGTGCCCTGTGTATAACATTGTATGTTCTAGGTGCTTATTAAGTTAGTTGTTCATAAAATTTTGCCAATCCTGCAAGAACCTTGGATGAAGGAACAGGCTGAGCCTCCACCTTCGTGTTGGGGTTCTGGGGAGTGATTGGACAGGGATGGCGTTTGTAGCCCATGCAGAAGGCAGGACCAAAGTGTCAGTGGAATACGTCATGCCCACTCCCGTAAGCACCCCCAGTTATCACACATTGAGCTTGTGTTAGGAGCACATGCAGACACTCAGGACAATTCCTGGACGTGGAAAGCCTCCATTGGAATGAGGGAACGCCTCCTTCTTAATGTTCATTTGCAAGTTAGCACTTGTGCACTTGGTGCATGAGAATGGAGCACTAAACGGCTGCTCTCTTGTAATAGGAAATTACATAAGGAACACACAAGTGGACACGAAAGATTAGTAAGATTCCCATGCAGTTTCTAGAATCAACAGGTGATAGCTAAATAAGCAGCTGGTGGGTCATTAAGTGATCACAGTGACAACATCATAGAATGAAGAAACACCATCGGGGCGAGGAGACCCTTCCAATGGCTGAAGCAACATGCAAGCTGCTAGGCATGGCTGCCTTTGATTGTCTTTAAGGGTGCTCGTTTGACAAACATTGCTGGGCCTACTGAGCCCTACCTAAAGGCTTGGAATAATAAACATACACTGGAGCAAGATTATTTAAGTGTGGGCCAGTCTCACAAAGAATTTGATGGCTGCTCAATGCTCTCAAATGTGCTCAAGGGCTCTTAAGTTTCTTGTGAGGAATTTCAAGAAATGACAAAAACGTGCACAGTACACGCCTGATTCCAACTGGAATTATAAAGGGCAAACATAGTTGAGATGAAACAGAGCCCTGTGCATAGGGCACACACCCAGGGGGATAAGGCATTGTGCAGGGGTTGCAGTGCCGGATGAAATGGGTGGAGAGAGCAGGTCAGGGGAAGAAATAGGGCCGAAGGGAGTGGAGTGTTCAGTGATTGGTGGGATGTTTTTTTGAAGAGCAGGGTGTTGAAGCATCATGCCTTGAGCAGATAACTCGGATCTCCATTTGAGATCTCTCGTTTGAGTTGGCATGTCTTTCTTTTCGCGTGGCTGGGCAACACTGCCACCAATCACTGCTTCTCTGGACTTCCAATAGCTTTGCATCTAACATATGGGCCAGACACCCAACTCCATTGATGGGGAAGAAATATCTCACTGGCCCTGGTGATGAGCCACAGAAAACACACTCTTGTTCTGCAACCTGCACTCCAGTTCATGTGCTAAGACTGAATGGGCAAGGATGAATGTTCTTTGGCTGTCAAGGGGCTCAGTGTCCAATGAAGTGATATATTCAGTGGTCGAGGTGTATAAAAAGAAATAGTGGAACTATGTTTCCTGCTGGCCAGCTCCCCATAAACCCCACTGTCGTTCCCCCTCACACGCGCAGTAGAAACCCCATTCCTGGGTTCCGCCTGCCCTCAATTCCACTCCCACCACTGTGTATAGGCTGAAACAAACGCAGTGAAAGAAAATGCATTTTTTATTTTTTTTATTTCTTGATATACTCATAGCCAACATGGCTTTGCATATATACATAGAAGAAGTTAGATGTGGAAGCTATGAAATCACAATTTAAACATTTCATCAATACAAAGATAATCAAAGATTGATCGCTTAAAAACCTAAAAAAACAAAATGAGAAGAATAAATGGATAAAAAAACAGATCGCAACTATCAATAGTAAATACCTTTTGATAAATTATCTAAAGCTTCTTGACATTTCATATAAAATGTCACCATAAAATACATACAATTCTAATAATTTCCTTATATAAGCATGTTCCACATTCATGATTTTCCAAACAGTCTATTTTATTTCTATAGGATTTAACATATTTATTTCTCAACATCTTTCGGCTTTCACAGTTGGTTAGTATGTGCTCGAGTGTTTCAATGACATACACCCCACAGAGGCGGCACATGCGTCAGATCTTAGGATCTGTATTCTTGCGCCAAAAGTCTCTATATTAAATTTAAGCAGTAGATATTGTCTGATGACATAGCTGTCTGGGTATGCAAACATGTATCTGGGTAGGGATTCGTGCAATATCCTATTTCGTACAAAGGGGCCACTATTTATATTAGTAGCTAGCTGAATGAGGTTAGACTCATAGCTATAGCTATTTAATTTGTTTTTTAGCCATCCTTTACACGATTGCTGTCTCTCATCATAATTGTCTCTATTATATGTTGAAAACCAAGTGGTGTGGAGTTTAGCTGATTTTGCCAAGGTACCCATACTCTCGAAACTGTCTTAGCTTCAAAGAGATTATACTCTCTTGTCAACTTGTGGTCCCAGGCTTCCACTCCATACAACTAAACAGGGACAATCCTAGTGGAGTATAATAGCAGGATAGTCTGGAGTGACCATCCCTCATTGCTTCCTACAAAAGAGCTTAGCGCATAAGTCTACTTCATACATTTAATTTTAGTCTCACACCAGTGGACCTGTCATTTTTAAGTTTCATTGACTATCACACCCAATATGTATATTGTTGCACACGTTCAACTGGTACATCATCAAATTTCCACACAAAATTAGGGTAGGATGAATGTTCTTTGGCTGTCAAGGGGCTCAGTGTCCAAGGAAGTGATATATTCAGTGGTCGAAGTGTATGAAAAGAAATAGTGGAACTATGTTTCCTGCTGGCCAGCTCCCCACAAACCCCACTGTCGTTCCCCCTCCCCGACTTATGGACCCTCCATATGGCTGCTTTGTTCTCTCATTACTCTTCCTCACACATAAATGGTGGCAACCACTAGGAGGACCTTCTGGCTTCCTTTTCCAACTCCAGGACCATCATAAATGTCTATCGAAATGGTACCATCCTGGTACAAGGGCCTCAAGCCAACCTCTTACTTTTTGATAGGCTCCTTCCTCGCCTTATCAATTTTCCTCTTTCCTCCTCACTGGCTCCTTTGCCACCTACTTCTATGGCCGTCCATGCTCCCCTGTCAACTTTGTCCACCTTGGCTTCCTTGCCACCTACTATCCTCACCACTCCCCTCACAACTCCCCCCTTGTCACTTTTACTCCCTTGCCTACTCTCACTACACTGGAACCTCGTCAGCCTCTCCCATGCTGATGCCATGGCCACCTACTGCAGCCACATCTGGAGCCCTCTTGCCTCCTGCAGCCTCTCCCATACTGGTTCCCTTGTCATCCTTGCCCCCTCTGCCTACCCTTCCTCTATCTCTCAGGCACTCTTACCGCTTACAGGGGGGACTTTTGTCCACTGCACCCTCCCCCCGTATGTCTTTCAAAAGTGGCAACCCACTCGATGTTGCCACACTAAACTCTTGCTCTGCGGTCAAGCACTCTTCTGACATGTGCCACCTCATTGAACTCCTGCACCTTTATGTTCTTGCTCTTACTGAGACATGGTTTAAGGGCAGCTCTGTCACCAGTTTTGACACACCTGCCTGAAGGCTACAAGATCCTCTCCGTGCCCAGGCCCAACAGGCCAGGCGGTGGAGTAGCCTTGATCTTTCCTGAGTGGATCTCTGCTTCCATTATTCCCACTCAGGTCTACTCCTCCTTTGAAAGCCTGGTCTGCAGGCTGTCTCTCTCCCCTGTCTCCACTCTTAGTCTGGCCACCTTCTATCGGCCGCCGAGCCAGTCCACCCTCTTCCTCTCAGAATGGGCTGGCCTCTTCTCTCCTCTCCTCTCCTCCTCTTCCTAACTCCTACTGCTGGGGGATTTTAACATCCATCTTGACTCTCCAGACTCCTCAGGACCTTTCCGTATCCTGTTTGACGCCCTTGCTCTTTCCATTTGACCCTTTGGTCTACCGCACACTGCTGGCCACACCTTGGATGCTCTCAGCTCCATGGGCATCCCACTCTCTATTCCTCTCACTACCCCACTCTCATGGACTGATCATTCTCTTCTCTCTTCTCACTTGAAGCTCTCTTCTGCTTTTGCAATGGCACACCCTACACCACCTCCTGGCTTCAAGGTCATCCGACCCATGAAAAGAGTGTCAGTGGCAGCCTTTCCCTCCACCTACTCTCCTCCGTCTACTCCTGCAACTGACTCCCACCCTAATACAGCCCTTTCTAATTTTCACCGTTCCATCTCCAACACTCTTGACATTCTTGCCCCTGTCATGAAGGTGCGACTGAAGCCTGCCAAAAAGTGCAACTCGTGGTACGACTCTAATCTGGCTGCCTTTAAACGCAAGTGCAGAGCAGCGGAACGGAAATGGGAATTTTGAGGTACACGCTCTGACATACTGGCCTGCCGCCTTCTTCAAAGGCAATATAGACTCTGCATCCGCTCCAAGTGAAGAGTCTACATTCAAGCCTGCATCTCCGCAGCATCTAACAACACGGACAAACTTTTTGAAGTCTGCAGGGAGCTGGCCAACCCTACTGCAGCCCCATCCTCTACTGCACCCACCCAGTCCCTGTGCTAGGCCCTGCTCTCACATTTCACCACCAAAACACAGGACATCCTGTCCACACTCTCTTCCGCTCCCATTCCTTCACCAGCATCTCTTGGGTCCCCCCCCCAGTCACACCTGATGAGGTCTCTAGACTAGTCTGATCTATGAAAGCCTCTTCCAAACAGGTGGACCCCCACCCTTGCAAAACCATCTTGGACAATATTGACACTCTCGCTCCAGCCTTGGTCGACCTCTGTAACCGCTCTTTTGCCACTGGAGTTTTCCCCTCTCCTCTCAAGCACTCTCTTGTGTACCCTCTGCTCAAAACTCCGTCTGACGACCCGTGTTTTCCGGCAAACCATCGCCCGATCTCTATCACCCTTTTCCTGGGAAAACACCAGGCGAAGCTGGCTATCACCCAACTTACCCTCCACACTGAATCTGTTGGTTGTCTCCATGACCATCAGTCTGGCTTTAGAGCACCCAGAGGCACGGAAACCGCTCTTCGGAACACCCATGAAGACCTGCTCTCAAATCTTGACTCTAACTCTCCCTCTGTGCTCATTCTTCTTGACCTCTCTTCTGCTTTTGATACAGTAAACCACAACATCCTGATCACCTGCCTCCCTGATACCCTGGGCATCACAGATCAGGCCCTGGCGTGGCTCACCTCTTTTCTCTCTGATCGGCCCTGCCAGGTGAAACTCCAGTCCTTTCTCTCCTCTATCACTCTCTCTACGTGTGGTGTCCCCATGGATCTAACTTGTGCCCCTGGTTCTTCAATATCTACATGGCCACCTAGGATCTCTACCTTTACCTCTAACTTTCAGTGTTATGCGGATGACACACAGCTCTCCTTCAGGCTACCCTCAGCCTCCTCCTCCTCCTCCTCTGCGCTCATCCATGACTGTCTATCCACAATTCATTCTTGGTGTGCTGCTAGCGATCTCTGCCTGAACGCCAGTTAGACAGAGATTGTCCTCATTGGGACCCGTGCTCCTGCTTTCCCACTTTCACACTGGCCGGCTGCCCGCCCTTGGCCCTGCACCTAACCTACCAATGAGGCAAAAAATCGTGGAGTCATCTTCAACTCTGCTCTCTCCTTCTCTTTGCACATCTCAGACATCTCCAAAAAGTTGCACTATCAATTGCACCTTCTCAGAGGTATTCTACCTTTTTCTGACTTTCCCCCCAGAGGCTCACCACTTTGAGAGCCCTGGTTCTCTCCAGGCTGGACTAGTGCAACAGCCTCTTTCTCAACCTTACTCCTTCTACTCTGCGTCACCTACAACTCATCCAGAACACAACCGCAAGACTTAGTGAACCCTTATGGTCCTTTTAAGTAAGGTAACACATCGTACGATGGATGGGATGGAGAATAACTCTCACAACAAATAAGAAGACCAACTCAAAAAGTTGGCAAAGTATCTGCTTCATTCACAATTGTATAAAACAGGGAATGCAACGGACATCAACGGACGTTGCAGTGCATGGTCTCAATGCATTTAATAAAAAACATTACTTTTATAGCAAAAACTTGTCAGACGTGACATCATACTACGTGGCAAACTACAAAAACCTACATGGATTGCGAATTGACAAAGGGGAGTATCTAAGTATACTTTCTATAAGGGATTGGATTGTGATTGGGTCTCTATAGTCAGGTGGGCAACTCATGCCCTCCCTTAGTGCAAGTCATCTTTCACAGTGATTAGAAACACGATATATCATTTGCTCTCAAACTATATGGCCCTTCATTATATGGCCCTCTACAATTGGTTGGCATGCTTGTACCCTTCTGGAACATTCAATTCTCTAACAGCACGTGAGCTGGTACCCTAGGTGCTTGTGGGTGGACTTGACCGTACCTCCCTACCCAATTAGCCCATCATCTCTCATGACTCATGCCTCTGCCATTCAGATTGTCTTTGAACTTGGCCTTGTAGTAGCTTTTCTTCTCAGGGAATATAAGGGAGCGTGAGCACGTTCTTATCAACGTTCAGGCTTGCATGCCCACATCTATTTACATCTTGAACTCACGTGACTGGAGACTGTGAATCAGCCCATTTTATAGCATTTAATTGTCCTAAATATAGAAAGTTGGCACTCATGCTGTTCTTTCTTTGCAACTTAACAAGGGATGCCTCTGCGTCTCATATTCACTGTTCTTCAAGGACTGATAACCAGTTTTGCCTGCTTTTGCCTTTGACACTAGGCCAAGCATTCTTCCTTTGGTCCATCTTCGAGCCTCAGCTTATTTCTTTGCTGCGACACACACACACACACATTAATCCTCCTTTTCCATGGTTGAGCTTACTAAAATTGTAACATCAAATGTCCAGATTTTACAGCACATCATTAAAAACAAAGGCTAAAGAATTCACCCATGTGACAGCCATGAGGTTGTAAAAAAGTCACTCACCCCACGGGTGGAAAAAAGTCACACGTTCTGCCTGAATGCACAGGTTTCCTCAGACTATTGCAATACAATTGTGCCGTAACACCATAGAGTTTAAAAAGAAAGGCAGTTACAGAATGTTTCAATTTCTGTTACATCACGTATTAGCAGTCATGTGACCGCATCAATAGAAGTCTCTCACACACCCGTTATCTTACCCTCCATCTAGGAGTGGTTAGTTTACTATGTAAATAGTACTAGATATGATGTTAACGTTCAAAGAGATAATCTCTAAGTACAGCAGATTAATATCTGTTGTTTATATGGAGTAAACAGATAAATTGTAGCATTTAGTATTGCCCATATTAAAAATGAATTCATTCAAAGATCGGTGTACATCTTGATGCACTAATGTGCTTATTTTTCATAACATGACTGAAAGCAGCTAGAATAGCTGCAATCAGGCATAAGCTCCCACTAGGAGTGAGCGCTTGCAAGCCTTAGTGCACTCACAGCGGTCATGAACCATCCTATTAAAGGGGAAGTGCCTTACTTTCATGATGCCGCAGGGTTCAGCAAACTGTCCCTGCCAATGGTTACGTCACCTAAGTAGGTTTCATTTTGTCCGCACATGAAAGTGTTCTCGATTCTTTACATCGCCATCAGATTATATAAGGTCTATGCCCTCTCTTCTTTGGTCATCCTTCTCAGTGCGTCACACTCATTTCTTGTGACGTCACCAGCCTTTCCTTTTCACGTCTTCACACTTCTTCAGGCATCTCCCTCAGGAGTCAGCATCTCTTCGGGGATACATCATATAGGGTTTTCTCAGTCGATACCTTGTCTCAAAGGCCCTTCGTGGTATAGGTACCATTACTGGCGTTGCACATGTCGCAATTTCGGGTTTCAAACATATAGGCAAAATAGGAGCGGGACTTCCTGCTGAGGCATTCAGCTGCTCCTCTACATTATCCTTGGCCTCAACCCCAGGGACCGCATTTCTCCAGCGCTTCAATCCCTGGCTGCAAGGATCAAGTTCAAGACCCTCTGCATAATCCACAAGGCTTTATGGGCTGGGGCCCACACTATCTGCAATGCTCTCTTTATAAATACTCTCCCTCCAGAGTCCTCTGGTCGTCCTCCTCCAACTCTATGTGGGTGGGCCGCTTTCACAAACAGAGATTTGAAGGTAGATCTTTATCCTCTGCAGGTGCCTCCCTCTGGAACAGCCTCCCTGCCTCCCTCCTTCTTGAGTCAGAGCACCTTAAGTTCCAGAAACTCCTCAAGACCTTCCTCTTCTCTTCCTCCTTCTCTCTCCCTCTGCCCTGCTAACCTCTGTTTCTTTTTCTCCACCCTCCTTCTCCGTTACTCCGTTACTCCGTTCAGTTTTTTGCTGACTGGTTGCCTGGTTCACCTTCAGAGCCTTACAGGTCCCAGGCCCCCCTGACAGTCTTTGCCCTTGCCTCTGTGCCACTGCACTATGTTCAGTATTACTGCACTTTCTGCTTACACTCATTCAGCGAGGCAACCTCTCTGCACTTAACCCAGGGCCCTGTTGGACTGGAAACGTTTGTCACCCCCTCCCACCCCCTGCTTCTCGCACCTCCGTCTGTACGCATGCGTCACCTAAATGTACCAGGACGAGTACATTTGTTTGACATGTCCCCCCCACACCGCTTTTTCTGTCAACCCACCCTAGCTGGGTCAAAACTGTAACACTTCATGCACTTGCACTAGGAGAAACGCTGTCTGGCCTAGTATGCTAGTTTTCTGTTTAGATCATTCAGGAAACTTCAAGGCCTAAGATTGATTACTGTATCCCCTTGTTCCCTTCCCGCCTTGAAGCACTTTGAAGCGCTCCACCTGTGTATAAGAGCTGTATCAATGAACAATCATAATCACAATTACGCGCAATACAAACCCCATACCTGGCTTCGCCTTCCCTCCTTACACTGCCACTACTGTATAAAGGCTGAAAGAAACACAGTGAAAGAAAATGCATTTTAAACAACCGCCATTGCCTTTATTTATTGTCCCCCACAGCATGCAGCTTTATGCACCCAGCATTCGCACCTCTTAAGGGGTATGCTTAAGATTAAAACCACCACTCCCACCTACCCATTAACTGCATGTAGAGCTGTACCTGCAGTATTTTCATGTTAAGTTCCTTAAATTCAAAAGAAACATTCTGATTACAACGTGAGAAGGGCTAAAATGGGCCTTGGGAATGGATTTTGTCCCAAGCAGGCCACTGAAAAAATAACAGCTCCCAGCAGTTCTACGATAGCTCACCATGATGTGAGGTTGGAGCTGATCCAGCAGGTCCAGGTCTGAATCCCCAGCAAGGCAAAAGCAAAAAAGAAACGCAATTGCTGTTTTTAGGAACGGTTCTAAGCAAGGGAACGTTGTACCTCGCTCTGGCACCTTGACCCGCTCCAACCCCCACCTTGGCCTGCTCGGACTGGCCTGTAGGGCAATAGGCCCATGGTCAACCAAAAATACAAAATGCTGGTGTGGGTCAGTATTTTTGGTCAAAGCAGGCCACTTGTTTGGCCAAGGTCGGCTAGTTTGATGAGTTACTTCACTATGCGGCTATTAGTTAACCAGTGTTGCTGAATAAATAAATATTCTTTAAAATGCACAATTTGCATCTCATTTTATCAAAAAACTTCTTGTTGGTTACTATTCAAACACTGTCACAAAAGGAACGAATAGCCATTTGCAACTGTGGGCCACTTTTTCATTGGGGCCCAAGACAATTGTATTGCCCAGTCTGACCCTTCCCCCCCTCCACCATGCAGTGCACTGAAGTGCAAGTTTAAACTTCTTCCTACACTTTTATTTGAAAATGAAACCATTCGGACAGTTTCTTTTTTTAAATAAAAGTATGGAAACTGTGAAAATTATTAAAAATAAAATAGAGGAACGCCTTCCCAACCGCTCCCACCCACTTCGACCACTGGATATATTTCTTAGCATTATAAAGGAAAATGCATAACCGAGTCGTGAGATTCCTAGCCCCTAAATTCTCCAATGGAAATCTCTGCGAAGTAGACCCTCATATGGTCTTTATGACAGATGTCGTTTCGAAAATCCCAGGAGGGTTACGTTCCTCCTATCTGATATCCACTTTATTGTAAGACAGCATAGACTTCTGAGAAAACATATTAGCAGTTGTTTTCCTTTTTTTGCACTTGAAAACAAAGTGTTTTTACCTCTGCATGTGAAAAGATGAGTGAGGTGCCCCCAAGAATTAAGTAGTCTGATGTGAGAGGCCTTCTGATTAAATGTAACGTGCATCCCCTAACACTGCTCTCAAATGACTTGGATAGTTAGCATTCCTGCTCCTGGCATGCACTACCGAAATTGATAGGCAAGAGAAATTGCACATCTACAAGTGGGCTGCAGAACATATATTTTATTAAACCATCCGAACTGCTAGGCTATTATGCAAGTCTATGCAAAAAGGACGAGCTTAACTTAAGGGGTTAAAACAAATTCCAAATACAATAGCATGCTTTATTGTGATATTTATCATTCTAATCCTGAGTGTCACATGAAGAGGGACACACGTCTAGTGTGTACTAGCCAGCCCCGTCGTATGACACGGAGGTAATGAGGAAGCCAACTTAAGCCAACAGGGGGAAGAATTGAAGCCATTTCCCTCTTCTATCGCATTGTCTCCCGAGACAATCAATCCATGGTTTGCAATGGGAGATGATGGCCAAAGTATTGGACCTCATTGAGCAGCACCTTCAGGCATTGGAGAGAGGGACGTTATTTCATGAAAATGCCAGAGGTAGTGGAAGTGACCTCACACGACCCTTGACCTCTGATGACATCACAGGAAGTTATGTAATTTGACCCCACAGAAGTGACATCCCGTAAAGCAATGGAACATGACCTTTCACCCCTCGACAAAACAGGAAGTGGCGTTACATAGCATTGTTTCTAAGTACACTATGAAAAATATGGCTACGCCATCACTGTAAAGTGATATACATTTCATACAAGAGTGGATCACCATATGTATCGTTAATATCAGTGCGTATAGGCCCATATTACAAAATCACTGTGAATGCAAGCAGACGTTCCAAGGCCAAATGATACTGATGTGTTATTATATAGCACTTGCTTAAGCCTTCATATAGAACAAATACACATACAATATCAGCCAACCTATGTTGGTACTCATTTATCAACCTCTGCAGGATGAAAGGCTGAGTTGACCTTGCTGGGAGTCAAACCTGCAACCTGCAGATCACACACGCATTGCAGCAGCCAACGCTAAACCCACTGAGCTATCTTACCGGCTAGAGCTATCAGAAAACCAGCCACTCCAGAAACCAAAAAGCCACATGCTGCTGGCCACAGTCCATGTGCCTCAATTTTAAAAAAAAAGAAAAAAAGAAGAAAAAAAAGAACAAAACCTTATTTTGATTTTTATTTTAGGGGTAGAAAGAGAGACCACAGGGGTATCAAGGGAGACCTCAGGGGTCGCAGTTGCGACCCCTGGTTACCCCTAAATAACGTCCATGCGTGGAGAGTGTGAGGCACCAGCACCTTGGGGCAGCACACAGAGAGCCTCAGGTGGTCTATGATCTGCCCTGAAAAGATTTCTGCTGAGTCCATCAATAGGGCAAGGCACAAAACAAGTCCCCTGTTGTTGCTACCCTACCCATGCCATGGGCCCGTTGCCTCGAAATGTGTCCCTAGGGGGATAGGTGAAGCAAATGGAGAACATGCGCGTTTGCGTGCCAGTCCATAATGTGCATGGGCACCCTGTACTCCGGTACATACAAGCTCATGCAATGTTAAAGGCAGAGCCTTCATTGCCTAGATGTAAGAAAACTCACCTGGGGAAGGGAAGCGGGCAGATATAAGTGCTAGGTGCAAGAGGTGCAAGCCTCTTCACTGATGCGCTCCTTTATTCTAACCTATCCCTTAACAGGGCTTAAAGGGGGGGGCAGCCCAGTTCAGGAAACTAATATATTGCTACAGCAGAAGGCAGTATTGCAGAAAATAAATGCATTTCAAATGGTTCAATCCCTCTAGTCAACCAATAATCGTTTCTTTTTATTTGGTGCATCAGTCGCCAATGTGTTTGAAAAAATACATTTATTTATTTTATTGGACATTTGTCTGGCGCCTATTCAGATGTGTTTCCATGCGCCACAAGACAAAATGGGGCAGAGGGGTGGGGACGACGACAAGGGAGTAACAACAAAAAACGGCTATTTTGGCCTTGTGTCAATCCTACCGTGCAAGTGCATGAGAAGGTGTTAAGTGCAGGGGGTGATGGGGGTAGAGGGAGAAGTGCAGGAGAGGGGCACCCCCAGGGAAGGGGGCAGGGAAGTGCTGGGGGTCCAAGAAGGTAAGTGCCAGGGGCAAAAGGGGACTGGGAGGATGAGTGCGGTTGGCAGGGTGGACCAAGTTGGGATAGTCTGGGAAATGGAGCCTGACGGCAAATGCTGGCAAAGGATGCACGGGGACTGGTGGGAGTTGGTCTGGCCCCTGTATGACTCTGAAGGGACTTGTCTCCAGTCATAGCGACAGAGGGAAAGTTAGCACGGGAGGGGGAGAGGGAAGGAAGAGGAGAAAAGGAAAGGCTTGAGAAGTTTCTGCTATTTTAGAAGATCCGGATCAAGTCGGAGGGGGGGAAGGAAGGCCATTCCAGAGGGAGGAGCCAGTCACACAAAGGGATCTACGTCCCACTCTCTGCTTGGAGAAACGTTTGGCATTGTTGAGCTTTGCCAGTCTAAGACCGTAATCTTTTTTAGGCTGATAACTTTGTTGATGACTCGATTTTATGGCACAGTCACTAGTCATATTCCTGGCAACCATATTCAGTGGGCATGCTCTGTTACTTTTTTCTCCAGAAACCATCCTGTAGTACATTCTGAAACAATCCCATGTGTGTCAAATCCTCCCACTCTTGCACCCACCATCATTGTGCGGAGACTCCGGTGTCGCATACAGCAGTATTGTGTCACCTCCCGCAGATCAAAGGCAATTTCAGAAGCTATATCGCCCATAACTGCCCCACTATGAGCACAGCTGTCAGGTGCAATATGTCTTCACTAACACCTTGCTCACTATGTTCTCCTTAAGGAACCCAGTGTCCCTAATGCTTTTGATTATCACAATTGATCCTGGGCTGTCCGTGGCCTTGCATGCATATTCGCCAGATGTTCTGTCTGACTTTGATTTGATAGATGGCCTTTCTTTATAAGACTTGTAACATAAGAGAACATTGAGGGCAATGACCCTGTCTCTCAAACTTAAATTCTAAAGGATAGTCCCAACTGAGGCTTGCCTAAAACACCCAGTCTGAATGGATGAGGAAGAAACACAAATATTTGAAAAAGATTGCCCAACAAACAGAGAAATATATAAATGAATGTTTTTCCCTCATCCATTCAGACTGGGTGTTTTAGGCTGGCCTCTGTTGAGGAGACTATCCTTTAGAATTTAAAGGCATGGTCTAGTAAACATTCGATTTTAGAAAACTTTCCTATGGACCTTACCTGAGTTTTCGTCCATTAAACGCACGCTTAAACAGGCACCAGGGAGCTGCCATTTTGTGATAATCCTATCACTTGCTGCTTTGCCCTGGCTGACCTGCTTCTGCGGCACTAAATCAAATCCCCCGCCCCTGAGCCTGACATCAGCAGACTCGTACCGCCCATTTCCCAACGCCAAAGCAAGTCTCGTGTCAACAATCGCTGCGCCTCAGCTAATGACGTGTCGCCATGGAAATGGCAGGACGCCTCTTTCCTCAATAAGTATAAACAGACCGTTTCCCAACACACAGCAGCAGATTTTCGATTCCATTCCTCTCTCTGTGTTACTTTGAGTATTCTGTGACTCGTTTCTGTGCTCTGGTCAGCTACCTTCGCCGCTTGTAGCCCGTGTGAACACCTGTACCATCTCTGTAAATTATTTTACTTTGTTTACCACACAATGGCTACAATAATGCCCTATATGTACGAGCCCGAGTATACCGAGGAGGAACTACTGGAAAGGGAAGCACGCGAAAACGATGGGGATTCGGACGGCAGATGGGAGGACGATTCAACAGATGAAGAGCCTGGGCCTAGTCGCATGGACGGCGTCTCCACCTGGTGCACATGCAATCGGTGCGAGCTAATGCCAACGAGGACGAGAACTGCTGCTGCTGAGAAAACTCGGGATGCCTGGCCTACATTTCGGAAGGCGAGCCACGACCGCAATGCATCACCGAGCTGCCAGACTTCAGGGCAGCCTGCCTCACACGGGCCGTGTTGAGAATAATGATGGTGTTTATGCACGAACTTCGCGCAACTGTTTGTCCTCGTAATCCGAGGAATGAGTAAGTATACTCTGCTTGTCATGCCACTCCTATTTCATGTTCTTCTACTATATCCAAAATTATATATTCATATCATAGTAACGCATGAAAGTCGTTTAATAGTGTGCATTGTTTAGATAGCATTTGTCCGTGCAGAATGCCATTAGTTACAAGAATTGTCATTGACAACATACGTTTATTAAACTTATCTTGGTCATTTAAAAACAGTTTGTTTCATTCCTTTTCACAGGTGGTACAGGCTGGTGGCCGCCTATCGTTCCTATACATGGTGGCTCCACGGGAGGCTTGGACACCGCGTTTGAAGAGTGATACCCACCTGTGCCGTTCGTGCCATAAGAGAAACATTCCCGAGTGACAGCGGTCAGTACAGGGGATTTTCTCTCGCTGTGCTGCAACCTGACCTGTATAATCTTTAAAGTCTTGTATTTTTGTGTCATGAAAATAAGATACAAAATAAAACACCACATATATTTTAACAACGGTTGTTTCGATTTTTTTAATGAATCAAGTATGTCTCCATTCAAGGATGGACGTCAGACATCTGTGCTCCATATGGGTGAAGTTCTGGTCGCTGTGAAGCAGGGTGGTCACTATCTATCTAAGCTAACATAAAATATTCTCGATAATGCATGCACTAAATAACATTTGTTCAAAGTCTTTCAGTAGGTTATGTCTCTATAAAAGTCCGACATATATCTATACTAACAATTACCATTGGATTATACAGGCCTTAGGTTAATGGTCTTGACCACTATAATACACCGGTTCAAGTGTGGGTCTGTGCTCACAAGAATCTCCGGTATGTGGCATTTGTTATTGATAAGCAACGATATACTATCAAAGGCATTTTGCACCCGTGGATGAGCGCTGGCATGTGGGGCTGTCTGGGGCGCGAACGGCCAAGGTGCCAAACAACATGTACACTTCAAAAGGTATCCCACGCCAAGGGGCCATCGGTCACATGGCCTCCTCAGGCCCTGTGTCTCCAGCCAGGCCTCCCCTTCAAGCAGGCCGCCTCCCCTGCAATCCACATAAGTGTGTCTCCATTCAGCAGTCTTCCTGTGCCTTATCTGCACGCCCCAGGCCCCTCCATCCCACCCACCCTCTATCAAAGGCGGTTCGCGCCAGTGGATGCGCGCTGTCAGGGGCGCGAAAGGCCAAGTGCCAAACTACATGTACACTTCAAAAGGTATCCCACGCCAAGGGGCCATCGGTCACATGGGCTCCTCAGACCCCGTGTCTCCAGCCAAGCCTCCCCTTCAAGCAGGCCGCTCCCCTAATACCACGACATACATACATCATTCACACAAACACACCCCTGTTTCTAATACTTTATAACCCACTTGATATGTCTCATGAGAACATCTTTGTGCTTTGCAAGTCAACTCCTGAACGTGCTACCTGGCAACCACTGAGATCTACGCTAATCTGCTCATCGTCGTGCTATCCGTGAACTTCTGTGAACGCTTAGAGCAAACCCAACAGTGTGCTACCTGTGGCCACCCACCTATTCTCCTGCAACATCCTGCTCTGCTTGCTGAATCCAACTGTTTGTTGGTCAAGGTAAGGCCATGTATCCTAGTCATATTTCGCAGATTTTTAAATTTCTATCTATTTGCGAGTAGAGTACACAATAGTGCTATGTTCATTGGTCTCATTGCTATTGACTTGAGTTTCCATTGCTATGCTATCAATAGATCTATTTATTTTCATCTGTGTCTATTATCATCGAATTGCATCCTTCGGGGGTCCAGTCTATAATGTAAGCATGTTTCCTTCTCGTGCAAGACAGAACATCCAAGGGACGAGTCACATGTTCAGATTTTAGTCACATCATTTATACATTTCTGCAACTTATGCAAATACTAAGCCGCACATAATGAACTGGTATAGTTCCTGCAACAAACCTTGCATTGATCATTGTATGATTCATTTACTTTTGTATCAAATCTTTATTCATGAAGATTGTATAATAATGTCGATATTTACTTTTCAGATTTATCAACAATGCCTGCCTGTTCGATTAGCGGTTGCCCTTCGAAGACCCATGCGAAATCTGAAGGCACTACAATGCATGTATTCCCGAAAACTGTTGATCGAATAAGAGAATGGGTCAGACATTGCGGATATCCACTGGATGAGCTGGAAAGTAGAGTCCAACAAGTCTTACATGACAAGAGGGGTAATCGATACCGCATCTGCAGCTGGCACTTTTCCTTGGACATGTACACAAATTCTTGGGTAACAAAGAAGAATAAACGGCGAACGACACGGAAATTGCTCGAAAACACTCTATTCGTCCACATTCCGCCACCGGTGAGTCAAGTGTCCGGATTTAGCTTTAGGCCTTGCGGTAGTGTGTAGGTAGCCGAATGGATTAATTGATATTGTAGGTGTTCTATCCCTTATAATAATTTCGATATTGATATGAGTGTATAGCTTTTTGAATAATGACATTTATCAATATATTCTTTTTCGATTTCATAACCCACAAACGAAATGTATACATATGAGAACAGGGAACTGTGCTGTATTGAGCATTTTTCAAGTATTCTGTCGCCTTACATGGCTATTTTTATTGTTGGCATTTCATTATCAATCATTAATTTACCTTTACAACTTCTTGACTATCCCTTGAATCTGAAGCAAGAACATTCTACATCCTTGACGTGGTCGCAGTTATCAACCACTTCTAGCGCGTATCAGGTAATCTTACTAGGCTAATCCGCTACAGACTTGTTTTATGCATGTCAAGTAATAGTTTTATTCTATTGTGTAATTATTTTACCGAATGTTTGGTTAGTGCTTTCCAATTGATATACACCTTAGTTATCGTCCACTGGTGTTTGTTTTCAGTTATAATTAGTGTTATCCATACTAATGCAAGTACTGTCTTTCAGGGAGATGCTGAAGCGTCTGCCACATCTACAACATTTCTAGATGTTCTTCACCAGCAGGAGGTATGGATACTGACAGCTCCATCGAGCGTCATCATCAGAGCTGGAATTCTTGTCGTTTGATTGTTCTACACAATGTTTCATTCGTGGTTAGCCGTTGATATGTACCTGTGCTGTCGACCCCAGGTGTGTGTTATGTTTTCACTATTGTAATCCTCACTAATGCAAGTACTATGTTTCAGGCAGTTGATGGAACGTCAACCCCTGCACTTGATGCGGAGCCTGACATTCAAGTAATTTCAGGGGAAGTGGAAGCGGGACCATGCGTATACCGGCGCAACAGCTTTCGGAAGTGCGCACTACATTTGCAACATCCATAGATATTCTTCAGCAGCACGAGGTATGGATACTGACAGCTCCATCATGCGTGATCATATAATGTGATTCCATTTGCTATACTTTCTTCCCTATTAAAGCAAGTGCTATGTTTCAGGGAGACGACGGAGCTTCCACTACAATCACAACATCCCATTTAGATGATGCAGATGTAAATAAATCGGAGAAATAAGTCGATAAAATGTGATCATATTTAGATTTTCCTTGATTCTTTTAGATAATGCATCATTTGTGGTTATCTCTTTATATGTACATGTGCGTTCGACCCCAAGTGTGTGTTATGTTTCCAATATTGAAAACCATGCTAATGCAAGTACTGTGTTTCAGGGAGATGACGGAGCTTCCACTACAATCACAACATCCCATTTAGATGATGCAGATGTAAATAAATCGGAGAAATAAGTCGATGAAATGTGATCATATTTAGATTTTCCTTGATTGTTTTAGACAATGCATCATTTGTGGTTATCTCTTTATATGTACCTGTGCCGTCGACCCCAAGTGTGTGTTATGTTTCCAATATTGAAAACCATACTAATGCAAGTACTGTGCTTCAGGGAAATGCTGATGCCTCCTCTCCAATACAACCATTCATGGCAGTCCATGCAGAGCCAGAGGTATGGATACTGACAGTTCCATCGAAATAGATAATCACAGGTCGAATACTTGTTGTTTGATTGTTGCACACAATGTTTAAATCGTGTTTGGCTATTGAGATGTACCTGTGTGTTCGTCCTTACGTGTGTTTTATGCTAACAATATTTTGATACATAGTAATGAAAGTACTATGTTTCAGGGAGACGATGGAGCCTCATTCCGTGCTGTCTATGCGGATACAGAAAATATAGTCGTTGCAGCGCAAGAGGAAGGGGGGACATGCGGAAACGAATCGGAGCTACAGCGTGCAGATATTGAAGGTCGAGTCCAAAAAGTTGCAAAGAAAAAAAACCAAAAAAAGGTTAGTTACAAACAGTCAATAACTTTAAACAAATGTTTGTGCTGGGGACTATTTTATGTTTTTTTCCAGTCAATTGGACTACACTTTATCTTGTGTTTAAACTGAACATCCCTTTTCCAATCTCTCCTCTAGTTACCCGTGGGTGTCAGAACTATACATACACAGACAGCGAAGCGAATGAGAGATGTTGCTTGCCAGACCATGTACACTATGGAGGAACTATTAAATGAGGCGAGGCGTGTTCAGGCTCGAGATGCTCATGTCCAATGGCCAGAACATGAATTAACTGTGTTTGGAGAATACAGCAAAGTTGCATTGGACCATTGCTACAGTGCGACCGCACCACCACAAGAAGATGATATTGAATGTATTGAAGATAGCTCTAAAGTAGTTGCAGATCAATTCACACAATCTACACCCGCCAAACAATTGCCATCCAAAAACCTGTCGACATTGTTGTATTTTCCCATCAATGTTAAAGTAACAGATGTCGAAATGACAGAGAATGAACCAGCCGCAGCATCCATAGACGCATCAGAACTTGATATCAGCGATATTACTTTCCAATGTGTTGAAATCTCTGCAACGTCACAGGCCGAAACAACGTTGACGCAGGATGACAGTCTAATGAAAGAGAGCAAATACATTGTATTCGACAGTTGTTTGATGGATATTATAAGTATGCTGAAATGTGTGCATTCCGTTAGAGGGAAAGTATGTGGGAAGCCATTGATTAATGTGACTCGTCAAATAAAAGGCAGTAACGTCAAAATAAATGCCATCTGTAGATTAAATCATAGGTTCTCATGGTCTGCACAAACGATGCTGGGGAAAATGCCAGCAGGCAATCTACTGTGTGCTGGTGCATCATTTTTTAGTGGCTCCAGTTTTAGAAAGTTAGAGGCTTTCTTTCAGTTTGTGGGACTCCATTTCATTTCTAAATCGCTGTACTACATATACCAACGTGATTATCTGTTTCCGGCCATTACTGATGCTTTGAAAATTGAACAATTGTCTCTAGCAAGTACATTCGAAGAGAAACGTTTCAGGCTAGCCGGCGATGGACAGTGAGATAGCCCTGGATTTTCTGCCAAGTACTGCACCTACCACTTTCAGGACATGGATAGTAAGAAAATTGTGAGTTTGGTGGTCGTGCAGGTAACACAATGTACATCCTCAGTGGCCATGGAGAAACTAGGATTTATAAAATCAGTGGAATATCTACAATCAAGGGGAATGCACATCGACCTCATAGCCATGGACAGACACGTTTCAATTGCCAAGACAATGAGAGAGCAGTTCCCCCTTATTAATCATCAATTTGACGTATGGCATCTTGCTAAATCAATCAGTAAGAAAATCTCCGCTGCAGGAAAAAAAAAGGTTTTGAAAGTATTTTGCAGTGGTCCCAGTCTATCACCAACCATCTTTGGTGGAGCTCAAAAACTTGTGAAGGGTCAGTGGAAATACTACTTGAAAAATGGCGATCACTGATGCACCACTGTACCAACTTTCACCGCTGGTCAGAAAACCTACATTTCAACCAATGTGAACATGACCCTTTGACCCCAGAGGAGGCAAGGAAGAAGAAGTGATTGATTCCATCTTCAGCGACACACAAAGCCATTGAGAAGATTGTTTTCGACAAAACTCTATCAAGAGATTTGAGAGGACTGACAGAATTCTGTCAAACAGGAGGTTTGGAGGTGTTCCACAATATGTGCCTAAAGTACAGGCCAAAGCGCTTGCATTTTAGCTTTCGGGGCATGAAACATTGCACCCTACTAGCGGTCTTGGCCCAGAACAGCAATGTCGGACGTGAACAATCTAGGACTAGGGGTAAAGTAAGGATGCCTCGCTACACTAAGGTGTTTTCAAAACAAAGTAAGCAATGGGTGATCAAACCAGTCTATGATGAAATGCAGTTCGACTTTGTGAAAGGCCTTATTGTTGCTGTGTTAGAGAAGCACAGATATGGAATTTTGGACGTTTCTGTGCAGAGCAGTGATCCATTGCCACCGAACATTGCAACTGTGCCATGTCCACCCGAAGCAGAGCTGGTTGTGAAGTACAAATCCCGGTTTAAATAATTGCAATACAATTGTCTTTTTGTAAGTAAATGTTATTGTACAGTGTACCTGTAACCCTAACCCCTACCTTCACCATCATGGGTGGTGAACAAGCTGGGGTCATCTTTGAATTCTCTCTATTCACCTCATATATGTGTATGTATATATTTTTCTCATGTCTCATCTCATGTAAATGTAAATGCTGCGCACTGTTGCGCACTGTTAACGGAGGGGAGGCTTGCGTATTGCAAATAATAAAACAAACAATAAATCTCACTTTTAACTCAACTCCTGTGGTACTTTATACTTTCCCTGACCTTCCGCCAAAAATTAAATGTCTCCATAGTTATGATTCTTTGGGGCTGCAAAGCTCGCAGACAACGGGGACAAAATTGGGGGCCTTAGAACGCGCCAAGCGGGCCGTGGCATTTGGGAGAGAAGCCAGTTCGCATTTGCACATTGTGGCGCACTACATAGAGGGATTCTAAACTTCAAGTTCTCACAGATGCCTTTACTACGGGATGTCGCAAATAAAGAATGCGAAGGACAGCGGCTTTGATTTTCAGCTTGCGCCCAGAAGCGGCCCACAAGTCGCACTGGAAGTATAAGGTTCTATTGTTTTTTGTCCTTGAGATAGGGACCATGCCAAAAGAACTTCATATGAAGGGGGTGCGCAATAACGTAAGAGACGATAAGGCAGAAAATTCAGAAACTAGACCGAGTTTCATTTTAGTTCAGTATACGAAAAATCGTTGTCAAGAGCACGGTCGGATATACAGACTGCATTACGCAGAGACACAATGGAAATTTCAAATATAATGTAAGTAAATCTTTAGACGCTTTTATACCGGAATGAACAATTAATGAATGGATGCATGAATAAATGAATGAATGAAGAGCTAGGAAAAGCAAGGAAAACGTGTTCGTAGTGGGCACATGGGCATGCAGGTCCACAGGTCTCACCGATCTCGGTCCTTGGCCCAGCCACTTTTCCCTGCACTGCCTACCTGCACTACGGGACTGTCTCTGTATCCTTCAGCCCCTTCTCCCGGCATTTACCTTGCACTTGCCACCAACTGGCCCTATTATTTATCTTGTATTCTACTAACCATGTACAGCTCTTTTACCCCCCCTCTCCCCTTCCCCTTGCGCGATATGAAAGACACCTGGCCTAGTAGGATCGTTGTCTGTCTGCCCTTGTTCCCCGCCTGCCTCGTCGCGCCTTGAAACACTTGTGTATAGGCGCGTTACAAATGCCATATCATATATCATATCATTCCACACGCATGTAGACAAACTGTTGTTTCTCATTGTGTGTTGGCCTCGATTTATTTCGTCACTTTTCGCATTGATTTTAGAGCCGAACATACTCCATTGAACTATCCTTGCAAGCAAATAGTTTCTGATCGGCCGTAATAAATAAAATAATTTTTTTGTTTTCATAACAGGTATTTGATCCCGTTCTGCTACTGTCATCGGTTCGAGACACCGGCAGATGGTTTTTTCAGCAGACACCTGCAGCTTTGTGTGAAGAACTGGAGCACACTGACAATTTTATGGGACGATCGCCAAGGGCCCACATGCCTTTACGCTGTACTAGTGGCTAGAAGCAACATATCAACCTTTACGATGGACTAGTGCCTGGTTGATGGAACAGCCTTGCGGTTCACCGTGCTTCCAAAGTGCTTCTTTTAACGGAAACCAACACCCTGTGTACCATAAAGGAACAGCGCGTGACTCAATATAAACTTTTATGGATTTGCGGATACAGATAAAAGAAAATAAATGGCTTTCGGAGTTCATATGGCAATTGCTGAATGTTCTCTAAACATTTAATGTCAAATAAATGTACTTTACCAAATGTACGGTGTTGCTGTTTGATTTTAAAGTACAGTTTCATATTCCGAATTGTGGCGCACTGTGTTGTGAGATGGTCTGTTTTGGTTTCCGGGTTCTGTGTGGAGTCGCGTAGAAGACGACTGGGCGCGTTTGCCTACGCAGCACAGAAACGTCACGGAGAGAGGCAGGGAATATGAATATTTTGATAATGTCAGGCTCAGGGGCGAGGAATTTGATTTAGTGCCGCAGAAGCAGGTCAGCCAGGGCGATGCGGCAAGTGATAGGATTATCACAAAATCACGTGTGTTTAATGGACGAAAACTCGGGTAAGGTCCATAGGAAAGTTTTCTAAAATCGAGCCACTTAGGCTTAAAAAAACATGGCCGACCCGTAGGGACAATAAAAAATTTTATTAGACCATGCTTTTAAACGTGCGGCACATGTAGAAAGTGTGGTAAATGGGGAACTGCACAAATAGGGACACGGAGAGTGAGATGAATAGAAGTAAGGTGAGTAGGCCTAACGGGTGCAATTTGTTTTGAGCATCCGCCCACTTCAACCTACCTGCCCTTCTCTTTTCCCATTTCAAGCACAGTCATGGATGATGGTGGCTATGCGGCACTCTCCTTCCCTCCCCCTCACATCTCACTCTTGACTCTTTGGTTGGTAGTCTTTTATACTCTTTGGCTAATTGGGATTACCAACAGCTGTTCCTCCCATATTGCTTTACAAGTTTCAATGGTCCCGCCCGCCATTTTTAAGTGGGGCAGAAGTCCCACCCTCCAGCGTCCCTGCGATTCAAAGCTGCAATATGTGTGCTGCTCCCCTCTTTTTCCAGGCTTGTCTTGGCACTTCCTTAGTAGAGTGTGTTGTGTCCAGTCTGGCAGTCAATTAGTCCCTGTTGCAGGGGTTTGCAACCTTTGGCTCTCCAGATGTTTTGTACTACAACTACCATGAGCCCTCACCATTGAGTATTCTGGTTAGGGTTGTAGTCCCAAAATTCTGGCGAGTCACCGTTTGCAGATCACAGCCGCATTGACTCTACGCTGGTGCTTCAGGTGACCCCACGAAGCAAATTCAAACTTTGTCACGGTGGGGGTCCCCCATGAGAGAAAGGGGGGCCCTTATGCCGGAGTAATGCCTGTGCTCAGACAAAAATGCAAACCAACATCATTTTTCAATCTGAGTGACTTTAAACAAAATGGATGTGTACATATTCCATATATAGCTAAACATGTTATAGAGTTAGTTTGGCATCATAGTGTGTGTATTGGCTTGCCGTCTGCAATCTCTGGTTGCTGGTTAGTCATATTTCAGACCCCCGCCCCCCCACACACACACACACTTGAACGCGATGGAGATGTTCATCCATTCGTTGTCTCCATTTCCTTTCGCCTTCCCTTGGCATCGCGTTTAATCGCATTTCGGGGTGGCAGGGGGCAACAGATTGCCGCGCGGCTGCGTTCTGGCCGGTGGGCTCATCGGCGAGACTTTCAAGGGCTCTCGCAATCTGCTGGCGCGCGGCTCTGCGGGATTGCAGGAGCACGCGCCTTCTGCCAAGTGATGAGGCCAGCTGCGCCCGCCGGATCTACGGCTTTCTGGAAACAGCCTGCTGGTCCCAAAACGATGGGGCCAAAGGCCAAGTTCACAGACGTTGGACGGGAAAGCGGCGATATCGCCCCCTGGCTTCTGCTGTACACTGCTCCCCGCAGTTCAGTGTGGCCAGTTATTCCTCGATCTAGAACGGAGAGTGGGAAGCGGCCCAGTGTGTTCCTATGCCCCCCACCCCCAAAAACACTTAGCATTGGGAGTAAACGGAAGTTTCAGCTCAATTACATCGAAATAACGGGAAACGAGAAGATGTTATGTTATGGTATATTATGTTATGTTAAAGGTACTTATATAGCGCAGCGTCACTAACCAATATCCTAATCAAAGAACAGCACTGTGGGAGTGTATACGCATGGTTATGAAGGAATATAAAACATTCATCATATAAAAGGAAACGTTTGTAACATTTTTATTTTTAATGTTTTTTTTTATTTGTGTTTATGGTTAATTAAAAGCTTACGCAATCATTACATGTTACCATACATTCAAGAACATTATATTTCATCACGTATAAAAACAATACCCAAATAAATAATATAAATAGGCACAGTTCAATTCATCATAACACAACAATCATGAAATTTCCCATGAATAGTCAATGGGAAGTCTTGCAGCAATTAATCAATTCATAATGCATCCCTGCAAAAGCCCAATAAAATCCATATCTTAGAAAAAGAGTTTTTCCTTGTATCTTGTAAATTTCATTAAAAACGTCCCTCGTGAATCTTACTACTGCCACAGTAATAGGAATGTATCTACCCTCTATTATTCTCGCCCACAGATGAGAAGAAATGACAGAAGAGGTCGAATGCACACATCTCTCAAAATGGAGGAACCTCCTCTGCAGGACTGCCAGACATTTCATAACAGGATGGTGTAATGTCTCTAGGCCAAATATATTGCAGAGCCTAGGCCCTAGAATTTCGCTCACTTTTTTGGAATTCCCATCCATGGCCTTATTGCCGCCAGTTCAAACGAAATCTAATAAACTCCGCCCAGAGTTTTTCAGCAGGAAATTGGATCACGTAAGGTCGTAGTTCAATCACGTTAGTATACTGAGTGGCAATACCTCTATATAAGGACAATCTTTGGAGATCCATCTCATCACAGATTCTATCCCAGTGCCTTATCCCCTTTTTCAGTTTACATGCATAAACATGGAAGACATGAAAATCACACTCTAGAGCAGAAAAACCCTGTCATGTTGATGGCATATGGGGGCCTCATTACAAGTTTCAGTGCGGTATAAAGAAAGACGGCAGTTCAGCCACTTTTTTGGCAGTAGCAGAGTTACTGGCAGTTTTACTGCACCACCAAATTACATGTTTGATCTTAAGAGTGAAGGCTTTACTTGAGCACTTGGTTAATCCTCGACGTAAACGCCCAAAGTGGCAGATTTACCACAGGTGAAATTATCACCTCTAATAAATCCCCCAAAACTACAGTGGAGCCCTATCGACTCTGAAAATTGTGATTTACACCACCACGCCAGCCCTCAGAATCTGGCTGGTGGCAATGGTAGCAAGCAGAGTTCAGCAGTAGTTCTGTGGAATTACCATGGGAATACTACCAAACACGGAATGAGGAACATGGTCTATTTTCAGGATTTCCAAAACCAGAACCTCTATTTTTGGACAGCCTGAAGCAGCGGTATTGGATATCTAGATAGACTCAGTTTTAGTTTCATGGCCACACTTGCAACTGATGAAAGCCCTGGCCCCAGTCTTCTTACATTTCTCTGTGATATATATGGAAGGATCATTCCTGGTTTTTCAAGGCTGGTGGTAAATACACCAGTGGTGGCATTCCTGTGTATCCCACTTATAACAGGCAGGAAACAGGAAGGGTAAGGGGTGGTGTGGCAGAGAGATGGTTAAGCGAGGCAGAGAGGGTGCCGGCGTATTTGCCGTCAGCATTCTATTGCATGTAGAAGCACATCTGCCACCCACTGCAAACATCTCTCTTTACCCTACAGCTGCCATCTGGGCATTTATGCATGCTGAGTTTGTCATCCTAGGTGGCCCCCCAATTTCTTGACTCTGATGGCATAACTGGTAGGCAGGCGAAAGGCCGCCGGGGAGACTGAACTTCATGGACTGACGTAGATAGCTGCTGTGAACCTGCAAGTCACGGGTTCTAGCCAAAGCAGAAATCACTCATCCTTTCATCGCCCTGCAACCCTCCTGCTGGAGATGGACTGGAGATGAGGGCATCTTTGAAATGAGTATTTGGTGTAAGAACAGAAAGAACAAGCGCATTGAGCTATTTAATGCATGAAAGGGTGATATGGTGGCCTCATCTGCTTTGGGAAACACACTGGAAGTCTACTTGCAGGATTTGCAACAGCGGGCATAGGGAGACTGAATTGAAGTTGAAAAGGTTTGAGCGTTGTGCAAACTCTCCACATACGGCGCCCAGATACCTACGGGTGAGGAGCGCTTTATAAATAAACAAACAAACGGTTTGCGAGGTTGCTATAGAACCTAATTAGACATGGTGCACTTTTGGGACCAGGACTGTGAGTTATGGCAGGCTGCTCTAGCAGCTTATCCGCATACCTCTATGTTATATCCTGCATCTTCCAGCCTGGCTGAGTCAAGCAAGCATGTTCATAGAACCCTAGCATGTCACCATGTCACCATTTCTATGGCTCAGGTGTGAGAGATCAAGGCATGCTTCTAAGGCAGCAGAAGCTGCCGGCAGCTGCGCCCCCATCCAACACAAAAAAGCTTGCAGCCCCCCAAGCAAATGACACAATTTGGGTCTGAATCACCCCTTCCTAAAATGGCCACCGCAGAAACAACAAGAAGCATCCTCCAGGAGTCGTCGCACACCTCCATCGATGGCCCTGATTGGCCCAATCTGCTTCCTGTGCCCCAGCCCTTGATCTGCCAGATGGTGGAGCCGGCATAATTCCAAGGCATGCTTCAAAGGCAGCAGGAGCTGTATGCAGCGGTCCTATGCCCCCATCCAGAACAAGACAGCTTGCAGCACCCCACGGAAATGACTCGGTTTGTGTATGAATCACTGCTTCCCAAGATGGCCACCGCAGAAACAACAAGAAACATCCAAACATCCTCCAGGAGGAGTCACACAGCTCCATTGATGGCCCTGATTGGTCAAATCTGCTTCCTGTGCCCCAGCCCTTTGTCCACCGGATGGTGGAGCCGGCATCATTCCAAGACATGCTTCTAAGGCAGCAGGAGCTATCTGCAGCTGCGCTGCGCCCCCATCCAGCACAAGAAAGCTTGCAGCCCCGCAGGGAAATGACTCGCTTTGGGTATGAATCACCCCTTTCCAAGATGACTGTCGCAGAAACAACAAGAAACATCCTCCAGGAGGAGACACACACATCCATCGATGGCCCTGATTGGTCGAATCTGCTTCCTGGGCCCCAGCCCTTGGTCTGCCAGAAGGGGCAGCTGACATCATTCCAAGGCATTTTTCTAAGGCAGTAGGAGCTGTCTGCAGCTGTCCGCTGCTTGCCGCCATTGCCACTTGCCATCGCACACTGCGCCTCACTCCTCATCATAGAAAACAAAGGTTAGCCTAACATACTCCCAAGTACTGCTGACACTCACTTATTGTCTCACTATGTTTTGCAGCCTGCCGGATGTTCACGCCATACTCCCCTGCCATGCCCAACCTCTTTTCTCCATCCCGCTGTTACTCCCGATTTTCAGAGAACTATCACCATAATTCACAAAGTTTCACCAGCGATTGCCAACCCATAGCACCAGCCACATCCAAGTCAGTGCACGAAAACCTCCTCACCTCCCGCCGCACACACATACATTCAGACAATGTAGAATTTCCACCAATCCTCCACCATAACAAGCTTCCATCCCTCTCTACCTCCTAGGAACTATCAGCGTATGCCCGTAAAGAGAGGAGCCCGCCCGCTAGCCTCCTCTTAATTACACACAGTCTTCCATGAGCCCTGCACACATCCGCACAAGTGCCACTGCCCCACCTTAAAACACTGTGCCTAGACCACTCGTCCCAAACCTGCCTACAGACCACCAGGTACGCCAGCCCCCACCCACTGATTCTCATGCGCTAGCTTTTCATGCCACGGCCGATTGGCCACACACCACCATCCCTGCCTCATGTAAATGGTCCACACCACCCAATGAGCTAGCCCACACCTCCTCTACTGCCCCACATCCACCACATTCACATGAATGCTCCAATGCACACAATACACCTCCCAAATCACTCATCTCTGCAAGGAACAGCAGATTGGGCGCTTGCACCAACAGGGCAGGACAAAGACTGATATGCAAATGGATATTTCCCATCTGTGAAAGGCACAGTGAGTAAAAGCAGTGGCTGCGAACTCTCAAGTGGTTAATAACCACTGAACAGGTTATCATGTCTGTTCTTGCGAGAGAGGGGCGCCCGCTACCTTTTGTAAAACTATATTTTAAGGAACCTGGGATTGGTAACCCTAGGTCTCCTGGGGGCAACCAGACGTGGTCTCCCTCTCACTGTGCTTAGAGAGGCATCAGCTTCACCTCACTGATGATCCCCAACAAGGGTGAAACACGTGTATGGGGTTGCTGGTGGTACTCTCGTTCAGATTGGAATTGCCATTGTATTTCGGTGCTGGACTGCCCCTGGGCAGGACAAAGACTGATATGCAAATGGATATTTCCCATCTGTGAAAGGCACAGTGAGTAAAAGCAGTGGCTGCGAACTCTCAAGTGGTTAATAACCACTGAACAGGTTATCATGTCTGTTCTTGCGAGAGAGGGGCGCCCGCTACCTTTTGTAAAGCTTGCACCAACAGGAGCACACCCACACACCTCCCAGTCTCTATCTTATTCAGAAAATCTCACCCGAGCCCTAGATTCAGCACCAAGCACCCCCTCTCCGAATCACCAATCATAGGCCCCACTCTTAAGTTAGCACCCAGTTCACCCACTCATTTCCAAATACCAACCACTTTATCTCCATGCCACCGTCCCAACCCAGTCCCAAACAACTCCCAACCCACTACCACATCAGGATCCATGGCCGCAAAACTAAAAACAACTGGCACCACCATTCCTGCCTTAGAATCACCCCCTCAAACATTCCAACCACCCCAGGGTGCCCACATTAATGCTAGATCACTCCCAGCCCACGCCCTAGAAATAAATGACCTCATCACTGCCCAAAAACTAGACCTCCTAGCCATCACAGAGACATGGCTCCACCAGGTTTCCGGCCCTGCACTATCTCTAGCCCTTCCACCAGGCTACACCATCATAAGGTGTGAGAGGCCAGACTCCCGAGGGGGGCGGCGTCGCCCTCATCTATAGGGAGTGCCTTCAAGTTCACGGAGGAACACTGTGAACACCTCGCAATTAAACTGACCACATCCCAAAGGACTCCATCACCCTACACATTCTCTACCGGCAACCAAGACATACAGTCGCTTTCAAGGAACATATCAACCACCTGCTAGGCAGTAACATCACATCACTACCAGAGCCATAATCCTAGGTGAATTCAACCTTGCCCTAAACGACCCCTCTGACACAGCAGCCACCACTTCAGCAAATGCACTTTCAGACCTTGGTTTCACGCATTGCGTATCCTCTCCCACCCATGACAAAGGCAGAACCTCAACTGGATAGCCGACCTGAACAGCCAGGACACCATCACCTCCAAGACCCCATGCCCATGGTCAGACCACCACATTATCAGCTTCTCCATCCCACCCCTTAAACTACCCATTGGCCTGCCACCTATTCTGTCCTCTAGCTCGAGACTAATCACCAACGACTCCATCCCCCCCTCACTCAAGCTCCTTACCTCAGTACCTCTGGAGTTAACCAACCCCCAAGCCCTAGCTGACCTATATGCCATCACCCTCACTAATGTTATCAACCTGGTTGTCCCTCTCATCCCCAAAAAGTCTAAACCTTCTTGTCCCCCCAACCCCCGGTTCACTGCACACCATCAAACCTTGCGCAGTAAGAAAAGACAAGCAGAAGCGCTTTGGAAAAATAGCCCACAAAGCCACTAAAGCGGCCTTTAACAAAATTGTCAAACAATACAAGCAGGCTATCACAGCTGCAAAAGCCCAATTATACAATACTAAAATTGAGAATGCCAACTCAAACTCTAAGGAATTGTTCAAAATCCTCAGAGAACTTGAGACACCCACCACAGCCCCTAATCCCATTGACAAAGACAAAACATGGTGCACAAACATTCCGAATGCTATGTGCGAGAAAATCCCCCTACCTCATAAAATAATTGAACAGAAATAGCAAAAAAACAACCCCCATCACCCCCCAAACCCCTCCAAAGTACACCCGGCACCTGCCTTCAAATTCAGGCAATTATGTGAGGCCGAAACAACCAACATCCTAAATAACCTTAAACCCTCCAACTGTAAGGGTGACATCTGCCCCGCAGCTACTATCAAAGACTGCTCAGAGCACCTGGTGCCATTCATCACCGAATGTATTAATCTTTCCTTCGCCAACAACATGGTTCCAGTGAGCCTCAAGGAATCCTGGGTCCACCCACTACTTAAGAAACCGCCACTGAACCCTTCAGTGCCAAATAACTACCCACCATAACGACAGTACCTTTCCTCTTGAAGATCTTAGACTGAGCAGCATACTACCAGATACAAGCCCATCTAGAAAATATAACCACATCCTAGGTATGAGGCAATCAGGCTTCCGTCCTGGCCATGGCACCGAAACAGCACTATTAGACCTTAAAATCCAACTCAATTTCTTCAGAGACGAGGGCAAACCCACCATCCTTCTCCTGCTAGACCTATCGGCTGCGTTCAACCTTGTAGACCATAGACCATCCCATTCTATGTCACCACCTGATCACCTCAGCCAATTTCTCACCCGATGCCACATCTTGGATAGCCTCCTTCTTGGAAGACAGAACCATGAGTGTCTTCTCAGACACCGCCAGCGCCCAGCCAATCCCTATACCCTGCGGGTGGTGTCCCCCAAGGTTCCTGAGTCTCCCCTTCCTTCTACAACATATTCATAAAACCTCTTTTTGATATCCTGGATGAAATCAGCACATAACCTACACTTACATCATATTTATGTCATATTTCATAACTATGCTGATGACACCCAAATCCTCCTCAGGCTGCTACGAAGAAGACACGCTTGCTTAACAAAATCTATTCCATGATACAATCATGAATGGCAGCTAACTACCTATGTCTAAATGATGACAAGACCGAGATACTACTGGCAGGCCCACCTGCAATGCTGCAGAAACTCGGTCCCCAATACACCACCTTCACCATAAATGGACACCAGATACTAGTATCGGCTACATTAAAAACACTGGGGCTCTACATAGACTCTGCGCTCTCCCTCACCAAACAAGTTAACGTGATCGCCTCCTCAGCAGCTTACACAGCCAAACTTATCATCACTGCAAGACAATTCTTAACCGCACAGAACTGCTTAACCACTTAACCATTGCCAGAGCTCCGACAGGTGCAAAATTGAACTATTGTAATGCTGTCTTTGCAGGAACTTCAAAAAAGAACATTAATAAACTCCAAATAATCCAAAACAAGGCCCCTTGAGCCGCTCTAAACATCCCAACGAGAGACCACATATCAGCCACCAGAAGAAAAGTGCATTGGCTCCCCATTAAAGAAAGGATCATTTTCAAATCGCTATTGATGGCTCACAAATGTTTGAGCAACTCAGCACCGCAATACCTAGCCCAGAAAATTGAGAGATCCAAATCCAATAGACCAGTAAGGTCCCCTTATGCCCACTGCCTCACCATACTTAAAACCAAAAGAGCGAAAGGAGGAGGTGCGAGCTTCCCAACGATAGCAGTCAACCACTGGAACTCTCTCCCCACTGAACTAAGAGCTGAGAGCTCTACTGGACATTCTGCAAAGATCTAAAAACATGGCTTTTCACCTAACTGATAAGCACCCACTCTGGCCTTCTAGCCTCTGCACACTGTTTGTTGTCATTAATCTGCTATTCATGCTGTTCTATACTTTAATGTGATATGTACTATTTAGTTTGCTAAGATTGTATCATGTAACTGGTCTCGCAACAGTGTCCTGGTGCCTCAGGGTGTGGGCGCTGTACAAATGTAATAAATAAATAAACAAATAAATAAATAAATAAGCAGCAATTGGATGGGTCAGACCAGTGGGAGATGTAACCAGATGGGTAACTGGTGGTTGTACTTTGTAACATTTACTTATACTGTGCCATGCTTTTCTGCATCAGCAAGAATAAATAGCCTTACATGGAAGCAGTCTCTGTGTGCAGCCTGAACTTCATTACTACACCATACCACTGGAAATTGGTTCCCGACACTGAAAGGGAGGAGCGTTGTGCATGTGGCGTGTTCAGGGGCAGAAGGATATGTCCCAGTGTCTGTAGTTCTCAATGCTACAGACCTGATGGAGAGAGAGTCGCTAGGATATGATGCAAGTGAGCAGTGACTTCTGTGTGCTACTCAGCATCAGCACCTACATGGGTCTGCAACCTGTGGCTCGCCAGATGTTTTGGACTACAACTCCCATGATCCCTCATCATTGACTGTGCTGCCTAGAGCCAGATGTTTCGGGCTTCAACTCCCACTATGCTGGCTAGGGAAATTGGAAGTTGTAGTCCAAAACATCTGGAGAGCAAAAGCTTGTTGAACACTGAGCAGACATAGGGACAGAAAGAAAAGCATGTGACTACCTTTAGGTGTGAAGTGTTCAAAACTGGCATGCATCAGGGATGTACGGCAAGACTTTCTGTTAATCATGCTCTTAGCCAAAGGGTTAATGTTCTGTGATCGGAACCAAGCACCATATCCCTATAGTTGTAGAGTGGCCCGGCTTCATTCAGCATGAATTTCTCATCCATTGCTGATGACGCGTGACAATGAAACTCCTGCGGGACTGGAGTCACAGAGATCCAATGTACCCGGATAAATGTGGAGCCTCTAGCAGTGAAATCGGAGAGAAAGACCCAAGGGGAGTAGGTAATGGCCAATGGCCATAAGAAGACCTTCAAGGACTGATTGATTCAGATGCGAGTATTACAGAGCTCTGAAAAGAAACACATGGGCAGGAATCTATCAGACCCTCAGTGATGTTTTGAAAATATAAAATGAGCAGGCTGTGTTATACTCTATTGCTGAGTGGACTGAGAGTTGACCCATCTCTGGCCGAGATATCAACTTAATTGTGGGCGGGGCTTCTGAGCTACTATGACTGAACAGTTTGCTTTACATGGTCTCGTTCATAGTGGGGAAAGTTGAAGAGGTTCTTATTACACGTGTGGCCCAAGGACTTGGTTTTGCTTCTGCCAAGGCCCCAATCTCCTGCTGTGTGCAGGGGTTGACTAGGAGCCAAATGAGGTCCTGGAAATAATGTTCAAACTGGTCCCATATTACAACTTTTCAGCAAGCCCAACCCTTTTCCTATGAGACAATTTGGAAATAAAATAGGTTATCGCATAAAAGAGGTCCATGGTGCAGAGGTCCAATCTCCAGGGTTGCCTAGAGGCAGTCTACCCCTGGTTGGGTGCACACAGTTGTTGGGCGTTGTTAAAGATCAGAGAACCCTTCCAATATTTAATTTCAGTGCCACAGTCTCTCACGAGATTTTCCAAACCATTGTCCAATGTAGAGGGCAAGGGCCGCTGAGCTGGCTGACGGAGACATGAGCCACACATGAAAGGGGAGACATAGCGGGTGATCATGTCTACCCTGTCCTATGATATGACATAACGCACTTAATACCCAGAGGTTTATAAGAGCGGACCCGGGGATCGAACCTGCGGTGCTCCATGACGTCTTGCTTCCAAGGGGAGCACGTTGCCGCTGAGTTATCCTCCCGAGACCTGTAGAGACCCGTAGAGATAAGGAAATTAATAAAGGGGAGAGCATGAAAGAGAAGGAAGGTGAGCTTGCACTACCAAAACAAACAAGCATTGGCAATGCCAACAGTTTTGGCTTTTGTGTGGACACAGGAAAGGCATTTGACAGGCACTGCTGTAGTGCTAGTAACGGGCCATCGATGGTAGCAGCTGCAAAATGGTGTGAGTACCTGGGCATATAAGAGCAGTGCCTGGCAAATGCCTAATACTTATTCAAAAGCCAAAAATGTTTTCTTTGCCAATGCTTGTTTTTGACATGACTTCAGCGAAGGACACGCATTGGGCTTATAAATCGAGTGGCTGAAGGCAGACCTGGTTGAAACATTTTTACTGGCAGGCACTTTGAGCACAACATTTGATGGTAAGGCTTGAAGGCGCTTGCTCAAAGAGATCCCAAGAGGACGTCTTTTGGGTGGGGAGGGACGGTAAGTGGCTGGGAATGGCCATTGGGATTAGCATGGCCATGGGCTGTTAATGGGTGGGTAAATAACCCAACAAATCATACAACCTATGTGTCCCTCCTCATATGCTATGTTTCCCTATCTGAACTCTAATGCAACAGTTTTGGCTTAAAGGTGGCACTTTAGCGCCACCTAATAATCAAACCTAATCAAGTGATCATTACTGAGTAGTTTCATTTTAACACTTGTTAATAGTGCTAATCATTAATTCAATGTGTGCTAGGCATATGATCAATATGATATTAAAAGAGTGTTGGAGCATGAATTGAAAGGGAAGGATCTCAAGTAGCAATTATGCCCGAACCATCAAATTATAAACTGGGATCTTCCTCCCACAGGATGCAAATACAAATGCATAATAGTTGAAACGAGGAACCATCATGAGCACCCCAAGATAATAATGCAGAGGGCGAACTCTGGCCAACCAGCACCATAGTTGAACCTCCTCCAGCAATAGCAATGCACTATGCGTTTTAGCAGCCAATCTCACATGAAACTTGCATATATCCTCTTTCATTATGTACACCTAGAAACACTTGTGTACAGGCGCGTTATAAATGCCACATCATATCATATCATAGCACCTCACTTGTTTACAAAGGCCAAGGTATGGAGAGACATGGAGCCGTGGGTTGACCCACTCTCTGACATGTCTACCAGCCGGGACTATTTATTTCATTTATTACATTTGTATAGCGCACAAGCACCCCTTGGGCATCGAGGCGCTGTTACTTGCGGGAAGCTTAGTTACAGAGGAGATACAGTTGGGAAATGCATTTACACGTTGTACATTAATACATTAGGGTACCGATTAGATTTGTAAATACATTTTGTAGTTTATCAGGAGATGCAGGTGATTGTGGCAGATGGAGTGATACATATATAATGAGCATTACTCTACATATACCAGACGACCTACCCCTCAGATCTTAAGGAACACAGTTGGCCTGTGTTATGGAAGTGCATAACTGCTGTCTGAATTCAGAAACTGCCTGTTGGATCGGCCCCACGGGCCCTTCCCTGCCTTCGGCCCCGTCCACAGGATGGGCCCTGTGTGCTGGGCAACCTCTGCTTGCACTCAAGATTTTACCAATATTCTAATGCATTTGTCCCCCCCTTGATTTAAGGTTCATTCTAAATGGATCCGATGTCAGCCAATGCACGGAAACTGGACAGTGGAGTAACCAGCAGCCTGTGTGTGAACGTATGTATACAACAAAGGCTTCTGGGCTTGATGGGCATAACGTATTTCATGTTGTAACACTCGATTTAATTATTGCTTTGTGGACTTCTATAGCCCTCGTTTTGAGTAAAGCACATTTCTTACACCGTGCTACTTCACTATGCAGTTAGTTATTTTGACCATTGTTGCTGAAATTTCCATCCCTGTTTGGGCCATGGGATTGGAGAAGGTAAAGGTACAGTAAGGATCATATGGCTACTGTATCTCATACAAAAATGCACAGTAAGGTCAGCAATGACCCTCCTGTGCATTATCTGGCAAAGATGAAAACATGCCTTTTTCAATTAGTGCAAAAGGTTTTCCTTGGTGTCCTATCAAAAGCAGTCAAGGTGTTTATCGCTCTATAAGGCCCTGGCTCTAGACTCTTCAGCTAATCTCAATTTGATCGACAGGGAAGGGCTAAAGATCATAGATCTTCTTGATTTCTGTGTCAAACAGCCTCAGCATTGGATTATGTGGACTAGATCCCCTTCAAAATGTTTGTGGATTATAACCTTTGCTCTGGGTCGGACAGGGGCATACAAACGTCTCGGGCACTAATGATAAAGTAGCCCACAGTTGCAAATGGCAATTCCTTCCTTTTGTGACAGACTGTTTGAGTAGTACCCAAGGGGGAGTTCTTTGATAAAGTGAGATACAAATGGTGCGATTTAAAGAATATTTATTCAGCAACAATGGTCAAACCTACTAGCCGCAAGGTGAAGTAACTCACCAAACTGGCCCACATTGGCCAACAAAGTGACCCACTTTGACCAAAAGAACTGGCCCACACTAGCATTTTGCGTTTTTGGTTTGGGCATTGTCCTATTGCCTATAGGCCCGTCCAAGCCTGTCTTTGGTTGGATTGAAAGCACCATTGAGGTGGCCGGACTGTTTCTGTCAGCATAGACTGGATTGGAATGTATGCTTAGCCCATTGTTTTCTGTGTTTGGGTGGCATTAGGTAGTGGGCGGTGCTCATATCGTGGTGGGATGGATGTCGCGGTTCATCATATCCATGGCCTCCACTGGTTTTCAGCAGGGAGAGTTCAGAGGATGGTAGGGATGCTAGTGGCCCGAACTCAAAGTTTAACTTTTGCTGCTTCCTAGCAGAGGTGGCACCACACACTCCTGGAGTGGCGGCTTCACCCGATGATCCGTGAGGGCAAGCAGTATGCCATACATATCCATTCCATTCGGGAAACAGTAGACCAGTCCTGGTTTTAACTTTGCACTTTGGGGCTTGTAGTCCTAGATTTATAATGGGGAAATCCAGGCCTACAAGTCCCAGAATGCAAAGTTAAAACGAGGACTGGACAAATATCTCCCAAATGGATTAGCTAATGTTGGCGTGCATGGTATGTGCCCTAATTCTGTGAAGGGACCTAAATCTTACCAAATTCCCAACAAGGATGTTATTTCTAGGCCCTTACATTCAGTGAAAGAATTAAACTACAGGTCCCAGAATGCAAAGTATTGTAAGATGAATAGCCAGGACTGGTCAACGATGTCATTTATTACCTGGGGACACTTAGTGATGTAAAGAGACTAGCAACCTAAAACCCAACAATAAAAATAATCCAAGAGACCAAAAGATCACTACACCATTTTGTAACGGAAAATAAGGTTTATTACAAGCAAGAAGGTATCAGACAGTCCCATAGAACCGAACTGACACAGAGCTCGTTATGCCCCAAGAAGTTACAGGATATATAGCAGAAAACAGCAAAATCTGCATAAATAGGTTACAATGTTATCCCACTATCTTCTTTGGCTACCACCTATACAACATGCTAATACCCCATATAGTCCCTGGAACCATTGGCCACACCTTATCTAAACCCATTTCCCTAGACACGTGGCCCACTCCATCACTATTGAATCCAGGTACGGGATTGGTTACTAAAATATTGACACACTAATAAATCGTGACCGTTACGTGATGTGCACCCCTCTGATCCAGACACGTTCAAAGTGTACTGGCGAGACCAACTCTGCTTTGATAAGAAAATAGGCCTTCTCATTATCTAAAATGCCGTGGCACCCCGAACCTTGTACTGAATTTATTGGCATTACCTCTACTCCTCCTTTCCCAAATGACAAAACATTCCAGACACGGCTCCCCCCTTATCTCCTTCAAACCCCAGGTGCGCAGGAATGACGTGACCAGGGCACCACTCTCGAGTCTGAATTTCAGAGATTTATTTGCTTTGGTTATGCGTCTGCTTGTAATTCATATGGGATGGCCACCTCCCGGGCAAAGGCAGTAGTGCTCTAAATGTTAGCCGGGCCTATTTGCATCCCGAAACTTCATGCCCTGTTTTCATGAATTTGACATTCAAAGGGCTCATCCCTACCAGCTCTCCCAGCAGCTAACATTCCGTTCCCAGCATGTCCAGGTCCTAAAGCTGGATACAATTAGTGTTTATCTGTGCACCATGGGTGCCGCTGACTTCGGCTTCTCTCCTGGGGAACGGAAAAGGGAATTGCCTTGGGGCTGAGCAAACTGGAGCCACAGCTCTGCAACAACACCTTTGTTCTGTTCTGTTCATTGTGTACTAGGCATTAGCATCCAATATAGTGGTACTCATGCCATGTTAACACACTGACCTAGCTCCTATCACAGTATCTCTCTGACTCCATCTTCCACCTGCTTCAGCTCTTTCCTCGCACCTCACTAAGAACATAACTTTGTATACAACTGCTAATCACTGCCCTATCTATAACCTCTCCGACCGCAACATTAGATCATTTGTTGCGCCTTCTGTGTTGCTATATGTGGGTATCTAATGTGTGTCAAAGCTAACTGCAAGTGATAAGTGCGCTTTCTGCTGTGCCAGACTCATCTTGCTCAGACTGTGGTCCACGCTAATAGGCTTTTCTCAGCCTGAACCCTTTTGCCTGGATGGGACGCTGTACGTGCATTCCAACAGTGGCTAGAATAGGGGCAGGGATCAACTGATAAGTCATGCAGAATTACACATTTGTTTTTTCTTTCTTTCTTCTTCCAGGTGTGATTTGTCCTAAGCCTGCCATCCCAGAGTTTGGAAAAATAAAGTTCTACAAACCAAAGTCTCACAATATGTCTACTTACCAAGATGTGGTCATATATGAATGCCTGCCAAAATATGCGTTGTTTGGAAATGAAGCTGCAACCTGCGAAGCCAATGGAAACTGGAGTGATGTTCCCGAGTGTATTGGTAAAAAATGCATGAATGTCCCTGTTTGATTTTGTTTTTTTCTTTTACTCTAATGATTTCTGCATACAGATCGTACCCTAAAATGCAATCTTTGCATATAGTATCAAGATATGCAGCCATTTCTAAGATTATGGGGAACTATCATAGACAATCAATCTTAAGGAAAACTTGATTTAACTTCCATGATATCCAACATAGCGACCAGCCTCTTTGTCATGTTCTCTTATCTAATGTTAATGACTCCAATCAAGCATTCCCACTAGGTCAGTGCCTTGTCTGGGATTGCTCAAGGGAAGCCCTTATTTATATATTTTTATGACAAGTTATACTCTGGATGATAAACCCTTATATAACGCCCCTCTCTTAGAATCCCCCTGACCCCACTGAGCCAAGAAGTAGGTTTGTTTTGCAAATTAAAAAGGTTTATTTGAAAAATTAATCAATAGATATATATCACACTTTTATGATAAATTAATATTTGATATCACACTTAGACATATGACAGTGAGTGACCAACAATGGATGATGTTATACTAGCACACTGATTTAATTACTTAGGAGTAGTATAGAGGATAAGGTAGCTGAGAATGCTTTATATGGTACAAGGAAATGCAAGGTGGAAAAGAAGCAACACAGGAATAAACTTGATATGATTTCAGCAAAACATATAATCACTTTTCCCCTTTTGGCAATTCACCCCCCCTCTATGCAATGTAAGAAGGTGGAAGTAACACACACAGTCTTCAGCAATACAATCAGAGTACAATACAAATTCAGTTCCCCCCCAGCAAGCTTAGAGAAACAGGGATGATTTTGAACACAGGCAAAGTACTTTAAATGTGGTAAGCAAAGAGGGGAAAAATAGGCTAAAAATGATTTTAATACCCTCTAGTGGTTCAGGGTGAGTGAGAGATACTTTAAATCAGTTCAGGCCAGCCCTATCAATGATTCAGGGATGGTTACCAGGTTGAAAACGGAATTCCGTAATGGAAGCAAAAGACAAATGTTTTTACACGTGGCTGGAATGAAGCAAAATGTCAAATCGCGGCAATTTAGTCGCGTTCGTCGAGCGCAATTACGAAAGAACTATAAGGAGTAGCAAGTCGGATTAAATTTTGTTCCTATCACAAACCGTTCAAGAGATACAGACGATTTTGTGAAGGTAGATTCTCAAAATAAAAGTAAAGCTCAGAATGACAGATGACAGTTTTGCAGCTTTAAAGTCACAGAAGGACACACAATTCTATGATGTAGTTCTAGATAGGTTAAAATAGTTTGAATTAGATCATTTTAAACTAAGAGATTGGTTTTGCACAGTTCTGGCTGAGTACTCACACTATCTTTTGGACAGGAATGCGACTTCGTCACGGATCGGGTCAGGATTGGCTGCGGTTCTCTCGCCACTTGGTACTGGTTCTGGGCACAGCGATCTGGGGCAGCTCTCAGCACTGCACAGTTCTGGTCTCTCTGGATCTCTGGTCTCTCTGGTCTCTGGAGATTGATGGATTTGAAGTCTGGAGTCTCCCGGCAAAGCGTCCCGCAAGAAAGTTGAAAGTGAATGTCCCTGCCTGGGTTCCAGTGGCTCTTTTTATGTCTTTTAAAAATGGGTGTGGATGCTAACTTTCTTTGCCCAACCCACTCACGATTTGATAGGTCAAGGATTTCTCTTTGACCTGATTTGAGAAGGGAACAGTGAGTCAGAGTGATGAGGTAGGTTTATGGGTCAGAGGGTCCTCCCCTTGTCAAATTGCACACAAATCTATATTTGATCCAAATACACATTTATCTATGTACCATTTTTCTAATATTATATGTCCAGTTAACATATTTTCTGTAGCACCAAACCATCCGATCCCTGTCTTTGTAAGATGTTGTGTCAACTTTTGACAGAATTCTGCCCTTTTCATCCAGATAATGACCTCTAAACTTTTCTAGATTTTACACAAACATGCACAAGGAATATAGGTATCAGATGATAAGGTGTCAGATTTTTAACATGCATACATTTGGAGTAACAACCTTATTTTCCGCTACTACTCCCCAGAACATACCACAGAGTCCTGACACCTCTTAAAATGTGCACAGAAAAATCACAAGAATGATGATATTATTTATATCATTTTTACAAGTCCGCACTATGAATTATCCATCTTTTTAAAATTATGCTCTGGCCCCAAAGGGGTGTGGTTTTCCAAAGCACATGGTGGAATTTCTGGTTTGTCCACTTCCCCCAACTCAGCTTGCTCACAGATGCAGTGCCCCTCCCCGTTTCCTTCCAAGAGGAAGCCATTTACGACCCCCCCTAATTTAACATTTGCCTGGGCCAAGGAAGGCTCATTGTTTAGTTTCCTGCAGTCCCCAGGTGCCACTCCCCTAATTCAATCAGAGAGGTGTCATCTCCTTTTGGCCGGGGGAGCAGAATGCAGCCAGGCCTGGGAACACAGCTGCTGATCAAGTTTCAACTCCTGTCGGGGGTAGTTGTCAGGCAGAATTCAATCTCTATTAGCCAGGCTTCAGCTAAATGTCACTTTGGTTCCCAGTTTTCTACATTCAACCCAAACTTGCAATTTTTACACATGCAGCTAGAACACTGATTCTAAGTTCAAAACTATGACATTTAAACAATTGCAACCTATGCGACACTCAAAAGTAGGTCACTCATTTATTCTAAACATTTCAATTTTAGTGGCTTTAAACCCAAATTCACTTAAGCTGCTGACATCCCCAGCTATTTTCAATACATACATTAGACAATTACTTCCTTCAAGTCATTTCAGAATATAGTTTTACATTGTATCCACCTCTTAGTAAGTCTTTCTTTGGCCTGGGTTGGTTCATTTGTTCAGTTTTACACAAGTGTCTGGTGGTTTTAAAACGCCGGCTTTCTAGTAGTGGTGAGCACCAGTATTGCATCCATTTTTGACATTAATAACAACAGATTTTGAACAGCACCATATTCCTTAGCACTGATGGGTGGCAGGTCAGGGGACCATTTTGCTGTGCGCAAAACTGCACGGTTCTCCAGGATTCTGGCACAAATGTGGGCTTTTCCGCCCTCTTGGATTTCCTAAGCCCACAGCACAAATGTTGTAGCCTAATAACTTGAACGTGGGTCAAGACACCCAACACTAATAAGACTTTTATGCTGCACCAGTCCCCACAATGGTGGTCTAATGTAGCTGGTTCCTTGACTGAGTTCATGACGTATAGTGCCCTCACTAGCAGTAGACAGACCATAGTCTGTTTGGTAGTTTGTTTGTTTGTTTGCTTATTTATTTGTATCGAGCACCCGACCCGAAGGTATCTGGGCGCGTTTAGCACAGATATTACAGGTATACTTTCAGCTTAGTTACATTGGATGGCAATATACAACATGTACAGAGAATTATACAAGAGGAACGATTCTATACAATTTACAATGAATTATACAGTAGCTGCCTATATACAGAAAGCAGTAAAATACTGTAATAGATATAGTGAGGGATACAGGTTCAGGTAGGGAGTATGTACATAATATGCATATATGGGAGAGCAAGAGAGGGTGGTCATGGGGCATATACTTAGCAGAGACAGGAGGTCTGGTAGTCTGGTCAGAGCAGGGCTAGGATTAGTCTGTGGAGGAAGAAGAGAGAAAACTGGATAATAGTGAGACGCGAAGGAAAAGTATGGATAGGACAGAGACTTACAACACTCAACAGACTGGCAAGATAAGGTATGGTTGAGGTAGAGCGGAAATGAGCTTATAAGTGGCAGTGCATGTGTGATGATTGGTATTGTGCCAGACAGAACGTTAATGAGAAAGAGGGGAAAATAAGACCACACGTGATAGCTAGTATTTTCTAGTGATTGCTGTTTCTACTATCTTGGTGGAGAATACTAAAATTAGTGGGAATATGATTGCGTAAAGGCCCTGAGATGTGATCAGGAAACTCTTAAAATGGGGCGCCTAGAGCTGTCAGCGTTTCAATGGCACCTACTATGTAGTGCATGTGCGAAAATTGAGCTAAAAAACATGGCACCAGTGCGCAGCCATTGTTGACATTTACTCCCATCACTGCAATAAAAAGCCTACGTTTTCGTGGGCTCAGTAAATAAACGTGAATTCTGCAAACGGTTGCAAGGTCAGGATGATCTCAGACCGGGGTGGACTGGGAACCAAAAGAGGCCCTGAAAATGATTTCCAAAGTGGCCTCACATTACACATTTTCAGCAAGCCCACGAGTTTTCCTCTGAGAACATTTGAAAAAAATTAGGTCACCACACAAAAGAGGCCCAGGGTGCAGAGGCCTACAGGGAAATCTCCAGCGTTCCGTATAGGCCAGTCCACCCCTGATCTCAAATGAGCTAGCGGGAAGGAATGCTCTTTAGCCGAGGACAGATGCAACCATGAGGGGGATGCGCAATTTTTCTTATGATGTGCCTGAGTACTTTGGTTTAGTTTAGTTTAGTTTAGTTTGTTTATTTATAAAGCGCAAACCAGGCCCGAGGCACCCGGGCGCATATTCTTGCAGGCGGGTACAGTATACAAAGCAGACACAGTAAATTACAAACAACGATATATACAGTAAAAAAAAATGTACAGCAGGAAATACAAAGGCAGATTAAAGTACACATGGAGGATATGTAAGCCCCTAGCTCAAATGCGAGTGGCAGGGGCAAGGCAGGGCGAGGGGACATATAACTCATGGGAGAACAGCCACTTTTTGGCCTTGTTCTTGAAGGTTTGGAAGGATGGTTCGGCTTTGATAGTAGTAGGCAGTGTGTTCCAAAGTTTGGGAGCTAGGGCTGGGAAGCTCACGCCACCCGCTTTTTGGAGTTTGAATCTGGGAAGAGTGAGGCTGTGGGTTTGAGCTGCTCTCGTGGGTCGGGCGGAGGTGTATGGTGTAAGGCGGGAGGAGAGATAGGGTGGGGCCATGTTGTTCAGGCATTTGTGGGTCAGGGCTAAGGTTTTCAAGGCAATTCTTTGTTTTACCGGGAGCCAGCCAAGGTCAGCTCTGACAGCAGAAATGTGGGCGCGACTGGGGATGTTTAGGGTTGCCCTTATGACATTATTTTGTATAGTTTGCAGTTTGTTGATGTTGGACTGGCTAGTTCCAAGGTAGAGAGCGCTACAGTAGTCGATTTTAGCCATGATGAGCGTTCTCGAGAGGGTGATGCAGTTAGATATGTTTAGGAAGGGTCTGCAGGCGGTGATAAGTTTGCAGGTGTAGGCGGATGCCGACCTTACTGCATTTATTTGTCTGTTCATTGAGAGTGTGGAGTCGAGGTAGACGCCTAAAGTTTTAGTGTCTTAGAGACCTTGATGTCATTGCCGTCAATAGTGAAGGACTTGTAAGTTTGATCTAGTTTGTTGAGACGATAGCTTGATCCAAGTATTAGGAGCTCGGTCTTATCGCCATTTAGGCAAAGTTCGTGCTGTGCCATCCAGGCCTGGATGACCAGGTAGACATCATTCACAGCTTTGGTGTCTGTGGTGTAATCGCCGGTGATAATCAAGCACATCGAAAAGGGGATTCGTAAATACGTTGTACAACGTAGGGGACACACAAGAGCCTTAGGCAACGCCACAGTAAATAGGGGAGGGGTCTGCTGAAGCTGTAGGTGAGAAGACCCTAATACATCTGTTGCTCAGGAAAGAGTGGATCCAGGCATTGGCTGAGTCAGAGAAGTGGGCCACGGTTTTTAGGTGTTGGCACAGTATTTGGTGGTTGACCAAATCGAAGGCCGTGGAGAGGTCCAGGAGAAGGAGGAGTGCTAGCTTCCCATTGTCCTTTAATGTCTCCATCTGAGTTTTCAGATGAATCGGGGCTGATTCAGTGCTGTGTTTAGAACGGAAGCCTGATTGTCTTGATCCTAGGAGATTATTGGATTCAAGGTAATCTTGAATCTGCAGGTAAGCTACGCGGTCCAGGATTTTAAGCAAGAACGGGACTATAGTAATGGGTCTAAAATTAGTTGGGATGTTGGGGTCAAGGGATGGTTTTTTGAGGAGTGGGATGACCCACGCATCCTTAAGGTTATCTGGGACTATACCTGACTTGAAGGAGGTATTTATAAAAGCTGTAATGAACGGGGCTAAGTAGTGGGATGCTTCCTTTGGAATTGTTGTGTTTTTTGTTTTGGACCTGAAGTTATAATAGGCAAATGGCTTTATTGCATCCTGCCTTGTCTTGTTTTACTAAGTTCTTGTCTTTCCATTATGCCTAATACCAGAACTCAGGCCTGCAAGGGGGTGTCTGGCCAGGTAGCAGAGCCTCTTTCCCAATCTGAGTTCGTTGATCCAAGGGTTTTAAGAGGGCCTACCCAAATAAGGCCTAATGAACAGCTTCTTTTGGCTCCCAGCACTCCGTCGGCACAGACAGTGCCAAACAACAGTCAGTTGTCATTGATTCTGATAAGAAGCTCCCGTAGAAGGCAGCATCTTCTAGAGGGAAAAAATTGAACAGTCTGATGATGTGAATGGATCCATACTGGCCTCTCCAACAAAATGTGATTATTTGAATAAGGAAGTAACCGTTTGCTAGAAGGACTTTGTGAGTTTGTTGAGTGATGTCCCTGCTGGAAAGCGTTCCGGAAATCTCTCCGTTATCCTCAGCTGTGGCCAAAACCTTACAATCTCCTCTGAAAAGTATGTAGAAAGTTATTGTAGATGCCCTTTCAGAGTTCATCAGTCAAGTAATACGCTGGATGTCGGCACCTGCCACTCTGGGAGGTGGCAACACATTAAGGAAAGGATCATCTAGGAACTCAATCAATGTAAAAATAGCATGGACTTCCACCTCTGGGTGGGTCCCTCGGCAAAGTAATGATGCAGGTACCCCCTGTAAGAACTAACAAACAGTGTCAAAGTGGCGTGAATCTTTTCCAGATACAGCCCCACATGGTGGATACAGCCCGTCCAACTGACTTGCCAGTAACCACTGATGCAACAAGGATTGGTTGTGAAATTAGAGAACTCCAGGCTGTTTTGACTTCCTCAGTTGTTGATGCTGTAGCTGTGTCGACACCATTAAATTCTTCATATGCTGTCAAATCCGTGACTAGAAAAATCCTGGACACTGCTAAGGTTTCTACTTACAGACCTGTGGCTACCGCTTTGGGGAGGGATGCGTGCATCGGGAAGGTTAGCATGCCCACGATTATAGACTCTAATTTAAGAGACATCATCATGGACCATAGAAACTATACTTTAACTAATGTGACTAAATCTGAGAGACTGGAAACTACTGAGTCTTCTAAGACATAGGGCGTCATTACGAGTTTGCCTGTCCGGAAACATGGTACCGGTAAGCTTGCTGGTACCGTTTTTTCCGGACCGGCAAACTACGAGTTCAGCGAGCGGGTGCCTTTCAGCCTGCAAGGTCTGACCTGGCGGGTGGAACGGCACCCGCTCGCAGGCCTTTACGGATGCACCGGCCCTGTTGCACACACTGCTGGTGCATCCGTCCTCCCCATTCCCATCGAGTCCAATGGGACTCGATGGGAATGGGGATTTACTCCGGCGGCAGCCGTGCCGGTATTTACCGGCTTGGCTACCGCCAACCTCCTAATGACCCCCATAAGGTCTTATGCTGGCTACACACGAGAGTGCGCACAGAGTGCATTAGAAGGCAAGACCTGAGATTCATGCAAACCATTCAAGTTAGGCACTGGCACACCGGGAATAACACTGATTGTATCATTGTAGGTTGTGGTCACATTAATCTTCCTTCGTTTTGGAGCCGTTGCTGGTCCCTGAAGAATTGTGCATCGGTCTCAAATGTGAGCATTGTGTATTAGTTCTTCTGAAGGACTTATTGTTTCCTGGATTGTTTGGGTGTGTTTTCTGTATGTATGTTTGTTGTGTTATGTTATGTTTTTATGGTTTTTGTTTGTGTGGCAGACTACAAATAATAAACTAAACTAATACTAGCTTGTGTACCCTGGGCAGTTAAATTGCCCATAAACTGAGATTCAATGTTTGGGACATGGTTTGGGTGTTCTTTGGGTTGGACTAGAATGTTGTTCATCTGGTCGATGTCAGTTATGGTATGTTTGAGCAATATGCTCATATAAGGTGGTTGCTGGTCTAATGTTTTGCTCAGGTGTGGGTGTCTGTGCATTGTCTTAGTTAGTATATGCAATTTAGGCTTTGTGGCTCTGGTTGTTGTGCTTGGTGTAGAGTAGGCCTGAATATGTCCACTCGCCATTTGCTAGTGATCATTGACTTGTGGCGAGTCGCGAGTATAAAATGGTGTGCTGTGTGCATGTGGAGAACTGCAGTGGCAAATAACTTTGCATGTGTATACTTTTATTTCTGTCCTTGATCTATGTGTGGTTTAAGCACTTTGGGGTTATCCAGGCATTCTCCGTAATGGTGGTATGTCATTTTGTGTACTTTTACAAATATCAGCGGCCTACATGCCAATTTATCATTGCGTCCTCTCTCCGCCATAGATTTGATAATTATGTAAAGGTTTCCTGGACTGGAGGGCCTGAATGTAACTATCAGCAGCTATTTAACCTCTTAATACTTATACCACCGGGAGATTTCAGCGTAAATAAAAAATGTGTTTCCTACCTCTACAGTTTCTGTGTCATTCATTATTTGATGGACTTTTTTTGGAACTCTGGCTGCTCCTTTTCTGGCCTTGAGAGGCCAGGAGTCAATAAAGTCCAGTATCTAGGACCACGCTTTGTCCTGTGGGATCGAAGGCATTAAAAGGAATGGGTGAAGTTGCTTTTAATGATATAAAAGGCTGTTTTATTCAAATTCAATTTTAACTGACATCGCCATAATCAGTCAAGAAAAGTTGCCAAATGGTGTATTGATGCATGCTATTTCCAACACCTCCCCATCCCCGTCAAGTACAATTTGACGCTAAACTATAAACCTATTAATGCATACAATCTGCCAATGAGTGTATATATCCCAAGATCCTTCACTCCCTGGGGACGTGGGAAAACTAAGCACCTCAAATAATCACTCCAACATGTGCACACACACACCCCATGTTTACCCCGTTGTACAGCCTGCTGGCATAGAAGAGTAGTGCACTGTCCGGCGTGCATCCACTCACAACAGCTACGGAGAAGGGAGAATTGCTCAAGGCTTCTTGCAGGTAAGGGTGGCGAAAATACCTCCTGCGGCTGTACTTTAGTTGATAAAAGGTAGCTTTAGTCCAAGGCAGCTGCAAATGCACAAAGCCACATCCTTGGTCCCAACATCATAAATACTAACCTGTGCCTAAACTTTGAGCTGATACATGTTATTTCCTATACCTCCCCATCTCTAAACATATTGATCCTCCCTCACTGATTTTATGATCTCCACTTACTAAGCTTCCAAACACCAGGCCTTGCAAACAACCTTGTTCCCATTAGGACCTGTGGCCAACCTTTTCCGGATACACCACCAGATCCCCTTTTCTATACCTCCCTGCCGCCGTCCGACCAACCGACCTGCCCTCATTTCTGAAACTCCACCTACCTTTGTTCTCTTGGATTCTAAGTTATCTGGCACCCCCTCACTTCAGGGCAGACCTGGTATACTCTACTTGCTGCCCATATTTAAACAGCTCCTTTTAACCTTTACTGACATAGTTGTCTAGAGTTGTCTGCTTCACCTAGATTGACCCTTTTCTAAGCTATTCTAAAAGGATATACGTTAAAATATTGAATTGAGAAATTACTTTTGATTTTTAATATTGTGTGGGGAGATCCCCTGCACCCCCATCCTACACCCACCTTAACTATTACTCTTACCCCACCCCTATATTTTTTGAAAAGTATCGAAATAAAATCAGTAAAAGATGCAATCATTTCTCAATTCGTTATTTTATTTTTGATTATTTCTGCTTATACCATTCTAAAAGACTTACATCAAGGTCTTGTGGCACATTTCCATTTTTATACATGATGGGTGAGCATCCCTCTGCCTTTTTGTACAGAGGTACTAATATTGCACAACACCAGGAAACTGGCATTACCCCTTCAGTGCAAACCTTCCAAAATAAGGTACATAGGCGCTTGGAGCAGATTAACACTATATTTGCCAAGCCATTGGGACCGGGTGCACGCGACCTCTTGAACGTCCTCATAGACATCTCAATAATGTCTTTATCCAGTGCTAGATTAAAACTCACACTACTCCCCCCCCTCAGCCAGATGACTCTTGGACATTATCAGAATAGTAGTTATCAGTGATGAATTTCTCCCACTTGCTTTTACTAATGGGGTTAATGTTTTCTTTTCCCTGGGTTCCCTTATAGGTACCCAGGATCTCCCAAATACGCGTTATGTCATCACAGGCTAATACTCTTGTCATCGACTGCCATTGAGCACTTCATTCAGAAATTCTTCTCCCTTTAACACAGGCATTTTATCTATTCTTAATTGTATTGAATGATTTAGCGGTCTCCCTACTGTCCCCATTGGTAGACCACTGAGATCTAATTTATTTTCTGACCACCCTTTTCAAACTTCTATATCAAAGAAGAAGACGTTTTATTCGGCTGCAGCAATTAACAAATATAACGTAAAACACATTAAATACCAAAAAACCAACACCATAAAACAATATATAAACCTTCCATCTTAACACTCAGTATAGAGTTACTGTTAAAAGTGTTACAAAAGAATGTCACTTCCCCAATGACCTATGTCTGAAAACCACATCTAAAGATTCCTTAATAAAATAAAGTTAAAAATGTCATCTCATCACTATACATAAAACAGGGCATAGGGTCCCCCTCGAGTCCATAATTGCTTCTTAACAAGATAAGGCTGTAGCCACTCTTTTCTCAGTTTAATGAGACATTTGCTCTCCATTAAAAAAATGTTGAAGATCTTCTCCTAGCCCTAGGCCACACAGGCAAACCTTGTCCAGGCCCAACCAGGGTGCCCTTGTTCTGAGCAGAAGCAAATTTAGCAAGCCATTAGAGTAAGTCTGTGGCAACCATCAGCCATTATCTTAGTTATTACGGGGGTGGAGCCAACCTGATTAAGAATGGGAGTGTAAAACTTCAAGGATGATCATTTTGTGCTTCTCTTTAAGGAGGGAGCTGCGCTGAGTATGTGTTAAACAGCCCATTACCGTTACGTCCCCCATCCTCCATCCTTTTCAGAGGCCTAGTCCACGACATTACTAGTGTTATGCATGGAGTCATTGCACGCAATCGTGACATTTCGATTTAAAGAGGTATTTAATTGGGTGTTCAGAAAGAATTCCAAAACCTCCTCTGCAGGGATAAGCTAAAAAGCCCTAACTTGTATCTTAAAACATCCCCTGGGCTCTTGAGTGGAGGCCCAAAATCCTCCATAAACTGGAGTCTAGCAAGTTGTCCAAACATCCACATGGGGTCCCCCCAAACATTTCGGCTCCATGGAGCACTGCAGCGTTAGCTTTTGACCCCAGCACCTGCAGACACTTATCCAACCATTTCCCACCATTTTCGAAATAGAAACGGAGGGGCCCCAAAAGACCCACGTTCATTCGCTTAGCAAATGCGTGTATGTGATTTTCCAGCCTCCCTTTTTAAAAAACATCAGACCAAGATACTTACATCCGTCCACTACTTCAATGGGCGAGTTGTTCAAAGCCCATTTAAACAATGATTTTCCATTGCCAAAAACAAGTATCTTTGTCTTATGGAGGTTCGATTCAAGACCATGTCCCTGGAAATAGTTATAGGAATACTCTAAACTGCACTGCAGCCCGCCTGCAGATAGGTCCAACAGCACTGTGCCATCAGCATATAGCAATGCACTAAACTCCAGACCATTTAGACATAATGGGATCAAACGCTGAGACACCTGAGATGGGTTGAAATCCCTGCAAAATAAAGCAAACAGAAGAGGGGCCAAGCGGAAACCCTGCTTTACACCAGCATTAATCGAGAAATTTCCTGTATACATAGAGTTACTGGTGCTTCTAACCCTGGCGGAGGTGTCCTCATAAAGCAGAGTTATTAGTTGGAAAAGCCTTAACGGGACCCCGATTCTTCAAAGCTTTCCCACGAAGCGGAAGCCTTCCTCAAATCCAGGAAGGCCACATATAGGCTTTTTTTCCTCCTTTTAGTGTATTTCTCCACTATCCTATTTAATATAAAACATTAATCAATTGTAGAGAAACCCCCTGCTCTTGTATCTGGTAAAATCGTGTTATCTGATGCCCACCCTTCCAACGCCAAACATCCAGCAAAAATCTTATTAGAAGAGTCTAACAAGGCGATTGGCTGGTAACAATGCAGATCCGATTCCCACAGTAATCGGGAAACATCTCAAATTAAAAAGTTCTCCCTGTCATCCCTGGCACTCAACATGTGTCTGCCTCTTCTATTCTTGGCCCCCCCACTCTGCTCCCTTGTGCTTTATCTCCCTTGCCCTCTCCCACTAACCCCAAATTGCAGTTTGGCGGGGCCTGGAACAAGCGTTTCTGTGGGAAGATTTCATCCAAATCCATCCAGCAAAGCAAAAGTTATTAGAATTTTGAGAAAACTTTATGTAAACAGGTTTCACTTTAACAATAGGTTGGCGAGCCCTGCCTTATGATGAATACATATATAAAATATGATTGTTGTATGTGAAGACTGCATGCATAATGCAACCTAAATCATCCCCCACAAGCAGATTCCGAAGCTTGCAATGTGTATAGTTGCATGTATTCTTGCACCTCTCTCCGTGTCCCTTCTCAGGAATCTAATCATAAGCTAAAATGGACCTCTCCTTCTAGGTTGGACCTCATACTTCCCAAGCTTTGGAAGCACCTGTTCCCTTGTAATTCGTCCTTCTGCCCCCGCCCCATGTACCTGGCCTTTCCACTGTTGCCTCATTTACATTCAAAACAAACTGTGTTTCTAAGTACCCTTGCCTGCACTCCAGGCCATTCCATGAGGAAATGCCCATTTCCAGATAATTTTATTGCCAAACTGGTCTCTTCTCAAATATCTAAAAATCTAAGAGAGAGAAATAATGTTACCTAAACCTCATAGCATATAATCCTTTCTAGGTCCAATGTCTGCACACCATTGCCTGAGCCACATTCTTGCACACCGAAAACTAATAACGCTGAAACCACTTCCCATCTAAAACCGCGCCCCTCAGAATTCACCTAACAGTTTGCTGTCATTGTCCCTTCTCTAAGAGATACTTTTAAAGATACACCACATAATGTGGTGTTCTGTGTTCTTCTCTTCCACAAACACCAGGCTGCTTATATTGTGCCCCCCTCTTCAACAATTTACTCAATGCCTGCCTGTAAATCTCCTTCTGAAAATGCTGTCATAGCAACTCACTGAGGTGTGCATGTTCCAAACAACCAACGCCCCTAATCTCCTGGCCCTAAATGCTTGACTTCCCCACTCATGGAGACAACTCGGGTTCTCTCAACCATTGTCAGCTAGAGAATTCCTCATCCATCTTGTCATCAATGATTGGAAGGTGGCTTTATACTAAACACAATGTGGTGTAAACACTCTGTCCCCAGTGGTCCCATGTTTCCATTCACAATGGCCACCCTTCCTTCATCGACCCGTTTGAAAGTCACTTTCTCAGTGTTCATTTCCATGATCTCGTCTCTGTTCTTATAGAGACCAATGTTGCCTGTTATTCGTGGTCAGCTCTTCGTCCAGCACTATACCTTTCTCATCACAGTGGGATCTTTTTCACACTTCTTGTAACTTCTATCCTCCCGAAGGACCACTGACCGGTCCCTGGTTAGCCACATTGCCCCATGGGACACAGCTGTATCTCCATTCCATGCTCTTTATCAGATGCACTCACCCACCAACACCATCACAGATTGCTAATTGTAAATTTGGAGGCATTCCCAGGTATTTGGATGGAATACCGGGTTACTGTTACCGCAGCCCACAATCTGTAGGATTCTGCCACATTAGTAGTTTTTGTAAATTGGTGCTAAACTCCATCGGGGTCCATGGGGATTCTCGAGGATTTGTCACAGTCGGTTATCTCGACTTTGGTAAATCATCCATTTGACTCAGCCCAGAAATTCTTCCAGACTTTGTCTTCCCTTTTCCCATCTCCCTTTACCCATTCTTTCTTTCTCTTGTATCCTTCATATCTCCATAGTCATCCATCCATGCATATGTGGGGGTATGGGAGTCGGGATGGAGTGGTAGATGGTGGTATGGCATAGGTAGAATTCATGGGAGTACCCCATAATATAAAAAAGACACGCAATGTTATGTAGATTTATACTGTGCACCGCTATCACCCACGGGCAGTCTGTAGGGGCTCACGTGGCTCTGCAGAGAGGCGGTGTTAGTGAGGATCGGATAAATTGATAGGTTCAGAACCAGGAGGAACTGCCATCGGTAAGCATTGATTTGCATTTGGGAGTTGGTTCAGGAGGCAATGTGTGTTGTGACCGTATGGGTAAGACTCAGTGGCTCGGATATGGGCTGGTGTTTGTGTTGGCGTGTGTGTGTTGTGTGATGTTGGGGTGGATGGTGGCTGTGTGCTCTTGTTAGTTGTAGCCATAAGGGTCCAGAGTCACGGATGGCTGTTGGTGTAGGATATCTATTGTGTTGGTCTGTAATTGTGTAGTTTACAGTTATATGGACTATGTTGGGTGGTTGCCCCTGGTTGAATTTTGTTCCACCAAACTGCAGACTTTGAAAATAAAGTGTTTTAAAACATGTGGAATGCCACCCATCCGTTCTCTGATTAGCCATCCATGAATTCACCCTTTATCTATCCATTCTCCATTTATCCATGCATCCTTTCTCTCTTTTTCAACCATCCATCAATTCCCCCTTCCAACATCTTTCCAATTTGCCTTCTCCATCCTCCCTCCTTTTGCATACATCCTTGCACCCTATATTCATCCATCTATGAATTCTCCATTTCTTTAATCCATCCATCAAAATTCTTTTCCTTCCTAATGTCACTCATTGGTATACTCATAGGGCATTCATACCCATTAGACATACGGGAAAGAGACATGCCAATCCCTTTTACACATCAAAACTGGCAAATACTCCCAACAAAGAAACAGAGAGTAAGACTACTCTCAACAAAAACAGGAAGCCATGGCGTCATAGAACCCTGTCCATTCTGTTACCAGCAGAACCTACCTTTATACCAGTCTATTCTTGACTATGCCACTCTTGGCACAGGCTTGGCAGTCACATAATTAACATTCTGGTGTTTGACCTGGAGTATAATGTCTCAAGACGCCCCAACAAATAAGACACCACACTTCCAGGATTGCCCAAGCACACAATTCAGCCCCTCGGGCATCCAACATTACATTGTGTACCAACTTACAATTCTCAAATTCTGACTTGGAAACACAGCTCAATTACCATGGCACTTTCGATATATGCCTCCACCATTTCACATAATTATGGCACACCTAACAAGACTGCCATGCACCCAGGCTATCACAAAACATTAGTACCCTGCTGCATCCCTCCCCTCCATTAGTTTGTTGCATCTCCTTCCTACTTGCCCATTCTCTTATCATCCCCTTTTCTCTCCTTCAGCAGACCACGGTCGGAATAAGTCTGGTAGGGGCACTCTATGCCTCTCTACAGACTAGCCTAGGCACTCTTATACCACCATGGTAGTGATTCGGCGTATTAGAAAATAAGATTGGCATTAACATAACACATAATCTATTTTTTTTTGTACCTGCATTGCACACTTTTACATTTGAAAAGTCTGCAATGGTTCCATTATTATACTTTGCAATTTTTCATAATGCTCCATCTACTGTGGCACATACTATATGCAATCATTTTAGACATTTTATATTGCTCCAGATGGCACTCTCATAACTCTAGTTTGTTCAAATATGTCTTCTAACATTGCATTGCTGAAACATTATATTAAAATGCTTTGGATGGAGACCACCAGGGGGCGCAGGCCTAATGGATGCCGTGAGCTCCTCGAGTGAATATTCCCCCTCTCCATGAGCACTGGCAGAAGCAGACCTGGGCAGTAATTGAACCCCTGCGGCCAAGACAAAAAGGACAAAAGCTCTAGACCCAGGAGAAGGCCATGAGAGGCACGTGAAGTGGACCACCGCCCTTCCTGGTGAGCAGGAGAGACAGAGGGAGAAGGAGCGGGCCCACGCAGGCTTTGGAGAGGACTGGAGGTGTGAAGCCTCTAAAGCGGAAAAGCGAGATGAAGAGAGGATGGCACCGTGTCTCAGAGGCCTGCTGAGGACAAGAGTAGGGGAGTTGTGAGCCCCGATGCAAGTGAATTTAGCCTGGCTAGTATCAAGGCCCTCCTGGTCGGCAGAGGTGCCCTGAATGAAGAGGAAGCGATGAGACGGGCACCAGTTGAAGTGAGGACTGCAAGTGGTCGGGTGACTCAGCGCAGAAGAGTGACCTCAGGATCTCTGCACGGTTGCTAACTGGTGCAGTAAAGGGGCCGTGGCACACAGCTGAAGTGGAGCACCCATGTATAAATAGTAAGGAAACAGGAGGAGGCAGCGCAGATCTTTGATGAACACATTTGGAATTCCCCAGTAGTAACAGAGGCAGGAAGCTATCCGGTCCCCTGCGGTAAACAACTACAGGAAGTGAAGGCTTGAGAGCGGGGGCTCACAGTGACAAGAGAAGCCCTGAAGAGATGAGAGGGCAGGAGCACTGAATTGGTCCCCACGATCTGGGCATAACCCAAGAGATCGTGCAAATAGTGGCGCCTTATCACAAGAGACCTGCAAAGTTACCATCCGCCTTCTAAAGGGCATCTCTTGAAGCCAAGAAGGGTGCGAGGGAGCTTGGCACAGAAGATGAGGGAAACCACAAGGTTTGCCTGCACCGGACGCAGTAGACTGCGGGCCACGCACTGCGAGAGAAATAATGTACTGCTCAAGGTAGGTGCCTGGGCGATTAAACACAGCCCCAAACAGCAAGCAGAGAGGAGCTGACACATTCATCCGGAGACAAGGACCCCGAGAAGGAGATGACTACAAAGGAGGACATATTGAGTATTTTGCAGGAAATAAAAGTTCAACTGACCTTCATGCCTTTCTCACAGAGTTGTAATGTAGGATGGGGACGGTGGAGAAGGTAGAGTCTTTGGAGAACAACCGCACATCAGTACAAATAATAGAGGTGAGTTTGGTGACCAGAATTAAGGAATTGGAAAGGCGCGACAAAGGGAAAACAGAGAGGTACAGCATTGTGTCCTTCCTAGACATTCCTCTGGCAGAAGGAGAAACTGTTAAAGATCTGGAAAGAAAAGTGAAGCTTGTCTGGTGGTCCCTATTTGGAGAGGAGAGCCATGAAGATATCCATGTGGATGGCATGCACCGAGGAGGAGGTCCAGTGGGGCGTCCAAAGCCGGTCACTGTGAAATGCCACTAATACACAAATAAGTTGGACATTCTGCCCAAAGCTAGAGAGAAGGGTAGTGTGGAGATATTCATATTGCATATTCCAGGACCTCTGCTTTTCGACATTGGGGAGGAGAGATCCCTAACCAATTGGTTCACCGAAAACGACCATAGATACAGATGGGGATATCCGTTCTCTCGCCTTTGAAATAGGAGGTACGGCATACACTGTATCAGAGGCAGAGGAGGCATCTCAGGTGCTCAAGTAACTCCAAGGTTGTAAAGGCTTCAATGAAATGGCACAAGTCAAAACAAGAAACATTTCCTAGAGCTTTTTACTGGAGGGAGAACGAGGAAGAAACTATCCGCGACCCGTACATTTAGGAAATTCACCTAAACATTGCAGAAGGCAGCATGACTACAAAGAAGGTGGAGGGGAGCAGAATACACATTAGTGAACAATGGGGGAAGAGTGCAAATCAATGTTTTGATGGGTGCTGGGTGGAGAGAATAAGGTTTGAAGGGGGATAAGTAAGACATGATAATTTGATACTTTGCGACAAGCTGCTTGGGGGTGGCCATGGGAGAGCGGGTGGCAATGAAACCACGCATGGTGGCCTGGATTTATCCAAGCGTCTCAAAATCAAGGAGAAAGAGGAAGGTGTTAAATGTTATGTTAACATGTTTTGTGGAGGGGGTAAGAGGAGACAGGGTATGGGGTGCCAGATCCAATGGCCATGACCTAGCTGTAGGCATAAGTAAACAGTTTGATCTGATGGACCCTGAGAAAGTTGACAGAAAGGATGGGGGAGAGCAGGGTGAAACTGAGGCTTGCAGCTTCAATGGAAAAAGGCTAAACACACCTACAAAGAAGTCACTATGAGCAACAGAAATGTGTTGCAATAAAATAGCCTCTTTGTACAGGAAACACGCTTTAAAAGGAATTAGGAAGGTAGCATGAGAAGGAAGGAGATGGCACGGGTACATTGATCGTCAACAAATCGGAAGAACAGAGTTGGCATAATGGTAAAGAGAGATCTACCACTGGACGAAATAAAAGACAAGAGGGACCAGGAGGGGGAGACTCCTCATGGTAAAGGAAAGGTTATACAGCAAATGACTAACACGGAGAGCTTTATATGTCCCCATAGCCCAACAGGTGGATTTCATTGAAAGGGCCCTAGGTCTTGCCTATCAGTGGTCGTAGCGGACCACAATAACAGGGGTGTGAAATTGTATAGGCAAGCTTCAGGCACGAAACAAATGACCAGGGGTGAACAAGAAGAGTCCAGATTCAATGATTGTCTCCGAAGACATTTTTGGTGCGATGCTTTGTAAGAAGGAACCCCAGACGCAAAGGAATATACCCTTTTTCTCTGAAGTTCACAAGCTGTATATGAGGACAGACTATCTTTATAATGGAGAAAGCAAAAAAGCATCCTGTTAGGGAAGCAACTACAATACTAATACCATGGTCTGATCAAGCTATGGTTATAATAGAAATGGATCTGGGAACCCCTTTTCAGTATAAGAGCAGATGACGGTGCAACAATGCATTATTTCAGAACAAGCTGTTTAGAGATAGTCTGAGGGAGGAAATGAAGCACTCTTTTGTGTAAGTGGTTGGAGTGGTATGCAGAGGCGAGTAGTGTGGGAAGTGGAGAAAGCTACAATGAGGGGTCTTTTCCTTGCGCAGTGGTCCAGAAAGAAAAAAGCAAGCTCCTTTGAAGAACATAAGTTGCAGGCTGATATAAAGCAGAACGAGAAAGAATACAGAAAGAGTGAGGGCAAGAGACCTGCTGCAAGAGATCCAGCAGGCGGGTCTGGCACTGCAAGAGCAAAACACAGGGAAGTTTTGTCAAGAATTGAGAGCAGTGAAGCAGCACTATTGTGAAAATTGAGATTTATTTATTTATTTATTCATTTATAAAGAGATAAAGTGGGCTCTATACTGGCTAATAGACTGAAGACCTGGAGGGTGGAGAGGAGGATGTGAAAGATAGTGGATGGAGGTGGGAAGGAATGTACACCCCCATCCAAAGATATGGCCAGAGTTTCTGCAACCTACTACCATACATTATATGCCAGAGAGGAAAATGAGAATCCGAAGGCCATGGCAGACTACCTCAGAGAATTTTTGCTGCCAAAACTCGCTTCCTCGCTGGTGGAGTGCGTAGAGAAGAAATTACTTTTTTTTTTTGTAAATTTGGTTTTATTAACATTTTAAGTTGAAAGTCACATTACATAACACAATTACGATCTCAGAGGTACATAGCAAAAACAGGAATTCCAAAAAGGCTGCTGAATTATTTTTTCATGTTTCTTCCATCCAGCTGTTGTAGTCCTGCATGACTTTTTCCCCCCACCCATTTTACCTCCCCTCTCCCCCTACAGGTCAAATAACAAATCTCTTGGTCGTGTTGGCGTGTTCTTTTAACGGGTCACAATCTTTTTGCATGTTTTCAGTGTATTGGGATTTGTTTCGGGACAGTTGTCTGTGAAGTTCTTAGACTTCCTCGCTTTGATCACCTGGCCGTCTCGTATACATTATTGTTGTAGATTTTGGTTGATAAACGGAACAGCCCAATAGGCAGGTGTTCATTCTTGTAGTCCATCCATATGGCTTCACACTGTGATGACTTTGCATGCAGTGATGCAGTAATCAGCTCCATTATACAAATATTAGTGGCAATGTTAATCTATTCAGTCTTGGTGGGGGTGGATTTGGATTTCCATTTCATTACAAGTGTTGCTCGGGCAGCTAATAACAGCTGAGGTGCTAGGCCTCTAATCTTATTCCATTCTTCATCGTCCTTCTCAAGACCAAATAGTATAAGGTAGGGGTCAGCCACCCGGGATATGCCATCTATGTCCTTGATCCATCCCAGGACCTCATCCCAAAAAACCTTTATCTGGGCGCATTCCCACCACATATGCCAATAATCAGCGTTTTCCCCACACCCTCGCCAACATTTTGGGTTAGCTGTTTGAAACATTTTGGAAAGCCGGACAGGGTCATACTGCCATCTATGTAAGAGCTTGATAGTGTGTAGCTTGTATTGATTCAAAATAGATGTGTGGGCGGCGGCATCACATATCGTTTCCCGCGTGTCTGCACTAATCTGTTCACAAGAAATTACTTTTAAGGGGGTTAATGGGTTGAAAGTTAGTAAAGCACAATGGGAGTTTGTTCTCACCTAGTTGCTATAAAACATACAGCAACATCCTAGCAACATTTTTTGGTTAAGGTCCACAATGGGTGATGATGGAGGAAGTACTCCCGGCCGCCCCTTGTTCCTAAAGGCGGTCATCTCAATAAATATCAAAATAAGGGGAGGAAAAAACCAAGTGCTCCTCATGCAGGTCAATTTCTTTACTGAATGTTGATGTTTAAGATTTTCACAAGAATACTGCCCTCTAATTAGGAGAATTCATCCTGGACTTAATCCACAGAGACCGAGGGAGATTTGTTAAAGATAGGCATGGGGTCAATAACTTTAAAAAAAATGCTAAATTTGCTATTGCTCCCAGATGCTGAAAAAACATTCAACTGGTTAAGCTGGATGTTCCTAAAGCAGACACTGAAGGAATTTGGGTTCAGTCAGAATTGGCTTCTATCGCTAGCATAGTTGTACTCAAACCCTACCGCAAAGGTTGTGGTGAATGGGGCACAGTAGGATGAAATACTGCTCCAGGGTGGGGGGAAAAGGTGAGAATGCCCTGTGTCACCCCTTATTTTATGCCCTTGTGGTAGAACGACTAGCGGTTAAACTGAGGAGGAATATGCACATACAAGGGTTTTGAGTATGAGAGAATTAATATGAGTTGGCCATTTTTTGCCGATATCTTAATGTTTACCAAGATTCCTGTGGAATCATTGGCAAGTATATTAGAGGAGATTGGGGTGCATTGACAATATTCAGGGTTTAAAATAAATCTTTCTGATCAGTTGTCCTTTCCTTAGTGAAAATTCTGGATCGAACAAGGAATTGTTTTTAGAGGGGATGGATTTTGGAAAAGCTGAAAAAAGTATCAAATAACAAGGGATCCCCTTGATCAGGAGATCTTCTATAGGGAAAGGTGAAAAGAATATGGAGGCTTGGGGAGGAGGACCATCTCGTGGATAGAGCAACTTAATACTATACAAATTAATATATAAAAGAAATGTGATATCTGTTAAAAATGTCCCGACCGCGGTACCAAAGAGCTTCCTTAACCTGATCAAAAAGGAATTGTTACTCTCTCTGTGAAGGAATTCCAGGCACAGTATGAAATGCACATCTCTTACTCTTCTCAAAGAGCAGGGGGTGGGATATCCAGATCCGGAATTGAACTAAAGGGAAGCTCAGCTGCGAGTTATTGTGGACCATTTACATCCCGTGACTAGGAAGCAGTGGGTTCTGCTTGAAAATGCAGCGCCCAGTCTGTTCGAGACAGGCTTTAGTTTCCCCCAAATAAGAGTCCCTGTGGGATCCTTCACCATCATTATTAGGGGTATTGTGGGATCTGGTGCAAACACAATATGGCTATCTAAATCTCTCTGTTTTATATGGGTATCGCCCATTAGCGATGGAAATGTCGATGCAATAGATTCCAGGCGTGATATGCCGGGGGACTGAAAAGAGCGGGCAACATGTCGGTGAAAGGGGCTTATGTTCCGCTGCGATGCTTACAAGACCTGCTGAATATATGTCCCCTACCGGTCTTCCTGTATTTACAAATAAAGGGAGTGCTTATATAGGAAGTCGGGTGAGAGTCACCTAATGACACTATGAGGAGAACGGGGAAGGATCTCCAAAATGTATAAATTGATTATGGGGGCAGAACCACGAGAACCATTAAGGGTGAGAGAACAATGGCAATCAGAACTGGCAAGGGAGGTAGATGAGGAAGTGTGGAGTAGGCTGTGCAGGGGCAGGGCCAACACATCAGTAGCCACACAATACCAGCTACATGCTGTAATGGCACATGTTGTGGGCATGTGAGCAGGCTCAAATCTAATGATGGGAAGTCTTATCATGGACAAGGGAACTAGATCATATCAAAGGAGTTCTAAAACCACGGATTGTTCATTTTGGGTTGGAGATGGAAAAATATCTATTTCAATATTTACTTTACTCTTAGTGGCAAGGGTCGCCCTGGTGCGAATGGTGAGATATGTCAAATTACCATAAAAGCGGGAATGGCCTCTAGTGGCTCTGGATATATTTGACCTGAAATAATGTACCCACATGTTCAGAGAATTGCAACATAACCTCGACATAGAATGGTTTTCATTTGTCACGAAGTATATGAGTTTGGATGGGTACAAGGAAGGACCTAGGGCCCAATAGGGAACATAGAAGGGTAACTCAGAACACAAATATAAGGACAAAGGGTTGTACCAATAGTTTGTATTTAATATGAAGGATGCTTAAGGATCCAAGACAGGGAGGAGTAGATTAAGTTTCGAAAATTGTTGTGCAAAACGTTGCTTATACTCATTGGGTAGTCTAAGGTGGGGAATTTCATAATCCATGTTCAATTGTTTGGGGAACTTGTGTAAAGCAAGGGGGAGCTATAGTGTAAAGATCGAATCGTGCACAGGCACGCAACCTACTGAGCTGGCCACATGGTGCAGGACTACACAGCCTGCCGAGGCAGGGTTAACAGTTTATCGAAGCGCAGATTAAATGCAAGCAAACTATAGTTCCCTTTTGCTTCCTTACATAATAGCATGAAAGCACCTAGATGCCCAGCTAGTAGAGCTATAACTTGAAATGCAGAACAACTGTTGGGCGTGCAATGATATAACATCCCACAGAGCATGTGCGCCTGAAAAACGTGCTGACTAGGGCTTCATTGCTTTACTTTGCAGGGGCTGCATGGATGGCTTTTAGCTTCCACTGAGGCTCTTTGCGTAAACAGATACAGGGTGGTTCAGCAGAGTGCAGGAAGCCCCTGACTGCCGACAAGAGAGTATTCTAGCAAAGCTCCCAGGGGCCGAGAGCCAGTGCTGAAAGGGAGGGGCAAGAGCAACTTGGACAGGTGCAAAGCTGTACTTTTCCACCAAAAAACATGTTTTGCACCAAAGGTTCTGGAAGATTCGTGTCACGCTCATTGACAGGCTCACCTGATAAAATGAGTGCACCCACACGAGGCAGCTGGGATTCTCCAGTGGATTTAGATGTTTATTCACTATGTTAGCTACTCATTGCTAAGTAAATGTCACGTGGTGCATGTTTGACGACCTCTCCACAGTGTGAATCAGCGAATCTCTAATAAAGAGTGCACATTTGCTTCCGGCTGGGCTGGCCCCAGGGGCAAAAGCACACCGGCATAACACAGGAGCAGATAACCAAGGATGGTGATGACGTATGTTTGGCTGGTACTGTGATGTAATGCACTTTGCAAATTCAATAAAGTACCATTTTCAAAGAAAAATGAGTTTGGTGCAGATTTTAAAAGGTCAGACCGAGAAAGGACTATTTTTTTATTTTATAATTTTATTTCATAATGAGGGTCACTTGACTTAAGAACTATGCACTGTTGTACTCATTTTGCAATTTTACATATTTAATACTGTATTAATAGCACACTTTGAAATGTTCCATTGGCCCTCAGCACATTTTGCATGTGCTCCCACTTTGCATGCTTTGCATTTTCTAAGCCACTCATACCTTTAGCAGAACACATTGCAATTTAACGTTTGCCGAATGTATACCACAATTATAATTATAATTCACAGAACAATTTGCAATTTTCAAGAATGCCCAACTTCCTACTACAATTCAGCACATGGCCCACCAACCCATACGTGTACTTTCCAATATCATTGACTTTGATGCCCATGCCCCTGGGTCCAGTTATTATTTGATTGGGGTTATCATTTGTTTAGCTAATTTGTTAGCACCTGGGTAGACTGCTGTTGCGACTGTGGCATATGAGCAAAACTAGCAGAGGGCAGTGGTGGGCAATCCCTTGCCTGTCTGTGGATGTTAAACACCAAATGACACCCCCTGTAGCAGGGACGTCATTTGGGGGTTGCCAGAGATCGCAAGTGCAACCTCTGTGGTCTCCCTTGCAACCTTTTCTTTTTTTTTGCAATGCAATGCAAGCTCCTGGGCTGTGGCCAGCACCATGTGGATCTTTAATTCTGGAGTGGCTAGCTTTCTTGATCAGGCCCCTTAAAAAAATAAGAAAATAAGAATAGGAGTGCCACAAGTCTAACACTTTCAGCAGTGACCCTAAATAAGAAAGAATAAGAATGCCAAAAAATGTGTCTTTCTGGAATTCTACACAATAATTGCTAGACTCATTAAAGGTTTATTTCGGGCACACTTCAGGGGTGAGTCACTGATTTAGTCTGTTCTTAAACGCCTCAACTCAGCCTTTCATCCTTCTGAGGTTGATAAATGGGTACCAACACGTTGGGTGATATTGGGTGTATATTTCTTCTATGCAAAGCGCTTAAGCGTAAGTGCTATATAATAACACATCATTATCATTTGGTCATGGACGTCTGCTTGCATTCACAGCAATTTGGTAATATGGGCCTATAGACACTGATCTTAACGATACATATGGTGATCCATTCTTATATGAAATGAACATCACATTATAGTGATATCATAACCCTATTTTTCGTAGTGTACAACGCTATGTGATGCCACTTCCTGTTTTCTCAACGGGTGAAGGGTCGTGTTCCATCGCTTCCGCGATATCACTTCGGGGTGGGGTCAAATGACATCACTTCCTGTCACTTCCGCTACCCCTGGCATTTTGGTGAAATGACGTCCCTGCCCTGTAGGAGGCTGAGGAGGGCCAGCTGATGGCCCAGTTGCCCTTCCCATGCAAGCTACGGTGCAACCCTCTCACAGTCTCACTGCTCTGAGATGTGATGTGTGGGCAGTGTTTTAGCCCACATCTGAGCCGTCTTTGAGCCCACGTGTGCACACTGTCCACTGCATTCATAGGCAGAGCCTATAATAGGACCCCCTTTTATAGCAGTATTTACACACGTTTAAAACCAAAACTGAACATGTGCTGATACATGCAAAAGAGGTAACTATATCAAGCCTGTATGCCCATGTTGCTGCTTATTAAGCATGTATGGCCAGGTTTCAGCAGATCGCTGATGAGGTATGGTTAAATTGGAAACCCCTTCGAAAAAGTACTCGTCAGCTTTTAACTTTGGTGTCATTCAATGAATCGTCACAAAGGTTTCGCAAAAGAATATACTCTGAATAAGTTTTGTGAGGTTCCTTCACATGTGGGCAGATTTATAGGTGTGGTCACAATACTTTTTTTCCCATTAATTCGCTCCTACCTACACCTCGAACCATTGGACGGATTAGCGCCAAACCTAAAGGAATGAGCATTTTGTGCTGAAAGCAATACTTTACCAACTTTGGCGCGAATATATCATGTTATTTGATTTATATATGGCCAAAAGTAGATCGTTTGTTACACCTATCCGAGGCCACATGGAACAATCAACTGATAAATATTTCTATTTTCAGGTTATTTCATTGTATAATACATATGGAATCCAGCCCAGGTCTGCAGACCTAGCAGGAGGAGCCATTAATTTATTTATCAAACTAAGACAATCCGGTTTGTTGGAAAGGGGGAAACATTTTAGAAAGGTTGACATTGTGGCATGCATATTTACTTGGTGTGTCTGCAAGCCCTGCTATGAAAGATATTCATAATTGGGCATATTGCATCTCTCCGGGGAGTAATGGGGGCTCTTGAAAAGATGGGCTGCCTCACAGACCTGTACACAGGACTAGTAGTGGCCTGTGGACTCGCAGTGATTAAAAGAGGTCTCTGAGCAAGATGGCAACTGCTTTTAAATACAATTCCTGGCCTTTTCTATTTGCAAATACAAAATACACGAATCTACTTCTAAATATCGTCATTTTTCTGTCATTCCAGTTGAAGCCTTACCATTGTGGTACAGCAGACTGATCTTGAATACAAACCAAGTCAACCGACGATGATAGGCAGGTACATTGAAGGAGAACTGTCTCAATGTTACTAATGTTTACAACAACAGAGTTTATGATTGGCTAAACCTAAGACGCCAACCACTACAAAAAGAGACATCTATAGGAACCATAACTGGCGAATGTGTGTGTGTGGGGGGAGGGGTTCATCGTTTTACGTGATAGCCATACCGCGCCTATAACAATGTTTTGGCACAGAATTGATGTGGTTACATTAAGGGCAATAAAATCATAACCCCCTTTCAACAAGTTTTCTTCAGTGAATGTCACTGTTTTTTTTTAATGACATATGCGGTCGTATCTGACTGGTGGCACATGCACGGGCACCCCTGAGCCACGTCATCGAGCGACATCATCTGGCCACTGGAAAATCGCCTGTAGACATGTCAACTGTTCACTTTGCCCAGGGGCTGGCCTTCAGCCCTGTCCCAGGCTCCCCGGAGCCATCCAAGGGGCTTGTGGTCATGCTTGCTCAATACCCACTTTCTCTGGGGCTGGTCTTTTGGCTCTGTCCGCAGGACCCCCCAGCCATCTGTTTGTCTCACTGGGCATAGTAGCCACTATGCTGAAGAGAGGGCACTATGCCTTGTCCAAGGTACCCTTAAGTTAACTGAAGCAACCTCTGTGCCAGGCATGCACAGAGGTCCATTGCCCACAGTTGCAGTCTGAGAGCCATAGGTCATTTCCATTGGCAACTTGTAGATTTGTAGCCATACCACCGACTGCAGCAAGCCTCATAATGGCCAGAGGGCCATTGCTTAGGCTCAGTGGCCGCTTTATTCACATTTTGGGTGCATGTACCACCATGCATGGCGTTGGCCATGTCCTGTGCCAAACCACTGTAAGTGTCCGCTGGGCCTGGGCTGGGATATTTAGAAGTAGATTCGTGTATTTTGTATTTGCAAATAGAAAAGGCCAGGAATTGTATTTAAAAGCAGTTGCCATCTTGCTCACTGTATGCAAATGGTGGCTGAATGTTAGGCAGAATCACCTGTAGTACCCTTTGGGAACACTACAGGCAATTAGGACTACAAGTGTAAGCACAATTTCACCTTTGGTACAAGCCTGTACTACACAGTAAAGTGGTAGTGATGGCTGAGCAGCCAGACTTATCTCAAGAGTTTAAGTGAGCAGTAGAACAAGTTACACGAAGGACTAACTAATACAGTGATTCAAACACTTACTGCCACTTGCCAGACAGCCACCCAGCCAATCACGCCAGAGTGCATTCAGGTCTACTAGGAGACTAAGCACGGGGAGTTTCGGGCACCTCCCTCACATCCTGTCCACCCCAGACACTCAGGCGCCAGAGGAGGGCTTCAGCACTGAAGCCCGCCGAAGGCCAACGAACAAAGGGACCAAACCTGGTTTGGCGCGCAGAGACAACCACAAGAAGGACTTTTCCTAAAAGAAATGGTGAAAAAAGATGACTGAATAAGGGACAGGAGGATTTAACCCACTCCTGGATGAATCTCTTTACTCCAGTCGGTCAAACATCCTGGAGAGACCATCAGCATTTTGGTGATGACCCCCTGACCAGTGTTCAATGGTAAAATCAAAACCTTGCAAGCTGATTGACCATCTCAGTAGTTTTGGGTTTTCCACTTTCGTTTACATCAACCATCTCAAGGGTTGGTGGTCAGGCTGAATCACAAAAGTAGATCCATACAAATATGGCCTAAACTTCTTCAGTGACCACACAATAGCAAAGCACTCACACTCAATGCTTGCTTCCTGCTGATGAAGCAAATGGGGTGCTCCCTACCTTTCTCATCCAGTTGACTAAGGACTGCACCTATACCTGTATTCGAAGCATCAGTTTGCACAATGAAGGTTTGGTTATAGTTGGGAGCTCTTAGGACTGGAGCTTGACAAAGGGCTTTCTTTAGGCCTTCAAATGCTTGAGTACACTCCTCATTCCACCTGAACTTTTTAGGGAATTTGGGAGAGGAGATAACATTCAAGGGAGAAGCTATGGTCCCATAGTTCTCAATGAAGTTCCTATAGTACCCAGTGAGGTTCTCACTTGCGTTTGAGTAGTAGGGGTGGCCCAGTTTTGTACAGCTTGTACTTTGCTAGGCAATGGCCTGATTTCACCTCCTCCGACCTCATGTCCAAGGTAGACCATTTTAATCTGACCAATTTGACATTTACTAGCCTTTATGGTCAGATGGGCCTGCTCAAGAGCCTGCAAAACATATCCTAAGTGGTCAACATGGTATTTACAAGTAGGGCTGAATATTGCAATGACATCCAAGTATACCATGCAGAAGTCCTTCATCCCATTCAGAACTTGATTAACCATCCTTTGGAATGTAGCAGGTGCATTCTTTAGTCTAAAAGGCATTACCTTAAACTGGGAGAGGCCTGCTGGGGTTGAGAATGCAGTTTTCTCCTTGGCATGGTCTGTCAGTGCTATTTGCCAATAGCCTGAAGTGAGATCAAATGTACTGAGTTACTTGGCTGAACCAGGTTTATCCACCAGTTCATCTGTTCTCAGTAAAGGGTGGGCATCAGTCTTAGTGACTGCATTAAGAGCTCTATAGTCCACACATAATCTCAACTCCTTGGATCCTGCCTTTGGTACTAGAACAACTGGACTAGACCATGAACTGGTAGAGGGCTCTATTACCCCGAGATCAAGCATCTTGTTGACCTCCTCCTTTATGTGTGATCTTACATGATCTGACATCTTGCAACCTCTGTTTTTAACAGGTAAACAGTCACCAGTTTGAATATCATGCTGGCCCCAAGGGGTCAAGCCTGGTGGTGAAAACAGGGAGGCAAACTGATTTAACAGAAACCTGCACTCCTCCTATTGTTCAGGTGTCAAATTAGAAGAGAGATTAACTCCTTCTATTTTCTCATCTAAAGGCTGGCCTCTGAGTAGGTCAGGTATAGGTTCACTCTCCTCCTCCTCTTGGGCTGAAGCTAGAAGAAAAGCTCTCACTTCTGGTCTTGAGACATAAGCCTTTAAAAGGTTGGTGTGAAAGACTCTGGGAGCCTTCTTCGGATAGCCTAAGTCCACCAGATGGTTGACCTCTCCAAGTTTACCCACAACCTTGAAGGTTCCTATCCACTTTTCCTGTAAGGCCCTCTGCCTTGTAGGTACCATAACTAAAACTTGTTGGTCTTGAGTAAACTCAACCATGTTGGCCTTCTGGTCATGCCAATGTTTGACAAGAGCCTGACCTGCTTTTAAGTTATCTGATCCTTCTGCCATCGTGTGTAACATTCTCCTTCGAAGACCTATCACATAGTCAGGGACTCTCACTGGCTTGGGGGAAGGAGCACTCTTAAACCCCTCCTTAATTAGGGCCACGGGGCCTCTAACTGGATGGCCATAAAGAGGTTCAAAGAGGGACTTCTCTATATGCTAAGAGAAGGCATGGCAGTAGAAGGTCCCACTTTCTCCTAAGGGGTTCCTCTAAAACACCTATCATGCTCTTCATTGTACGGTTGAACCTCTCTACCAATCCATTTGTCTGAGGATAGTATGCAGTTGAGAACTTGTAAGTTACTCCACAGTTTTTCCACATGGCCTGCATGGAGTGGGACATAAAATTGGATCCCCTGTCAGAGCTAACTTCCTTAGGAAAACCTACCCTGGTAAAAGTACCAAGTAGGGCCTTAGCAACAGCCTGAGCTGTAACAGTCCTCATAGGCATAGCTTCCGGATACCTAGTAGAATGGTCTACTACAACCAGCATAAACCTGTTTCCTGAAGATGTGGGAGGGTCTAAGGGACTAACAATGTCGATTCCTACCCTCTCAAAAGGAACTCCCACCACTGGGAGAGGCACCAAGGGTGTCACATTCTTGGCTCCACTCTTGCCAGAGGTTTGGCAGTTGTGACAGCTCCTAAATAACTTGTCTACATCAGACCCCAATTTAGGCCAGTAGAAACATTAAGAGAGCCTTTCCTTGGTCTTCTTAAAACTTAAGTGACCAGCCAAAGGTATCTCATGGGCTAACTGTAGGAACTGGAGCCTGCTTTCAAGAGGCACTACAAGTCTTCTGTAGTCCCCTGCAATAGACTCAGTTGGTTCACTGTAGAAGAGGCCATCTAGCAAGTACAACCTATGCTTCCCCGGCTCTTGCCCATCCAGCTAGGAAGCTGTCTGTTGGTGAAGACCTTCAAGAGTAGGAGACTCTCTTTGACCTCTGCTGAAACCTGCCCTACAGGGTCCAACTTCTGCCAGTAAAGACTGCAGCTCAGGATGGTCTGCAGGATCGAGATCTCCAACAGGAACAAGGTCCTCTTCCAGCTCTGATTCCTCAGCAGCTGATAAAACCACACAAGCTTGTTCCACACACTCAGCCTCAGCTGGTAGCGGGATCACAGGTGTGATCTTGGACAGTCCTCTCAGGGATGTCTTTGTTGGTAGCACAGGAGTGCTGGCTGGTTTCTTCCTAGAGGTTTTAGGTTTCCCCTTTTCCTCTTTCTTCTTAGAAATTGCAGTCAGTAAGTCCTGTGGACTAGGAGTTATAGTTTCCTCTATAATCTCCTCTTGAGAGCCCCTTAAGGTACGCTCCATGGCCTTCCAAGTCGGCTCCTGTTTCCTTTTTTTTCTGGGAAGCCTGGGGGTGCTTGATACAACTCCAAGAGTTTTTAAGTCATTCCCCAACAGACTCTCCCAGGTACTTCACTCTGCACACTTACAGGTATCTTGACAGTCATGTCATTGCACTGGATGAGAGCTGATAACTGTGGAAGCATTTGGACAGGACCTCCAGCAAGCTTAGTTAGGAATTTGGGTGCCTTAGCAACATCCTAAACCTTGAAAAAAGATTAATCAACTACAGTTATGCTAGCTCCAGTGTCTCTGATGGCAGGGTCTCCTGACCATTCACAAGAACACTGTCTTTGTAATACTCTTTAGTATTATCTGGAATAGAATTATAAACATATAAGTTCTGTTATTCCCACAGACCCGGGGATACTAAACAAACACTGGCTGAGACTTTCATTGGTTCCTCAGCTAGTAAGTGAAAGTTTCCACTTGCCATTGGTACTTCATCCTCTGTGGAAAAGGCTAAGGAGACAGTGTGGATCCCTGAAGATTTACCCTTACACCTGGGATCCCCTTTCACATGGTCAGTTGACCCACAAGCATAACATTTTCCAAATGTCTTTCTGAATGGGGGTTTGTTCTGACCTCCTTCTGGTTTGGCACCAGAAGGTACACTAGCCTGATTCGGTTTTCCCTGTGGCTTACCCTTGTTATGTTTGTGGCCATCTTTTGGATTGGAGGTATTAGAATTCTCTTTGGTTTCCTTTTTGTGCTGCTTCCCTTCATCCTTCTCCTGAGTTACCCCAGAATCCTTGTGAGTAGCCCTGTTGGCAACCCACAAGTCAGCAGCCCTTGCTAACTTCTTTAGATACATTTCCTTAGAGTCTGCCAAGTGCTGTCTCCGCTCAGGAGAGCAGGCATCATAAATAGATTCCAACATAAACAAATTCCTCATACTTTCATAAGTGTTCACTCTGTAACCCTTAACCCATCCATCTACGTTTTTCAAACATTCAGTCGCCCAGGTAGCCCAAGGGGTACCATCATGCTTTTTGAGGGTTCTAAACCTCTTAAGATACTGAGATGGGGTCTTCCCAAATCTAGCTATCAAAGCTAGCTTCACAGTTTCATACTCCTTTCTGTCTATAGCCCCCAACTCAATTACCACATCAGTTGCAACAGGGGGTAGCATAGAAAAAAGCCAAGGAATCAACTGATTCTCTGTAATGTTTTGAATCCCTTGGTTATATTCAAAAGCAGCCAACCAATCCAAAACATCAAGCTTAACCTCATACATACTTACTGCATCTTTGGGCATGCAAGGCCTCTTGGGACTGGAAGACCTATAGGACTCTGGGAGAGAACCAGTTTCAAGAGACAACTTTTTCATTTCAAGTGCATGATTCAATTGCATTTCTCTGAGTCTAAGCTCTTGATGTTTGATTTCAGTTTGAGCTTGGATTCTTTTAAACTCTAACTCCAGTCTCAATTTTTCTAAAGTGACACATTCAGGACATAGGTTTGGACCGGATGGGGTCCCTGCGGTCAAAGATTGAGGCCTATGAGCAGGTAAAGGTAAAACAGGGCCTACATTGTGAGACTCTTCTGCCTCATCTAACTCATCCACAATATTAGAGCTAGGCTCTGACATATTATCATCCTCATGAACATTTTCCACATTTGCTGCAGGTGTGGGGGTTTCAGACCCACTCCTCAGACTTTGGTATTCTACAACTTTTCTATCAATTCAACCTTCATGCCTTTGACAGTGAGGTTCCTAACTTTACACATATCTATCAATTGATTAACAGTTAAAGTCACTAGGGTCTCCTGTCGGTAGTTTTCCATATCAGTCATGATAAAACAATTGCTTTACTAGTGTTGCTTAGCCCTGTGAGGATTATTTGAACAAAGTTACAAATATGCTTTATCCTCACCACTGTACACCAGTGTTAGGCAGAATCACCTGCAGTACCCTTTGGGAACACTACAGGCAATTAGGACTACAAGTGTAAGCACAATTTCACCTTTGGTACAAGCCTGTACTACACAGTAAAGTGGTAGCGATGGCTGAGCAGCCAGACTTATTTCAAGAGTTTATGTGAGACGTAGAACAAGTTACACAAAGGACCAACTAATACAGTGATTCAAACAAACACTTACTAAAGGTTTCTTGGTAAAAGGGTTTCAGTTAAATACAACCTACAACTCTTCTCATAGGCCTGGGCCAAAGTCAATGGTTCAGAGTCTTTGTATAGGATAGCGCAGTTCTGGTAGATAACGGTTAAGTCTTTGCCACAGAGTTTAGAAGAGTTTTAGAAGAGCGAAAAGTTTGATGAATGTTTAGGGAAGGACAAGCCTTTGAAGTTGAGGAAAGTTTCACGCACTTTCTCGATGGCCAAAAATAGTTCCGGACCGCGTTTGCACAGTACCTTGTCAATGAAGAAAGCTGTAGCTGAGGCAGTTGTTCCTAGCAGTTCGAGCAGATCTCGCTGTTCCTGGGCTTCAGTCATGGGGACAAGAAGGAGGACATTGGGAGGTTCCTGCACTGCCCAAGGATGAGGCCAAAAGCTGTAGCAAGATGTTGGTTTAAGGTGTGAGTGCCTTAGAACCACAAGCTGGTTTCCTTCCCTCTGGCTATCCGGTTTTCAACAGCACCCTGATGAAAATTTGACCAGATGGTGACGGTGTCCAGGTGGCTTCCGAGTTGGTTGTTCCCACCAAACTCAAGGGAAGAAGTTAACCTAGAAGGGCTTCTCTGTCGATTGGAGTTTCAGGCAATTCGGACCTGCAGCAGGGCTTCACTGGTCGTCCAGGAGTTGCAGCAGTCCTCTTCCTTCAGCTCGTCTTCGGTTCTTTCTTTCCAGTGGTCGACTCTGCTTTCCAAGTCACAGAGACCTGCTTTTAAATAGTTTTCCCCCATTAATTCCAGCCTGGCTGTCACTCACACAGCAGGGTGGCTGTCCTTCCTGGACAGACAGCCAGCCAGCCAGCCATCCAATCACACCAGAATGCATTCAGGTCTCCTAGGAGATTAAGCACAGGGAGTTCACCTCCCTCACATCCTGTCCACCCCAGACACTCAGGCGCCAGAGGAGGGCTTCAGCACTGAAGCCCACCAAAGGCCAATGAACAAAGGGACCAAACATTGGTTTGGTGCACAGAGACAAACACAAAAAGGAATTTTCCTAAAAGAAATGGCAAAAAAAGATGACCGGATTCTGTTTTTACAGATAGGTCTTGGGCACCATATTGAAAAACATGGCTGACCCGATTTTTAGCTACCATTGTTAGCAGTCGGGAAACATCACGGTAGTTGATCTAAACCACTGCCATCAGCCATTTAAAGTAGGAAAAGGTAACATTTTAGTGTTACATGAGTGTCTGACTTAGGGGAAGCTAAGCAACCCCTCCAGCACTCTATAGGAAGATAGTGTGTGCTGGGTCAGTAAATTTAAAGAGACTAGTAAAGCCAATTTAACTTTACATGCTCTGGGAGACGGTAGTCAGTCCCAGAGAAGGTATTTAAATCTTGGGGAGTCTAAAAGACACCCCTGTGCCACTGCATTGAAGGTGCTGTGACACACAGAAAAAGATGATGCAACTGGAGTTGTTTTAAAACTCCATAAACAAAGAATACAAAAGTAAAACACACACAAAATACATGGAAGAGTGGGGAAAAAGGCTCACACTCTTCCCAGGTAAAAAATCAAATCCTAGAAATCCAGAAAAGTTGCTGGGGGTCTCAAAAGGTAAGGGAAATTAGCACATTTTGAGAATTCTCCCTAACATTGAAAAATAAGCAGATCAGAGTTGGAGAGGGAGAGAAGGGACATATAACTCCGAAAGGGAAGGAATGCTAATTTCAAAGGATCCTTGGTGTCTCTGTCGGGGTTGCAGCACCACATAAAGAAAACAAGCTGCATCTCTAAAACTCTGCCTGGTAAGTCTAAAAAAAAGGTCTAATACGGGATGTTGTCTTTTAAACTGCCAGCGAGTTGTACAGAGTACACATTTCAAACCTTAAGGGTGTCATTTTTAAAAGTATCTGTCCTAACAAAGGGCTTGAACTATGTAGAGTAAATTAAAGGTACGTGTATGGGCAGGGATGCCAGTTCACCAAAATGCAGGAAGTAACAGCACACGACCTTTGACCCTTACAATATCACAGGAAGTGATGTTGCATGTCCTCTAACCGTTTTTCACAGGTAGTGATATATCGGATGTAAAAAAGAGCTTAAATGCACTTGTGTTCAATAAAATATCAAATTATTACTAAAGCAAACAAAAAACAATTTTAGTTTTCAACATCTTTTTAAATAGGTTGCTACCTTGGTATACCATTGGTGGGTTCACGATATAGCCGGGATTGCCCCAGAACTATCCTAGCCATGGGGCACTGCCTTCAAATACCAGTGCAACTGCATATGAGCAGTTACTGCTATTTGTGGCAATTACACAATCAAACGCTAGGCAGTCATAATATGCTCGATACAGGTCCACATTCCTAGGTGCTGCAACAATCTGCAAAATCTAGCTTCACACTCCAGCTATAGTTACAATATTCAAGGTGCAGCCTAACACATGTAGAAGCAGGCTTCATATGCCAGGTGCAGCCTAACACATGTAGAAGCAGGCTTCATATGACAGGTGCAGCCTCACACGATCAGAATTGTCTTCCAATACAAATTGTATGTATGGGAACCTTCACCGTATTTAATGTGCATCCTAGCATGTGCTTCCGCTGCCATCTTATCAAACAGGGCCTCAAATGCTCTGGTAGTGCCACTGAGTGCCTCAGATGCCAGGTATAGAGTCACTGCATGTGTGTGTGATATCCCTGCACCCCAGGACTCCATTAAAAGCAGCATTCCATCTTTTAGGGCGGTTCATCCTTCCTCTAAACCCCCTAACTCTGCACTGCTTATCTTGCAGCCTTCCATGTTCACAGCAGAGAGTAGGCACGTGGGTGCCATACCATACAAATCGCTGGCTCTGTTGTATTTATGAATGTATTCATTCCCTGATAAGTAATCCGTATAATTTTCCTTCAAACCTCCCCCTCACTTTTCTGTGCAATACAGGTTGAAGCTTTCAACACAGATCTTAATTCTGTGCCCATTCAGCATTTAATAACAGCTTGTCTAACGCCCAGCAAGTGCATTACAGATTTGTATGTAATTTAACTGCCTAAAAAGCAGCACTATTTTAAATGGTGCATGAAACATTTGTTGTGCAAATGAAAACAAATTGATGATCATGGTGGCCTTTTTAAAATGCTATGCACTGTAATGTTGGCTTTCTTTGCATTTGGAACTCATCACATCGATTTTGGGAGCGACATACAGACTAAAAGGGCGTTATAGGTTTGGCATGGGTCACAAGGCTGATTGTTTTTGGGTGCATTGGTGTTAAGACATAATTTTACCTAAATGCTCTTTGTTCGGTAAAGGATCCAAGAGAGACTTGGGTGGTTTCCTGGTTAGCTGACCCAGATCTCCAGGGAAACTACTAGGTTGATACTAGTTCCCATCCGAGAAACGGACCATCGGTTGTTAGGGCCATTTCTCAGATGGGAAATAGCTGCTTCAGTGTGAGTGAGCTAGTTCCCATTAGAGAAATGGCCCTTTTTTGCCCCCTAGTGGCTAGGTCCTGCATAATAATGGGAACTAGCCCACTCACACAGAGAAGGCTAGTTCCCATTAGAGAAATGGCCCTTTTTGCTCCCCTAGTGGCCAAGTCCTGCATAATAATGGGAACTAGCCCACTCACACAGAGAAGGCTAGTTCCCATTAGAGAAATGGCCCTTTTGCCCCTAGTGGCCAAGTCCTGCATAATAATGGGAACTAACTAGCCTTCTCAGTTTGGGTTGATACTAGTTCCCATCCGAGAAACGGACCATCGGTTGTTAGGGCCATTTCTCAGATGGGAAATAGCTGCTTCAGTGTGAGTGAGCTAGTTCCCATTAGAGAAATGGCCCTTTTTTGCCCCCTAGTGGCTAGGTCCTGCATAATAATGGGAACTAGCCCACTCACACAGAGAAGGCTAGTTCCCATTAGAGAAATGGCCCTTTTTGCTCCCCTAGTGGCCAAGTCCTGCATAATAATGGGAACTAGCCCACTCACACAGAGAAGGCTAGTTCCCATTAGAGAAATGGCCCTTTTGCCCCTAGTGGCCAAGTCCTGCATAATAATGGGAACTAACTAGCCTTCTCAGTTTGGGTTGATACTAGTTCCCATCCGAGAAACGGACCATCGGTTGTTAGGGCCATTTCTCAGATGGGAAATAGCTGCTTCAGTGTGAGTGAGCTAGTTCCCATTAGAGAAATGGCCCTTTTTTGCCCCCTAGTGGCTAAGTCCTGCATAATAATGGGAACTAGCCCACTCACACAGAGAAGGCTAGTTCCCATTAGAGAAATGGCCCTTTTTGCTCCCCTAGTGGCCAAGTCCTGCATAATAATGGGAACTAACTAGCCTTCTCAGTTTGGGTTGATACTAGTTCCCATCCGAGAAACGGACCATCGGTTGTTAGGGCCATTTCTCAGATGGGAAATAGCTGCTTCAGTGTGAGTGAGCTAGTTCCCATTAGAGAAATGGCCCTTTTTTGCCCCCTAGTGGCTAGGTCCTGCATAATAATGGGAACTAGCCCACTCACACAGAGAAGGCTAGTTCCCATTAGAGAAATGGCCCTTTTTGCTCCCCTAGTGGCCAAGTCCTGCATAATAATGGGAACTAGCCCACTCACACAGAGAAGGCTAGTTCCCATTAGAGAAATGGCCCTTTTGCCCCTAGTGGCCAAGTCCTGCATAATAATGGGAACTAACTAGCCTTCTCAGTTTGGGTTGATACTAGTTCCCATCCGAGAAACGGACCATCGGTTGTTAGGGCCATTTCTCAGATGGGAAATAGCTGCTTCAGTGTGAGTGAGCTAGTTCCCATTAGAGAAATGGCCCTTTTTTGCCCCCTAGTGGCTAAGTCCTGCATAATAATGGGAACTAGCCCACTCACACAGAGAAGGCTAGTTCCCATTAGAGAAATGGCCCTTTTTGCTCCCCTAGTGGCCAAGTCCTGCATAATAATGGGAACTAACTAGCCTTCTCAGTTTGGGTTGATACTAGTTCCCATCCGAGAAACGGACCATCGGTTGTTAGGGCCATTTCTCAGATGGGAAATAGCTGCTTCAGTGTGAGTGAGCTAGTTCCCATTAGAGAAATGGCCCTTTTTTGCCCCCTAGTGGCTAAGTCCTGCATAATAATGGGAACTAGCCCACTCACACAGAGAAGGCTAGTTCCCATTAGAGAAATGGCCCTTTTTGCTCCCCTAGTGGCCAAGTCCTGCATAATAATGGGAACTAGCCCACTCACACAGAGAAGGCTAGTTCCCATTAGAGAAATGGCCCTTTTGCCCCTAGTGGCCAAGTCCTGCATAATAATGGGAACTAACTAGCCTTCTCAGTTTGGGTTGATACTAGTTCCCATCCGAGAAACGGACCATCGGTTGTTAGGGCCATTTCTCAGATGGGAAATAGCTGCTTCAGTGTGAGTGAGCTAGTTCCCATTAGAGAAATGGCCCTTTTTTGCCCCCTAGTGGCTAAGTCCTGCATAATAATGGGAACTAGCCCACTCACACAGAGAAGGCTAGTTCCCATTAGAGAAATGGCCCTTTTTGCTCCCCTAGTGGCCAAGTCCTGCATAATAATGGGAACTAGCCCACTCACACAGAGAAGGCTAGTTCCCATTAGAGAAATGGCCCTTTTGCCCCTAGTGGCCAAGTCCTGCATAATAATGGGAACTAGCCTACTCAAACTGAGAAGGCTAGTTCCCATTAGAGAAATGGCCCTTTTTGCTCCCCTAGTGGCCAAGTCCTGCATAATAATGCGAACTAGCCTACTCACACTGAGAAGGCTAGTTCCCATTAGAGAAATGTCCCTTTTTGCCCCTAGTGGCCAAGTCCTGCATAATAATGGGAACTAGCCCACTCACACAGAGAAAGCTAGTTCCCATTAGAGAAATGGCCCTTTTTGCCCCTAGTGGCCAAGTCCTGCTATTTCCCATTAGAGAAGTGGCCCTTTTTGGCCCTAGTGGCCAAGTCCTGCATAATAATGGGAACTAGCCCACTCACACAAAGAAGGCTAGTTCCCATTAGAGAAATGGCCCTTTTTGCTCCCCTAGTGGCCAAGTCCTGCATAATAATGGGAACTAGCCCACTCACACTGAGAAGGCTAGTTCCCAATAGAAAAATGGCCCTTTTTGCCCCTAATGGCCAAGTCCTGCATAATAATGGGAACTAGCCCACTCACACTGAATCCGCTATTTCCCATTAGAGAAAGTGCCCTCCGACCTGGAAAGGCAGAAAGGTCCTCTCGTCTAATGGGAACTAGCCCACTCACACTGAAGCAGCTATTTCCCATTAGAGAAAGGGCCCTCCGACCTGAAAAGGCAGAAAGTTCCTCTCGGCTAATGGAAACTAGCCCATACACACTGAAGCAGCTATTTCCCATTAAAGAAGCGGCCCTCCGACCTGCAGAGGCAGAAAGGCCCTCTCTTCTAATGGGAACTAGCACACTCACACTGAAGCAGCTATTTCCCATTAGAGTAACGGCCCTCCGACGTGGAAAGGCAAAAAGGTCCTCTCGTCTAATGGGAACTAGCCCATTCACACTGAAGCAGCTATTTCCCATTAGAGAAGCGGCCCTCCGACCTGCAGAGGCAGAAAGGTCCTCTCGTCTAATGGGAACTAGCCCACTCAGACTGAAGCAGCTATTTCCCATTAGAGAAAGGACCCTTCGACCTGGAAAGGCAGAAAGGTCCTCTCGGCTAATGGGAACTAGCCCACTCACACTGAAGCAGCTATTTCCCATTAGAGAAAAGGCCCTCCGACCTGGAAAGGCAAAAAGGTCCTCTCGTCTAATGGGAACTAGCCCACTCACACTGAAGCCGCTATTTCCCATTAGAGAAAGTGCCCTCCGACCTGGAAAGGCAGAAAGGTCCTCTTGTCTAATGGGAACTAGCCCACTCACACTGAAGCAGCTATTTCCCATTAGAGAAAGGGCCCTCTGACCTGGAAAGGCAGAAAGTTCCTCTCGGCTAATGGGAACTAGCCCATACACACTGAAGCAGCTATTTCCCATTAAAGAAGCGGCCCTCCGACCTGCAGAGGCAGAAAGGCCCTCTCGTCTAATGGGAACTAGCCCACTCACACTGAAGCAGCTATTTCCCATTAGATTAACGGCCCTCCGACGTGGAAAGGCAAAAAGGTCCTCTCGTCTAATGGGAACTAGCCCATTCACACTGAAGCAGCTATTTCCCATTAGAGAAGCGGCCCTCCGACCTGCAGAGGCAGAAAGGTCCTCTCGTCTAATGGGAACTAGCCCACTCAGACTGAAGCAGCTATTTCCCATTAGAGAAAGGACCCTTCGACCTGGAAAGGCAGAAAGGTCCTCTCGGCTAATGGGAACTAGCCCACTCACACTGAAGCAGCTATTTCCCATTAGAGAAAAGGCCCTCCGACCTGGAAAGGCAAAAAGGTCCTCTCGTCTAATGGGAACTAGCCCACTCACACTGAAGCAGCTATTTCCCATTAGAGAAGCGTCCCTCCGACATGCAGAGGCAGAAAGGTCCTCTCGTCTAATGGGAACTAGGCCACTCACACTGAAGCAGCTATTTCCCATTAGAGAAACGGCCCTCCGACCTGGAAAGGCAAAATGGTCCTCTCGTCTAATGGGAACTAGCCCACTCACACTGAAGCAACTATTTCCCATTAGAGAAGCGGCCCTCTGACCTGCAGAGGCAGAAAAGTCCTCTCGTCTAATGGGAACTAGCCCATTCACAATGAAGCAGCTATTTCCCATTAGAGAAACGGCCCTCCGACCTGGAAAGGCAAAAAGGTCCTCTCGTCTAATGGGAACTAGCCCATTCACACTGAAGCGGCTATTTCCCATTAGAGAAGCGGCCCTCCGACCTGCAGAGGCAGAAAGGTCCTCTCGTCTAATGGGAACTAGCCCACTCACACTGAAGCAGCTATTTCCCATTAGAGTAACGGCCCTCCGACCTGGAAAGGCAGAAAGGTCCTCTCGGCTAATGGGAACTAGCCCACTCACACTGAAGCAGCTATTTCCCATTAGAGAAACGGCCCTCCGACCTGGAAAGGCAGAAAGGTCCTCTCGTCTAATGGGAACTAGCCCATTCACACTGAAGCAGCTATTTCCCATTAGAGAAGCGGCCTTCCGACCTGCAGAGGCAGAAAGGTCCTCTCGTCTAATGGGAACTAGCCCACTCAGACTGAAGCAGCAATTTCCCATTAGAGAAAGGGCCCTCCGACCTGGAAAGGCAGAAAGGTCCTCTCGTCTAATGGGAACTAGCCCACTCACACTGAAGCTGCTATTTCCCATTAGAGAAACGGCCCTCTGACCTGGAAAGGCAGAAAGGTCCTCTCGTCTAATGGGAATTAGCCCATTCACACTGAAGCAGCTATTGCCCATTAGTGAAGCGGCCCTCCGACCTGCAGAGGCAGACAGGTCCTCTCGTCTAATGGGAACTAGCCCACTCAGACTGAAGCAGCTATTTCCCATTAGAGAAACGGCCCTCCGACCTGGAAAGGCAGAAAGGTCCTCTCGGCTAATGGGAACTAGCCCACTCACACTGAAGCAGCTATTTTCCATTAGAGAAACGGCCCTCCGACCTGGAAAGGCAAAAAGGTCCTCTCGTCTAATGGGAACTAGCCCATTCACACTGAAGCAGCTATTTCCCATTAGAGAAGCGGTCCTCCGACCTGCAGAGGCAGACAGGTCCTCTCGTCTAATGGGAACTAGCCCACTCAGACTGAAGCAGCTATTTCCCATTAGAGAAACGGCCCTCCGACCTGGAAAGGCAGAAAGGTCCTCTCGGCTAATGGGAACTAGCCCACTCACACTGAAGCAGCTATTTCCCATTAGAGAAAGGGCCCTCCGACCTGGAAAGGCAAAAAGGTCCTCTCGTCTAATGGGAACTAGCCCACTCACACTGAAGCAGCTATTTCCCATTAGAGAAGCGGCCCTCCGACCTGCAGAGGCAGAAAGGTCCTCTCGTCTAATGGGAACTAGCCCACTCACACTGAAGCAGCTATTTCCCATTAGAGAAACGGCCCTCTGACCTGGAAAGGCAGAAAGGTCCTCTCGTCTAATGGGAACTAGCCCATTCACACTGAAGCAGCTATTGCCCATTAGAGAAGCGGCCCTCCGACCTGCAGAGGCAGACAGGTCCTCTCGTCTAATGGGAACTAGCCCACTCAGACTGAAGCAGCTATTTCCCATTAGAGAAACGGCCCTCCACCTGGAAAGGCAGAATGGTCCTCTCGGCTAATGGGAACTAGCCCACTCACACTGAAGCAGCTATTTCCCATTAGAGAAAGGGCCCTCCGACCTGGAAAGGCAAAAAGGTCCTCTCGTCTAATGGGAACTAGCCCACTCACACTGAAGCAGCTATTTCCCATTAGAGAAGCGGCCCTCCGACCTGCAGAGGCAGAAAGGTCCTCTCGTCTAATGGGAACTAGCCCACTCACACTGAAGCAGCTATTTCCCATTAGAGAAACGGCCCCCTGACCTGGAAAGGCAGAAAGGTCCTCTCGTCTAATGGGAATTAGCCCATTCACACTGAAGCAGCTATTGCCCATTAGAGAAGCGGCCCTCCGACCTGCAGAGGCAGACAGGTCCTCTCGTCTAATGGGAACTAGCCCACTCAGACTGAAGCAGCTATTTCCCATTAGAGAAACGGCCCTCCGACCTGGAAAGGCAGAAAGGTCCTCTCGGCTAATGGGAACTAGCCCACTCACACTGAAGCAGCTATTTTCCATTAGAGAAACGGCCCTCCGACCTGGAAAGGCAAAAAGGTCCTCTCGTCTAATGGGAACTAGCCCATTCACACTGAAGCAGCTATTTCCCATTAGAGAAGCGGTCCTCCGACCTGCAGAGGCAGAAAGGTCCTCTCGTCTAATGGGAACTAGCCCACTCACACTGAAGCAGCTATTTCCCATTAGAGTAACGGCCCTCCGACCTGGAAAGGCAGAAAGGTCCTCTCGTCTAATGGGAACTAGCCCACTCACACTGAAGCAGCTATTTCCCATTAGAGAAACGGCCTTCCGACCTGGAAAGGCAGAAAGGTCCTCTCGGCTAAAGGGAACTAGCCCACTCACACTGAAGCAGCTATTTCCCATTAGAGAAACGGCCCTCTGACCTGGAAAGGCAGAAAGGTCCTCTCGGCTAAAGGGAACTAGCCCACTCACACTGAAGTAGCTATTTCCCATTAGAGAAACGGCCCTCTGACCTGGAAAGGCAGAAAGGTCCTCTCGGCTAATGGGAACTAGCCCACTCACACTGAAGCAGCTATTTCCCATTAGAGAAACGGCCTTCTGACCTGGAAAGGCAGAAAGGTCCTCTCGGCTAAAGGGAACTAGCCCACTCACACTGAAGCAGCTATTTCCCATTAGAGAAGCGGCCCTCCGACCTGCAGAGGCAGAAAGGTCCTCTCGTCTAATGGGAACTAGCCCACTCAGACTGAAGCAGCTATTTCCCATTAGAGAAAGGGCCCTCCGACCTGGAAAGACAAAAAGGTCCTCTCATCTAATGGGAACTAGCCCATTCACACTGAAGCAGCTATTTCCCATTAGAGAAGCGGCCCTCCGACCTGCAGAGGCAGAAAGGTCCTCTCGTCTAATGGGAACTAGCCCACTCACACTGAAGCAGCTATTTCCCATTAGAGTAACGGCCCTCCGACCTGGAAAGGCAGAAAGGTCCTCTCGTCTAATGGGAACTAGCCCACTCACACTGAAGCAGCTATTTCCCATTAGAGAAGCGGCCCTCCGACCTGGAAAGGCAGAAAGGTCCTCTCGTCTAATGGGAACTAGCCCACTCACACTGAAGCAGCTATTTCCCATTAGAGAAGCGGCCCTCCGACCTGCAGAGGCAGAAAGGTCCTCTCGTCTAATGGGAACTAGGCCACTCACACTGAAGCAGCTATTTCCCATTGGAGAAACGGCCCTCTGACTTTTCTGCCTCTCCAGGTCAGAGGGCCGTTTCTCTAATGGGAAATAGTTACTTCAGTGTGAGTGGGCTAGTTCCCATTAGATGAGGGGACCAATTGATCTCCTGTTGATCATCAACTTGTCCCGAATGTCCTCTTTCTGATAATGTTCAAAACTGGAGGCTATAAAGTCTAATACAAAGGTCTATTTGGCCTTCATTTACTTTTCAAGTGCATTTGATACTATCGACAGGCCTCTTCTATGGTCAAAACTACAAAGTTGGGGATGTCCGGCTGACTTATTAGCAGCAATCCAAGATCTGCACTCTGAAACCTCCATACAAATCCGTTTGGATAGTTCTGGAACTTTATCAGCACCAATCAAAACCTATAAAGGGGTAAAACAAGGCTGTCCCCTAGCTGCCGCAATATTCAGCTTATTCATATCAGATATAGGTTTTGCGATTGATTCAATAAGCTCTTTTCCACCAAAAGTAGCAAAGTCCCATCTAAGCTGGCTGCTATACGCCGATGATTTGGTCCTGATGGACCTAACTCCTGTCGGCCTTCAGAGGAAGCTGAACGCGGTTGACCAGTATGTTGCAACTAACCATCTGGTGTTAAATACTAAAAAATGCGAAATCCTGATGTTACACAACCTGAACAGTAAAGGAGGAAAAAAATCTATAAAACAGAGTTGGTACCTGGGTCAAGAGACCATTCAGACAGCCGAGAGCGTAAAATACCTCGGCATGCTAATAAACTCGTCAATCAACGACGGTCCATGGGTCATTGAAACCAAAAGGAAATGCAAGCAACTGGCAAGTCAAGCTGTCATCATTCATAAGAAATTTGGAAATTTTTCATTAAAACCGGTGCTTACTTTCTACCAGCAAAATGTAATCCCGGTCTTACTATATGGCGCTGAAAACGCCTTGGGATGTAGCCACGACACTTGGGCATCGCTGGAGAATTGTTTCTGGTCTAAGGTACTGTCTCTCCCAAGGGGTATCCTGACATCATGTGTGAGATACGAACTGTCGCTCATTTCGCTCCATGCAAGGGTATGCTGGACTCTGGTGAGTCTGTTTCGCAAAACTCGCTGGCGCGAGCAAATACCGCAATTTGACATCTTTCACGATCTGACGCCAACAAATAACAGCATGGTGGCCCTGTGGGTCAGGAGATGCGAAGAGATTCTGAGTGAATTTGGAATCAGTCTGGACATGCTGCATAACGACCCGAACGCCGCCAAATTAAAAATCTGGCGTGCGGATTGGGATCAAACTTGCTCACAACGAGCTGCAGCAAAAATGATGAGCGGGGCGCCGCTCGAAACACAGGCATTTAACTCTTCACAAAGTTACATCGAGTTGTTTCCAGATCCTCAGGCTCGAAGAGTGTTTATGTCAATGCGCTTAAACATATTTAAAACCAAGGAGCGGTTGGCGTCATGGAAAAGTATGAATATCTCCAATCTAACGTGTAGACTATGTACTAAGGACAAGGAAACCCTTAAACATTTGGTGATATTTTGCACGGCACTTCAATCGGAAAGGACATATCACCTGGGCCCTTGGAGCCTAAATCACCCCTCCCTTTGTGCCGACGATTGGTGGGCCAATATGTTCCAAGGAACGGACATGAAATTGATACTACCATTGACTCGCTTTCTAACGATAATTGAAAATCGTTTGGATTCAGTGTTGGTTGACGAGCAATGAGGATTTTGATTCGACCCTCGGAAGAGAAAATGGGAGGGGTCTTCTTAAAGGACTGGGATACGTTGATGTGTTGTGTTTTTTTGTAAATATTTTAAAGGTTTGTGTTAAACCGATAAAATTAAATAAAAAAATAAAAAAAAAATGTTCAAAACAACACTTTATAGCCAACCCTCACAGTGCTGTAACAAACTCCTCAATGGTCTCACAACATTTCTGTTGTCTGATGGAAAATTGATAACAAGCCAAAATGTTATTCCCTTTCACCTCGTAATGCTTGTCCATCTTGGCTATGCATACATCAAGCTAGTTGCCCATCTTGATGCATTCAGCTAGTTTTAAGAAATTGTTCTCCAGCCCAACCTCGACAAAGAAACAGTGCCTCTTTCTTTTTACTCAAATAATTAGGACCATATACTGCTAACATATGCTTCTGGAATCTTTCTTTCGATTTAATAACCTAGGAATAACCCAGTGCCTGGTATATTTCCCATAATCTTTGAATTCATTTCTGTTGCTTCCCTATTTTTGTGCTCTTGGTATTTGTCACCTTGTTCACAGGGACAAATGTCTGTAATCTCCCTTTTAAAGTGCAATGAAAAAACACCTCTCAGAGTAACAGACAATTGTGCTACGGCATGCTCCCTTCTTTATGTGTGCAAGTGTTTCTTTCGGTCACTACAGTGCACGTGGGACAAGCACAGCACGGAGCGCAGTGTCCGCAGTGAAGGCCTTCAGCTTGTTACATAGCTAAGCAACAGACATGTCAACTCCTTATCATGTCTAAAATTGCCAGGTAACAACTTGCAACACCGGACAATGCGTCCTTGGATCACGTGTTCTGTCGTCTGCATGCACGGCTATGCTGCTAGGGTGCTTCCTGTGTCCTCATAGGCTCACGCACAGCCCAGATAATCCCCAATACATGCCTGGAGAGTCCCACTGAGCTACCATTTTGACTGTGCAACTACCCTGTACCTGTTCAGCCAGGGCAACCACACTCAATGGCAAGTGCAGGCTCTTTGTCATTGCCGCAACTCATCACCAGTTAAGGAAGTGAACCAGAACACAGCCAGTATGTGTGACTTAATTTCTTTTAAGTTCATTTTTATGCTGTAACAACTCTCTCTGTCCTCCCCCTTACACCAACCACCATACAACTTGCCTTGCATTCTCTTCTAGTGTTCTCTGTTCACATTCCACACCCATAAGATTCCGTCTGCTGCCATTCCTAACACTGTAAGGAGTCCCCCTTTCTTCTAGAGGACTTTAATCCCATGGCCACTTTCCGTATTCTAATATTACTCAACTAGAGTTGTATTGCCAAGTGGGAATGCTTCAGTTAGTCCCCCTCTAGTGCTCTATATGAGCATGAGTTGATCCTCCTCGGATTGACGACGCATTGGCCCTATTGGGCATGAAGATTTGTTTGCTCTCCTGGCCAGAAAGACCATTTGTTTGTCCCGGGCTTGAAGATGCGCTGGCACTCCTGGGCTTGAAGACAAAGATAGGCCCTTCCAGGGGCCAGAAACTGATGATGTGATGCATCGGCAGGGCCAGAAACCGAAGACAGGCCCACTCAGCTTGGTGTTGAGAGTTAAACCACGGTCAAGTTGGTTTACCCAGGGTACTGCACTCCTCCTCATCTTTCCAATACCCCTCTCTACTTTTGATGGGCTAGGTATTAGGTTAAGATGTACAACCAGGCACCAGCTAGCATAATACTTAATGGACACAGGCTTTCGTCCACAGCATTTACCTTATTTTCAGGGTCCACCTTCTGCACTTCTTCCTTCCTCCACCTTCCTTTTCTTCCTCAGTACCTTTCCAAAAATGTTCCTCCATCTGTGGGTCTCTTCCTACACCGATTTTGTCTGTACCTTTTAAACTGTTCTCCAAGTAATTTCTTCCTTTCTCTTGTGCCTCACCTTCCATCTCTGCTTTTCCCCCATTGCTAGTTTTCCCCTTTTTACGCTGCTCTCCACTTTCCCTTCTTTTGTCGCATCTTCACCTTCCTCTCCCATCCACCTCAAGTCTTACTCTCCTTCAACTCCCTTCGCCTTCCTTCTTCCTCTTTTACTCCGCTCTTTACTGCAACGCTTGTTTCTAAACTCCCATACTAGGCCTTCTACCAAAGCCTCCCTGTATAGTCCTGCCCCTTTTTATACTGGAAAAGGAAAGGTGTTAATTAATGTGCCCAACTCCTTGTGTGTACGTGACAAAGTGATTGGCTCTTCTGAGTAACTCGCCATCTTCAGATCTAGTGATTCTTATCAGTTATAAATTGTCAGCTGCCAACTTGAAATCAAGCAGCGCTGTCATGGTAGCTGCCTGACCCCACCATGGTGCCTCCTGCAGGCAGCTGCGCAATAACTCTGCCAACCTTGAACCTCCTCATATGCCAACTTCATTGCATACCCAAGCTCAAGTAGGTCTTTTCCACAGTCCATCCTGCAGACTGTGTATTCAAATGTACTTTTAGTGGGATCAAAGACGATACCCACAAAACTTTTGACCTTCTAATGCAGAGTTGTTCATTCTTCAAAACTCTACCAGGTCTTGAATTACAGACTGGTACCTGGCAAAGGATAAAGTGTATAGGGTATACGCCTTGGGAATACCTTATATACTGGCTATTATCTTTCTGAAAGAACAGGCCCCTCCAGGGTCTCGTAGCTCCATTCCCATATGTCCACCTAGAAACATGGTCACAGTTCTCTCCTTTTTTATGCTGTCACTCAGTTCATTGTTGTACTTAATATGTAATTCTTTTCATTGACAGTTTCATATTGTAAGTCATTTATATTCCATGAAAGTATTTATATTGTTAAAGTAGGCCTTATTTTCATTTATTTTATTACTCGAGTTATCAGTTCATGGTTCTTACATATTTATCATATTCAAGATTTATTATAACCATTTAATTGGACCAAAGTGTGAAATATCTTAGCCGTTGGCATAATTATGGATCTATGTGTTTAAATTGAACCTGAAGTAGTTGCTTTTTTTCCAAATGTTTTGTACCCATTTTTTTAAATATCAGATTTTGGGGTAGGTCGCTCTCACTGCACTTGAGGATGGTGGACTCACATGGGAGACAGATGCCGAAGGCCGGGGACATCACCTCCAGCCGTCCTTGAGTTTTGGCTGGGCTACATTACAGCTTTTCCCTTCGTGGAGGTTTTGGCACACTGCCGGGGCTCCCTGGTGGGGGAAAGCTGTAACATAGGCCAGCCAGAGCTCCAAGATGGTTGCAGGTAAAGTGCCCGGCCTTGGTCGGCTGTCTCCCATGTGGGTTGACCATCCCGCAGCCCAGCAGCGGTTCCAGGAAGCACCAGAAGGGTGCCACTCCCTCAGGGTAGGTGACCCTGTCAGTGCTCCCTGGGACAGCCGCTGAGTTCTGGCTGGCCTGTGTTACAGCTTCTCCCTCTGGGAAAAGGTCGGGGAACCTGCCGGGGCTCCCTGGGAGTCCTGCTGCACTTGGGGATGGTGGACCCACATGGTAGAGTCATCCAAGGCCGGTGACATCACCGCAGACCATCCTGGAGCTCTGGGTAGGCAGCATTACAGAATTTCCCCTCAGGAACGGATGGAGACCCTGCTGGTGCTCCTTGGGAGTGCCGTTGGACTTGGGGATGGTTAACACTTTTTCACCCAGGTAGGTACAGGCACACGATGTACTGATTTCATCCAGACACCTTTGGGAAGGTAGGCCATGTGTTGGCGGTATGTTTCAGTAGTTTCCAGGTTGGAAATGTCTGAAAATTGTGTTTATTTTCCCTAAATTTCAGACTTTGCCGGGCTTTTGGGTAATAAATTCTAGGGCAATTGGCACAAGTCAGACCTCTGTGGGTTCTTACGGGAGTCTGCTCTCCTGAAACGCTTGGGTTACCAGTGGTTTAGCCCTTTCCATTTGCACCCAGGTAGTTGCACCGACACATGAGGTACAGTTTTCGTCAGGACATGTGTGGGTATGTAGGATAGTAGGACATTTGTTGTTTTCTCTTGGTTTAACATTTTCATACATTTGCTATTGCACTTTGTTACACAACCCTTTAATTTCCCAAATGTGAACTACATGTAGTTGCCGATTTAAGCACTGTATGCTTTTGTAACCTGCTCAAGTCACCTACCCTTCAAAAGGGCTGCCTGTGCTCTTTCAAAAATGGTATGCTTGCCATTCCTCACATTTATTTTCCTTATTTACACATGCTAAGTATGTCTGTTTAGGCCATCAGCATAAAATTCCTGTGTACTATGGCTCTGTTTTTGGCTTATGGTACAAGCGATTTCCTAACTAGAAAAGTCAGGGGAATGTAGCGGGGCACTGCTTTTCTAAATATTCATAGAAGCCATTACCTTACAGGTCCAACCATGTCCAGCACATACCTTTTTTAACTGTAATTTTTCAAATCTTTTCCCAAACTATGGGCATTTTCCCTACATAGATGTTGCCTCACCTGCACAAATCACCCTTTCCTAAACTTGGAATTTTGTCTACTTTGCAGAAATGTATGCCTTGGTCTTCCCTTTCAGCTTTCCTACCCTCCTCTTCCATTCCGTCCCCGCATGGACTATTGGGGGAAGAGGGGGAAAGGGGTAAACTTGCATAGCTCTCACAAAATTGATGGTAACCTTATTTTTTTGGTTTTCACTCAACCTGTTCTTGAAAGCCTGGAAAATGGCAAATTCAGCACAGCAAATCATTTGTTCCTAGCTCTTACAAGGAAACACCCACAGGCTTCTTTGTACATAATTTTATTGGCATTGTCTGAAAAAACACGAAATGTGCTCCGTTTTCGGTTATTTTCTCTCACCCCCATACAGCAAACTAGGATTCCTAGGTGGCCTTATGATCACCTACATGTGGGAAGAAAGGGGGCCAAATTTGAGGGAGATATCACATGTAAATAAAGCATTACAAGGGATTGAATAGCGACATACCGAAACCACCAAAAAAGGGCTTGGCGCGCGGGGGGGGGTGGTGGGAGGCATTGGCAGTTAAGGGGTTAAAAACAAATAACACATTAGCTTAAAGAAATAGACAATTGGGTAACTGAAGTGTTTTTATTATGACAAGTGCTTACACTGTAAAGCAACAAATAATACATATACATGTGTAAACCAAAGATCAAATTGGTGGAGCCATATGGAGTGAACCTGCTTTACCTGGGGGATTGGAAGGAAAAAGAAGCCGAATAGTGAAACATTTATGGAAAAACAGTTCTCATAACTGCACATGAGTCGCTGCAAGAATTGGATAAAAGAAAAAGTAAACTTTATTATTGCAAATGTTCACAATCTTTTGTCACAATTTTTCCTGTAAGGGCTCAACAGATAATATGACTTCACACCTTCAGCAGGGGAACGATGATCCACAGTGCCGGAGGTTTGTGACGCAATTATCAATCTATAAATTATTTGCTTTTCATAATGGTGCTGTAGTGTGAATAAGTACAGGTAAACTATAGACAACTAAAGGTCTCAGAATATTTGCAAGTAAAAAATGTCACTCGAAATATGGATTTATAGGACAGTGGGCCTCATTACAAGGTGGGCGGAATGGGTTTAACAGCGCCGGTAAACCCAATCCACCCTATTACGAGGTTCCCTTGCGGGACCCCCCTCGGAACGTCTGGTCAGACCAGACGTCCTTTGTGGGTCCCGCAAGGGGACCATTCCCATTGAGCCCTCTGGGGGCTCAAATGGAAATGGGGATGGGTTTTTTGAATGAGGAATTACCGGATCCTCCAAGGTTGGAATGGCCTGGTAATTCCTCATTCAAGGAACCCGGACCAGAGTTTGGAGGCAGCTATAGCGCTAATAGCACCATGGCTACCTCCAAACTCGTAATGCGGCCCAGTGAGTTAAAATAACATGAAAAGCAACTCACACTGCCTAAAATTAAAAATGCGATTAGAGTGGAAGGAACTCAGAAACACTTGACACGTTTCTCAAGCGCACCTGGCACTTTTTGAATCCGTTATACTCTTGGCACTTTAGTCAGGCATTTGCAATAGTTAAGATTTGCCTTGAAGTAATATGGTTCTGCTTTGACTTTATGACGCATTTGCACACAGCACTTTTATATGGATGTATAATGGATTTATATGTACAAGGCAGTTTGTCAGTATTTAATAACAGGCATTCCAAGCGGAGTGGCCGAGCACGAATGTACAAACAGAATTTAGCCTGTAGACATTCTGCCCCAGTTCCATAAAAGGCATGATGTACTAGACATTAGCCCTTGACCTGAATGGGCTTGGCCATGGGTAGCCAATGAAGATGGTGCACACATGGAGTAATGAGAGCACAACTAGGTGTGTAAGTGGCTACTCTGGCTGCAGAGTTCTGCCGGACCTGAAGGTGCCATAAGAAGTAGCCAGTTTGTGACAGAAATTGGGCGTTGCAGTGTTCCATGGAGGACATAACAAGTAAGGACACCACAGGGGCACGTAACTGAGAAAGGAGTAAACAAAGAACCTTACTATGGGGTTTTCAGTTGAAGATGGCCCCTTTGACATACTAGACTTAGCTTTTCTGTCTGCGGAATCTCAGATGACATATTTACCCCTAAAGATGGCCAAAAAGAGGGGGCCCAAAAGGCAGTAGAGGAAGGAGGGCCCACCACCAACACCTCATTTTTTCCCCTTGAAGCAGCTATTACATATGCATGCACCCACAGCTTCGAGACAGGACCTAAATCTGGTCGCTGTCTCGACAAGAGAGAGATCTAAACGGTCCATGATCTGTGTGATCTGTTAAGAATAACAGTGGAAGCCGTGAGAGCAGATAAGCTTGGTAAGAGGTTACATGTACATGTTAAACAAAACCTGGAAGATGGAGGAAACCTGAGGGAATCCACATCTCAAGGCAGACGGTACAGAGTGAAAAGGGGGGGGATGGAAATTGACTGTTCGGTTAGAGGAAAGCAAAGAAAACCAGGAAAGTACGGCACCAGAAAGGCCGGCCCAGACGAGCAAGGCGGCATGGTTAACGGTATCAAAAGCGGCAGATAAGTCTAGTAATAAGCACCGACGCTGCCAGAGTTGTGCATCCAAGCCGCATCATCAGCGTTGGAGACCAGCACCCCCTCTGTGCCACATCCTGGACGAAAAATGGATTGAGAAGTGTGGAAGAAAGATTACTCAAGAAAGGGCAGACGAAGGTTCAAAAAGCTTCATAAGAAGATTCCAAAAGGGCCCCCGCGACCACTCCACCGTGAGGAGCGCGCTCCTCCCCGGCCATCCGAAAAAGGAGCAATAAGCGGCGTTACAAGACCCCAGGGCAGCAAAAGCAAAGGGGACGACCCGTGAAGCGAGCGGTCCCCAAGAAAACTTCAACTGTAGTGTTTGGGGGCAGAGTTAGTGGACCCGAGACCGCCAGCAGCGATGCCTGTGTGGGGACTGGCAGTCAAGCCGGAGGAGATCAGAGAACCCACGCGGGTGGTGCAGAAGATGCAGGGTGCCCATTCAGCCAAGGCAACATAGGCGAGACTGGGGAGTGTGAGCGGACCACCGTGGATCCCCTGGCAATACAGCAGAGCCGGCGCAGCCCGGACACCCAGCTACAAATGAGAGGGAGCGGGTAGTATTCCCCTGAAATCCTGCGCCTGCCTCTGCCCCATACAGCAAGCCCGGCTCCACGCAGCGCAGGGCCTCCACGAACCACGCGGCACAGGGCCCCCATGAGCTGTGATGCGCCCCAGCTGGCGCAGGGTAAGTAGGCATAATTAAGGGAGTTGGCAGCCATGAAGCAGGCGCACGCAAGACGCTCCTCTCCCAAACAACGGACATGGAGGTTTATGAAAGCATCTGCCCCAGCACACCATAACCTACACTTGGAAGGAGACCCCCCCTATGGCAGGAGACCCGCAGCATACCCGGACCCCAGCAAAGGCCCATGCCAATACCATTAAGCAACATCAGAGGCAAACTGCAGTAATAGAAGGGTGACAGCACTAGGTCTCCTGCAGCATCCCGCCCGCTAACGGCCAGGGAAGGAACCCAGGCCGAGGGGTGGGGACGGCACATGCCCCCAACCCTCAGCATTTGACTCTGCAGGAGAGCGCTGCTTCGCTCCACCACCCACCCTTATGAAAACTAACCCTGCCATGCAAGATTAACCGAGAAGGAACCTCCATGGGTTCAAGAGCATACTTAGAGGCTCAGGAGTGGTGGGAGCACAGGGGCCCACCGGGAAGAAATTCAAGAAGCTCCTAGGCTCCAGGCCAGTGTGACACTGCGACCATAACCACTTTCACCTTTGAGCGTATTAGCCCCACAGCCCCCAGGGGGCAACCAACCCAGGCTCTAAAGGGGAGCTAGACCCCCGCTGCGCACAGGAGGGAGAGAAAAACATCCCCTTCCTACAGAACAACTGGCCAATACCCCGGGGTCAAGAGGAACCTCAGAGGCCTGGGGAGATGCCCCCTACAGTAAGGTGCAGGCAGGCACTCGCCATCACCAGGCAATGTTGCGCAACTAGGCCAAGGAGGCCAAAAAAGGCCCCTCAAGGACCAAGATCTCAAGAAAACAGAAGGGACCCTCCAAAAGCTATGTAGAAATGAGGGGGAAGCCCCGGAGGAAGAGGATCCATGGGTGACAGAGAGGCAGCAGTTGGAGGAGCCCCCGACGCTACCACAGGGGCAAGAGGTCACAAGCAAGGGGCTGCAACAGTGCTTTAAGGCATTCAGTGACCAAATGACTGCTACCCTTAAGACACAATTAAGCCTAATACGCACAGAACTTGCACAATCCCTGCAGGAAATCAAAGGCGACAGTTGAATTGATACAAATGAAACGCAATTCAAGAACTCACTTAAAACACCCGGAAGATGGATGTATTAGCGAAGCTGCAGGCGGTAGCGACACAACCTGGAGCTCCAAACCAAGGACTTGGAAAAACGCTCGGGAATGTCCAACATCAGGGTGAAGGGGCTGCCAGAAAGTGTGAGCTATGCCGACCTCAGGGAAACAATGCAGCATGTGTTCAAAGATTTGCTGGGCATGGCTGGGGGAGAAATTCTCAGATAGAAGGTCCGCAGCAAGAAGAACCCGGGGCCAGGCCAAGAGAAGTGGCGATGGCTTTACAGCGATACGACCGAAACAAATGGATCCTCCAAGCGGCAAGGAAAGCAACCCTGATAAAAGTGAACAGCGCCGTCAGAACTTTTCCAGGACCTGGCCAAATCCATACTATCAATGAGGAGGCAAATGGGCCCGGTGACCAAAGCCCTTACCAAAGCCCAGATAAGATCCAGGTGGACATTCCCCTTTGGAATGGTCTTCAAGTGGGAAGGGTGCCAACACCACATCACTACGTTGGATGAGGGACCCAAGATCCTGAATATTGAAGAAGAAGGGGATGCAGGGGGAGGACCTAATAGGAGGCCAGAACATGAAAGCCACCAAGAGAAGCCATGGGAGTGGAGAAGAGAGGTCAGAGCTGAGACACAAACAATTGCAGGATCCGGGGGGGGGATAGCAACCGAAGCCCCAGGCTGAATAGGGTCGGCTCCGGGAGACGGGGGGGTAGGGGGTGACGGATCTTGGAAACAGGGGAGAGCAGATGAATGGCTCTCCCCGCTCAGTTATTCTCTGGGATGGGAACGAGATCAAGCAACCTAGGACGACGTTACGGCTTGGGGAAGTTGAGCCGAGTCCAGCCGGAGGGGGATCGTTTCGACATGGTTACTCTCAGAATGTAACGGGGTATGGGTAGGGATCCAAATACTAAAACTCAATGTTAGAGGACTAAACACACTGACTAAAGAGACAGAAACTGGAGAACCTCCTCCAGGATCCCAAGCCCGACATTGTGACGCTCCAGGGGACCGATATCCGTAAGCAAGACAGATACAGAATGAAGTTGAGGATAACCCCAGGTTCTGCAGGCCAACGACAAGAGCAAAGCTTGAGGGGTCCTCATAGCATTTAGACACCTACCTGACATCGAAATAATAGGCACAAAAGTCGACAAGGAAGGTAGATTCCTCTTCGTCCAGCTACAATGGGGGGTGGCCTCTCACAATCGCCACAGTGTACGCCCCCAACTCAGGGCAGGAAGAATACTTGCAGGGGGTTTTGGAGAAGCTAAACCAGTTAACAACGAGCCAGCTAATACTGACGGGATTTTAACTTGGCGTGGCGCCTATCCACGGACAGAAGCGCAGACAGGATACCCACATCTGAAGGCCCATCTAGTAAACTACAGGCTAGCATAACAGAATAGCATTAGCAGATACATGGCATGAACTAAAAGGGGACTCCAAGGGGTATACTACTCACATGTGCACCGAACATTCTCAAGAATTGATTACATATTGATTTCGGAGACACTGCTCTGCCAAGTACGGATCATAGAAAGGGAAACCATAGCCCTGCCCGACCACACTCCCCTGCAGCTAGAAATCCAATGGGAGGGGAGGGGGGGCCTCTGGAAGTGGCGGTTCCCCTGACATCTGCTGATGCAGTAATTTGCGACGAGATACACAAGTCCATCCGCAACTTCTTTGGGGAAAATAAGACCCGGGAGGTGCAGGAACATGTAGTATGGGACGCCTTTAAGGCAACCATGCGGGGGGTGCTCATAGCAAAGCAGGCATCTCGAGCCAAACAGGAGAAGGCCCTCCAGGTGGACCTAGAACAGGGGTTAACGGAGACAGATAGGGGGGTAGTGATCAGAAGGGAGTATAGGCATAGCAAAGGGCAAATCAATATCCTTCTAGCTAAACAAGCAGTAAAATCACTCCGATTCCTGAGGCAGAAGTATTACCTCCAGCAAACAAGACAGGCCGGCTCTTAGCCAGGTAGGTTAAGCAGAAGGAGGCGGCAGGTACAATACGCCACATTCAGATGGTGGAGGGACAGGAAACCACACGTACAGAAGAGATCCTTAAGGCGTTCACAGAGTTCTAAACAAGCCTCTACTCTGCGGAGGCACCGGAGAGTGACCTCCAAAAGGCCTTCTTAAAATCTTGCTGGCTAAAAAGATTAGAACAGAGCCAGCGTGACGCTTTAGAATGGACAATTACCTAAGACGAGGTGCGTGCAGCGATCCAATCGCTACAACCAAATAAAGCCCTAGGCCCGGACGGGTATCCCGCCACATTCTATAAAGCATTCCATACCACATTAGTCCCGTTAATGGCATCCCTGTTCAACTCCTTCTCCGATACGGGCCGCATCTCCCAGTCCATGGAGGAGGCCAAGGTAATCCTCTTCCCTAAGCCAAACAAGAAGCAAACCCTCTGTAGCCTACCGCCCTACTGCCCTAATAAACCTTGATGCCAAAATCTTTACAAAAAATTCTAACATCTAGAATGGATAAAGTAATCACTGACCTGATCCACCCGGATCAAGCAGGCTTTGTCAAGGGGCGACAAACATTTGTCAACATTAGGCGAATATCCCACCTGATAGAGAAGTCAAACAGGGCAGTCCTGAGGGCAGGGAGTGTTAGCACTAGATGCAGAGAAGGCATTTGGCCGAGTCAAATGGTCATTCTTGTTTGCTACCATGATGGTTATGGGGTTTGGCCCGGGACTTGTCCACCTGGTCAAAGTCAACTATGGAGCACCACTTATCAGGCTGGCTATCAATAGGCATGTCTCCCAGGCGATAAGGATCACTAGGGGTACTAAGCAGGGCTGCCCATGTCACCATTCCTGTACGCAAACTTTCTCGAACCCTTCCTAGCTAGAATTAGACAGGAGAGGGGAATAAAAGAGATTACATTCGGTGGGGAAGACCATAAGGCAATGGCCTTTGCCGGCGACCTCCTAGTCGTGCTAACAGACATGGACACTTCCCTCGGGAAGTTAACAGCACTCTTAGGGGAATTTGGCAGACCTGAAGACCAACAACCAAAAACAACAGTAGATTAATGAAAACATTATTGGCTAATGCTTTCACTTTGGTTTGTCTTGCGCTGGTCCAAGAATGTTACCTCTAGCGGCACAATACGAATGCCCCCGGCCGTCCCTCTTAATCACGGCCCCAGTTCCGAAAAACAACAAAATAGAACCAGTGTCCTATTACATTATTCCTAGCTTAAGTATTCAGGTGACCAGCCTGCTTTGAACACTGTACTTTTTTCAAAGTAAACGCTTCAGACCCCCAGAACGCTCAGGCAGGGGCTGGGACAGGCAGTGGTAGCTCGCCTCACGGCGGACCGCCAGCTCAATCCCAAAATCCAACTACAAGCTTTTTAACTGCAGCAACTTTAATATATGCTATTGGAGCTGGAGTTACCGTGGCTGCTGGCACCAGACTTGCCCTCCAATGGGTACTCGTTAAAGGATTTAAACATTGTACTCATTCCAATTACAGTGCCTCGAAAGAGTCCTGTACTGTTATTTTTCGTCACTAACTCCCGGAGTCGGGATTGGGTAATTTCAGCGCCTGCTGCATTCCTTGATGTGGTAGCCGTTTCTCAGGCTCACTCTCCAGAATCAAACCCCGATTCCCCATTGCCCCTGGTCACCAAAGTACCATCGAAAGTTGATCTGAATGCATCGTCACGGTCACATGGATGTGCGATCGGCCTGAGGTTATTTAGAGTCACCAAAGCGGCCGGGCGAGCCCGGATTGGTCTTGGTCTGATAAATGCATGCATCCCGGGAGGCCCGCGCTCGTCGGCATGTATTAGCTCTAGAATTACCAGTTATCCAAGTAACAGATGACACGATCAATGGAACCATAACTGATTTAATGAGCCATTTGCAGTTTCACTGTACCAGTCGTTTGTACTTACACGTGCATAGCTTAATTTTTCAGACACGCATATGCTACTGGCAGGATCAATGAGGTAGTCGCACCTGATGGCGGGTGGCAACGGGGGGAGCCGCGCGACTGCCTTAGAGCCAACCTGCGTACCCTCTTGGGCTGTCTGCAGGACCCGAGCGCCAAAGAGCATCCCTAGACGTGTGCGTGTCGGGTGGACAGGTTGGTCACCCAGGTGCCGGCGGCCGGGCCTGCTCAGCCATGCCACAGGGTGGGTGGGAGGGAGAGGCCAGGCACAACTTGAACCGGTAGTGGGGTTTGCCAGCACGCTGCCACTGGTATGGCGACAGAGGGGGTCAGCAGCCAACGTGTGTTTCCGAACTGCTGGAGAAACGTGCTTGGTGGAGGAGGGGCGGCGTCGTGGCTTGCGAGGGGAACCCGTCTGATCTGACCACTGGGGAGCTGCCGGGCTGCTTAGCCTTCGCTCTAGAGCTGCCCAAACGATGGGGCCCTCCCCGAGGGAAGCAAACCCTTGACATGGTCCCAAGGTGGGTGGAAGCAAATTGCTTGAAACAGCCGAGGATGGCCAAGCAGTCCAACCCTAGACAGACCAAGTGCACCAAATCGATCCCATGGAGTGCTCGGAAGAGCACCCCCAGCAGGCCAGTCTCTGCTGGGGCATTGCGTGGGGCACGCCCCCCGGCTGGCCCGGGTTTTCACCATAGAGCCCGGGTTGGGCAACGAGAACCAAGAGGAGCGCAGACAGGTCCCTCTCACCCAGTCTATAGTAATCCGGACGAAGGAGACTAAGTTTCGTCATCTGTGTACCCAGAGTGACAGAGCGGGCCCTCTCGGCAAAAGCCTCGGGCTCCTTAGAGACCCAACTGGAGAAACATTTTAAACTGACGCCCATCAGAACTTCCAGAGCAGCCAAGCCGCCTGGTCCTTGCAGACATTCCTCTGGCCAATAACTAGATGGCCGGGCTCGGAGAGCGGCCATCTGGTAGGTCAAAGCATTCCAATGGGCCTGGATGGGAAGGGCCTTTGGCCCCACCACCTGACAAAGGACAGGGCACCGGCAGGTGCCCAAAGGCATGGGCCAGCACCATTCGTCATCCTCGAGCTCTGGCAAGGCCACCTTAGAGTTTTTCTCCCTCCCCCCCCCCCACATAAGAGGTTTTTGATCCACCCTAGAGCTTATCCCTCTGGGGAGGGACAGTCGCCCCACATGTGAGACAGGTACCCAAGGCTCGGTGCTTGGGGGGACCAGCACCCCCCCAGCCATCCTGGAGCTTTAGCAGGGCCCATTTAGAGCTTCCCCTTCCAGGGCTCCCCGCAACTACCGCAAGGCTTGGGGACTCCACCCACACGCACAAGGCTGGCACCCAAGGCCAGTGGGGGCAGCAGCCCCAGCCACCGTGGAGCTCCGGCCCGGGCCGCCTTAGAGCTTTCGCCCGCCACATTAGAGCTTTACCCTCCAGAGAGGGACAGGGCTCCCCACGATCCCCACCAGGCTTGGGGACAGTCAACCCAGACATGAGATAGGCACCCAAGGCCAGGACACCCCCGCCGCCAGCCACCCTTAGCAGGGCCCCTTTAGAGCTTTTCCCTGTGGGGAGCGATGTGACTACCACTGGGTCCGGGGGCTTTCACCCTGGAGCTCTGGCCTGAGCTGCTCCCACAACATTAGAGCCTTTCCCTCCAGGACTAATCCACAAACACTGTGGAACTCAGGGCCGGCCACTGCGAGAGCATTTACCCGCACGCGGAGGAAAGGGACCCGCTCAGGGCGCCCCTTGACACACGCACCTCGTCTTGGACCTGACCACAACTGGTTGATACTTGCCAGAGGACCGGGAGCAACCCACGAACGCCATTGAACTAAAGCCGGTAATTGCGCCACGGCCGCCCTGAAGGCCGCAAGGTGCCACTTCCATGCCAACCCTAGACAAATGCAGGAGTCAGCCGTTGCAACCACAACTCGGGCCATCTGGGCCTACTCCGCGGCCAGATGGCCCAGCGGCCGTACCTGCCCCCACCGCCCAGGGGCACAGGCTTAAGGTACCACCCCGCGTGCTCTGGGGTGGGTGCTTAAGCTGCTGCCTCTCTTCCCCACCCTGGGTTTAAGGCACCAACTCAGCGCTCTCGGGCCGGGGAGACACTTCCACGCCGACTATTAAGCTTACGGAACCCGACCGGAGACAAATGCAGGAGTCAGCCGCAACTCGGGCATCTGGTCCACCAGCCACAACTTGGGCCATCTGGGCCTACTACCAGGCCAGGTGGTCCAGTGGCCAGCCGGGCCTGCCCCAACCCCACTTTCCAGGGGCACAGGCTTTAGCTACAACCCTGTGCCCTGGGGTGGCTGCACCCACTCTTCCCCTGCCCTGTTCGGGGGCTTAAGGCACCACCTCGAAGGCCCGGGCCCAAGGCCATCTGGTCTGCCAGGCTGACCAGGAAAGGTGAGAAGAGTGCTCCCCGCCCAGCCCGCACACCCCCGCAGGTGCGCCCCTATGGTGCGTGGTATTTTCCTGTGCATCCCGCATGCCCCAGGAGGAAGGATGGAGAACCTTGGCGGTGCTGCCGCCTTGCAACAAAAGCTTTGCTCAGAAGATGACTTCCAATAGATCGCAGCGACGTAGCTGCTCTGCTACTTACGAAACCCTGGACCAGAATCAGGTTGTCGATGAATGATTTAGCACCAGATTCCCACAAACATGCGGTACACTATGGGTGAGAGAGGTGGCCCCCATTCTGTCCACACTCAAGTCCTGAGGTAAGCGGCTCTACACACCGGCCCCAAGGCCGGCTGTCCTAAGCTAACTGATGCTCGACAGCGCTGCAGTATCACGGTCTTGGGTGGAGGGGGGATTTTGGACGTAGAGGCGTTCAGTCATAATCCCACAGATGGTAGCTTCACCCCATTGGCTCCTCAGCCAAGCATGCACACCAAATGTCTGAACCTGCGGTTCCTCTCGTACTGAACAGGATTACTATTGCAACAACACATCATCAGTAGGGTAAAACTAACCTGTCTCACAACGGTCTAAATCCACCTCACGTTCCCTATTAGTGGGTAAACAATCCGATGCTTGGTGAAATCTGTTTCACAATGATAGGAAGAGTCGACATCGAAGGATCAAAAAGCGACGTCGCTATGAAGGCTTGGCCGCCACAAGCCAGTTATCCCTGTGGTAACTTTTCTGATACCTCCTGCTTGAAACCCAAAAAGTCAGCAGGATCGTGAAGCCCTGCTTTCACGGTCTATAGTCATACTGAAAAATCGAGATCAAGCTAGCTTTTGCCCGTCTGCTCCGCGGGAGGTTTCTGTCCTCCTTGAGTTCGCCTTAGGACACCTGCGTTATCCTTTGACAGGGTGTACCACCCCAGTCAAACTCCCCACCTGCCACTGTCCCCGGAGCGGGTCGTGCCCGGCAGGTGCCGGGTGCTTGGAGTCAGAAGCGAGAGCCCCCTGGGGCTCGCCCCCCGCCTCACCGGGTAAGTGGAAAAACAAGAGTAGTGGTATTTCACCAGCGGCCCGAGGGCCTCCCACTTATCCTACCTCATGTCTCTTCACAGTGCCAGACTAGAGTCAAACTCAACCGGGTCTTCTTTCCCCGACGATTCTGCCAAGCTTGTTCCCTTGGCTGTGGTTTCGCTAGATAGTAGATAGGGACAGTGGGAATCTCATTCATCCATTCATGCACATCACTAATTAGATGACGAGGCATGTGGCTACCTTAAAGGTCATAGTTAACCCATCCGTTTACCCACGCTTCATTGAATTTCTTCACTTTGACATTAGGAGCACTTAGCAAAAATCCCATTGCGTCAACACCCTCCACAGGCCTTCGCAATGCTTTGTTTTAATTAAACAGTCAGATTCCCCTGGTCCACACCAGTTCCAAGTCAGCTGCTAGATGTCGGCCGAGGCAGAATGCCGGCCCTGAACCCCCAAAGGAAGAACAAGATTGGCCAACACTGCAGCTGGGGTGATCCCCAGGAAGGGACCGGCTCACATCCAGAGGCTGACTTCCTGTACCTACATTGTTCTGAAATGGCAGAGGTTGTCCGCCTTGGAGACATGCTCCGGATATGGGTACGGCCTGGCGCGAGATTTACAAAATCTCACCCAGATTTTTAAGGACCAGCGGGAGCTCACCGGACGCCGCCGGAACAGCGACGCTTTGCAAAGCTCGGGCCCTTTTCTCGGGGCAAACCCATTCCAGGGTGCCCTGCCCCTCACAAAGAAAAGAAAAGAACTCTCTGTGTGGCTGGGGGCGTGGCTACAGAGCCATGTAGGAGGACGTGTTTCCAAGGAGGCTCCTGATGATCCTGAAATGATCCGAGAAAATGTGACACATTGAAACCATCCTGGTCTGAATACATCGTTTGCCCGAGTTCATGAACTAACACTGCCCAACTGGAGCTGGGTGGTGAGGATCATCGCTGTGATGCGAGCGAAATCAGCCGGAAGAATTTTGTGGCGGTGCGCTTGTGAGGAATCTAAAATGGCGATCCGCCAACAACAAAGAGATGTGGAGGACAGCTGACTCGCGAGCAGCCCGTTGTAGGAGAGAGAGCTGCGCTCAGATCGGGTCTGCCAGAAGGGGCCATGAGTAGAGCGGAGCTGTGAAGACCCCCTGTGGCCACAGCGCGGGACCCGGGGGAGAAGCCCGACGTCGGAGTAAAACGGCAAACGAACAGTGCCGTGATTGAAAAGCGCATGCCCGGTGCGCGACGAAACGGGGCTGGAACCCCAAGCAGTCCGCGTGTATGCGCGATAGACTACAAGGCTGCTCACCCATGAATAAGTGACAGTACAATATACACTGCAATACTCGGCAGTGTATGTGCAACACATACGAGGCACCGGCGTGCCCACAAGCAGCTGTAGCGAAGTGACGGCGTGTGAGCCGTCCAAGCATTATGGGCGGTTTCGCTTGCAGCCGCAGTGGAGACTTGGTCATTAGACAGGCCTATGACAGGGCAGCTTTTCGGGTCGCGCATGGTGTCCACGGCTGCAGGCTCCGTGTTGCGGCCATCCGGACCGAAGGTAACGCAATAACACGGATGTACAGGGCCAGCTTAGTATACGGAGTGCCACACAGGAAGACCCTGAAATGGATGCAATCAAGTTTCACTGATAATAAAGCCGAGCACAGCCTAAGGGTTGCCTGAGACCTGACGGAGGCACACAGGGGGACCCTGATTAGATGTGATAGCAGCTCCTAGCAAAACAGATGCCAGCTTAATCATATTACCCTTTGCAACGTGTATACGTTCACGCATCCACCGGGGACAAGGGAGTTGATCTTGCAATTGCAGCACAGGGCAGGGTCATGCAGAGCGCTGACCCTGCAAACATGGAACTATTGCATGGTGGAATGTGGAACCAGTAACTCGAATGAACCGGTGGCGACCAGAGCACTACTGACTTATATTGAACTAACTATCACGTTGCCAAGCAATTCTTTGAATGGGCTGCGATGCGGAGCTTGGATAGCGCATTCAAAATGGCGCCAATGCGCGTGTGTATATAGACGCAGGGAGCTGCCCGGTACGCTGTGCACCAAGCGGATCGATCAGAGGGAGGCGACGCTGGGAGCATCCGTCTCCTTTAACGAGGTGATGGGAGGAGAGAAAAGAGCACCGTTGCTGCTCACAGACAGCTGATAAGCTGAAATGCCCATGACACAATAAACCCAGCGCCGCACCGTGAGACGAAGAGGCGCAGGCACACATCGGCAACCCAACCTGCAACAAACTCCACTAAACCATCCTGTGGAGGCTATTAAACACAATAGCACAACGAAGAACAAGACATGCTTATGATTGATTTACGAATGCTGATCCAGCCACCCGAGCGGCACAGATAGGCTTAGACAGAAACACAGAGACTTGCAGCCGCCTGAAGTGGGAACAAAGAGATGCAAACAACGTGCCCGAGGTGGCCGCAAGAGGTAACTGCAGATGAAGGTGTACGGGGTTGCCCCATGAAAGTGGGGACCAGCAAGAGTGGCCACCGGAGCCCGCAGAGCCACACCAGCGCCAGGCAGACAGCCCGGGGTGCTAGATCGACTGGGGCAGGGTCCTTAGTTCCTGTGAAGGCTGAATGAACCCACATGGGTACGTGGGAGGACACAGTCCATTCTAGAAATAGGGGAGGTCGCTGGAGGACACCCCTGAAACGATCAGGCCGGGCCTAGACATTTTGGGCAACTTAGCACGTTCTAAAAGAGGACAGCACGTTTTGGGGCCCACTCACTTTACCCTGACGCAACAAGATGTCCAACAAACCCATCAGACAGAAAGGCAAGCAGCCCACACTGGACGATTTTGCCAAAACACCACCAGGTGCAGAAGGGGCCAGGAAGAAAGACAGGACCCCCGCTGGGGGCCCAGACATTATGGGCAACCAGGAGGTACTTGCGGCGATTGCGGACCTGAAAGTGGCCTTGGAGACCAAACTGGGCCTGGCAATCAGTGAATTGAAAGCTGTACTTGAGCTCAAAGTTGGAGCGGTGCAAGAGGACGTAAATCTTCTCCGGCAAGACGTACGATTGTTGGCTGAGCGCACGGAGGACCTGGAAAAAGTGGTGGCCCCGAACACAGCAGCCTGTGCTGCCCATAAATCTGAACTTCACGCCTTGGTACAACGTGTGGGCAATCTGGAGAGCAGGTCGGAAGAGGCGGAGGGACGCGTCCGAAGGAACAATATTCCCATTGTCGGAAGGAGCTGAGGGAACTAACCCTACGAATACATCGAGTCTATGCTATTACAGGAGATAACCGGGGGAGCTCTGTCCTAGGGGTTCGCTGTAGAGAGGGCACACAGGGCCCTGATGAGGAAGCCACCGCCGGGGAACCCAACCCCCCCCCCAGGCCGGTGATAGCGAAGATCCTAAACTACCGGGACCGCGAAAATAATCCTTGAACACTTTCGGAAGGGCGGCACGATACAAAGAGGTGCTGCGAACATAACAGCATACCCGGATTATACCTTGCAAGTACAGCGCAGCCGCATGAACTTTGGGTCCGTGAAAAGAAGATTGCGGGATGCAGGCCATAGGTACATGCTGCTTTTTCCACCTAAACTGAAGGTTTTCTACAAGAGCAGAACCTTGTTTTTTGACACCCCAGAGGACGCCATGGGATGGTTAGATGCGCAGAGCTGTCCCCAGGAACCGGACATCCAGGGAGCAGAAGGTGGAGATAAGTAACATGCGTCGGAAAAGCGCCCTAGGTGCTGCAGCTCATGACAATGGGACTTGAATATAGCATTGCATATACCGGCAGAGGAGTGTGTTCAGAGCTACAATTATAAATATGAGACAGTGGCACTGGAAACCTTGATATAGATATAGGAGCTATACGGAGCATGACCTCACACCCCCATAACGAATAGTTTAGTTAGGTCACTGGTAGTTCGGTGACACCCTGCTGGGTTCTGGGCTGGGGCCTTTTAGGGCAGAACCAAACGCAGGGGGGCCCGAGATCCAGTGATGGAGCTGGGCACTTGTTGGGGTTGGGGTAGACGAAGGGGGGGGGGGGTGGGAGGGTGAGAGGGGTGTTCAGTGGTTTGAAGTTGTGGGGATGGGGAGTTGGGATGGGGAGTTGGGAAGGGGGTTGGAGGGAAGTTTGATGGGAGGGAAAGGGTATTGAGCCAAAATGTGACCCTTAAGAGGCAGGATATCATGGTGATGGCACCAGGGTGCCTTACAGTGGTTACCTGGAATGTCAGGGGCCTCAACAGCTATCTGAAACGTAACAAGGTGATGATGCATCTGAAAAGGATGAGGACCGACATAGCATTATTGCAAGAGACCCACCTCACTAGGGAGAAATTGGAGGTGGTTAAGAAGAAGTGGAGGGGGTGCCTGGTGGGATCCACATACTCGCCCTACGCTAGAGGAGTTATCATCTGGGTGGCGCCGCAGGTGCCATTTCAGCTGCTTCAGGTCACGGGTGACCCAGATGGCAGATTGACTGTTGTGAAGGGTATATTGGAAAACCGAGAAGTGTGTATTGTAAATTTATATGCCCCTAACCAGGACACAGCGGCTTACTTTAGGACCCTGTACGGTAGAGTCGGCCCTCTGCTGGGTGGTGGGATTATTTGGGGAGGTGATTTTAACTGTGTACTTAACCCTAATGTGGACAGATCGGATAGTAAGATAGACAAACCAACCTCAGCAGCAAAGGTGCTGCAGGCCCTCCCGAGGGACCAAGTGGATGTCTGGAGGCAGTTGCATCCAGTGGATAGAAAATACTCGCACTATACGGCACCACACGCCCTTCACACAAGATTAGACTATGTGTTCGCCTCCACAGAGTTGGCAGGAGAGATGGAAGGTGCGGAATACAAAGCTAGGGTGCTTTTGGACCACTCCCCCCTGGTCCTGGAGTGGCGGCATCAACCTCCCAGGGCACGGATTCCCACTTGGAAACTCAGAGCCGAGGCTCTGCAGGACCCGGGATGCAGGGAGGATTTAAGAGATGCGATCACTGAGTACTTCGAGATAAAAACTGGTAGTGTAAGCTCTATGGGAACTGTTTGGGAGGTGTTTAAGGTGGTGCCATTTCGAAGTCTAGGGGGCTCCAAGGGGGCATAGAGCAGAGTGGAAGGGAATTGAGGAGGAGTTGGAGGGCAGGATGCGTACGGAAGGCACCGCTGATGAGGACAGAGACAGGATAAGGCAATTACAACAGGCCAGTGGGGACTGCTGGGACAGGTTATGTAAACTAAGCTATAAGAAATACGTGGAGAGACAGCACGCAGTGGGGAGATAAGCCGGGCAGGTTGCTGGCCTGGCTATACAAGAGTGAGACGCCGCGAACGGTGATCAGGGAAATTAAAGGCAAGGGAGGGTGGACTCAGAATACCCAGGAGGGGGTGAATGAGGAGTTCCTGAGATTCTATAAACATCTTTATGAGGACCCAGGTGGCCCTAGAGACCACGAAATTCGGGTAAGATTGGAGGACATGGGCCTACCCACCTTAGATGAGGCAGAACGCGCAGACGTAGATGCCCCTATTACGATGGAAGAACTCGAACTAGTGGTTCGCTACTTACCCACCTGTAAGGCCCCCGGGTCCGATGGGCTTCCAAGTGAATTTTATAAAACCTATGAACAAGAGTTGCTTCCCTCGCTGCTGGCAATGCTTAACCAGTCGTATGAGCAAGGCAGGCTACCAGAGACCCTGCGAGAGGCGGTGATTATCCCGCTTCTGAAGCCGGGCAAGCCTATCACTGATTGTGGGTCGTACAGGCCCTTATCGATGCTCAATCAGGTTAGTAAAATCCTCACTGCTGTACTGGCAAATAGGCTTAAGGCTGTCATTGGTAAACTGATACACGCCGACCAAACGGGCTATGTCAGGAACATAACTGATAATCTCAGAAGACTGCATCACATCCTTGACCAGACAAAAAATGACCCAGGTGAACTGGCAATAGTTTCACTAGACGCGGTCAAGGCCTTCGAGCCAGTGAAAAGGCCCTAGTTGATCGCGACCTTTAAGGGCCATGGAATGGGACCGGGGTACCTCAGGTGGGTGACAATGTTATACAGCTCCCCGATCGCCAGGGTCAAAACGGGTGCTATCATTTCGGACAAATGGTAACTAAGCAGAGGCACTAGACAGGGCTGCCCGTGGTCACCCATGTTATACATATGGGCACTGGAGCCATTGGCCACCTGCCTGAGACAGCAATACGAGGAGATAGGTATTCGCACTGCGGATGGCATGCACCTTGTTTCTTTATATGCGGACGACATACTGTTATATTTACGCTACCCAGAAGAGAACATGCAATATATTCTAGACATGATGGAGCAATTTGCCGTTCTCTCTGGCATAGCGGTTAACCCCAAAAAGTCTAGCGTGTTCCCTCTGGGGAGATACAAGCTTGTCTTGCCCAGGAGTCTGCCAGTGTTGCCGATTACCCTGGCACACAAAGTCGTTCCGATATCTCGGAATTGACATATACCATATGGCAGAAGAACATGCACGCAACACTGTTAAAGCAGTAGAAGGAATTAAGAACAGCATGGGATTCTGGTCCAGGTTACCCCTGGCTATGGTGGGGAGGGCTGCTCTGCTAAAAATGGTAGTTTTGCCCAGACTGTTGCATTTCTTTGTTAACATCCCGCATGGGATCCCGAGGTGCTTTCTCGCTACCCTCCATAGCCTGTGTAGGAGCTTCATCTGGGGCAACTCCAAGAACAGGGTGGCCCTCTGGAAACTACAGAACTCGTGTGATAGGGGAGGGATCAACCTGCCAAATTTTGAGCTATACTATCTGGCAGGGCAGCTGCAGTATGTAGCAAGATGGCTGTCTGGCGAGGAGACGGCAGAAACCAGGCTGCTGTGCAGGGAACTGCTCCCCTTCTTTCACAAAGAAGTGGTGTGGCTGTCCAAGTCGATGGTCCGGGGGATGGCGGGGCTGCTGGTACTGGGATGGGAGATATGGCACAGAACGTGGCAGATTGCGGGACACCTGGTTCCGTACTTTATGCAGGTGCCGCTTGCAGCACTATGTGGAGAGGATCCCCAGCTGATACAAGGGGTCCGCAAGTACTGGGAACCAGTGGGCCTGGCCACCCTGGGAGACATATGGCTGGAAGGGGAGGCATTAGAGTTCCCGAACCTGATCGAAGATACTGGGGTGCATAAAGGGCAGTACATAACTTACACCAGAATTGTCAAGAGAGTACGAGTGAAGTGGCCAACAGAGGTGCTCACCGGACAACCGGATGCCACCATGGAGGCTATATATGATATTTCAGAGGGTGGGCATGAGATTTCCCGCATATACGAGCTGTTGGGGTCCAAGGTGGGGAAGGACTTGACCCAACAGACAACTTTGGGAGGATGAGGTGGGAGAGCCCATGTCGGATGGGCTCTGGAAAAGAGCCCAAAGATATCATAAAGAAGTGTCCCGGAATGCAAGGCTCCAGCAGATCAATCTATATGTCACACATAGAGCATAGCTCACCCCCAGTAAGATCGCTAGGTTTGGTGGCCATACGACTCAGAAATGCCCTAGGTGTGGGGTGGAGGAGGCTGGGCTACTCCACATGTTTTGGGCCTGCCCTGAGGTGGGGCGGTTTTGGCAAGAAGTGAAGGCACGCTTAGCAGGAACCGGTATTACACTGGAGGTGGAGTCGGCCTGGGCATGCATGCTGGGGGGATTCCCTAGGCCACGTAACTTAAAGCACATAAGCAAAATGAAAGATCTAGCATATGTCCTGGCCAAACAAAGGATAGCAATGTGCTGGAAGGCAGCCCAGAGGCCGAGGACAGAGTTGTGGTGGGCTGACCTCTTAAAATGGGCAGAGGCAGAAACGGCTGTTTGGTGGGACACGGTTTGTAGGGGAGGGGAGGAGGAGGTAGGACCCCTAATTGAATGGAGGCAGCTGGTGGCTACCATGAGTGGCCCCCCCAGTCTGATCAGAGCGATGATAAAACGGATAAAGAGACGATGATAAACCCGTCTGAAAAATCACAGGATGATGACATGGACATATTGGCTCAAGTTAGGGGGGAGGGAGTTTCATGGGACTGGGCAATGCTGATTGTAACACTCTGAGGCTGAATCTGATGATGGAAGTCCCAAGAATTGTGTGTTATATAAAATAAAAATTGTTTTTTCCAAAAAAAAAAAAAACTCTGTGCTGCTCCCGCCCGCTTCTCTGGGATCATTTGCATTGCAGCACTGGACGCCGCAAGGGCGCCCGTCCCTGCCACTCTGGATTTGGGGATCTGAACCCGACTTCCTGTCGATCGGCTGAGGGCAATGGAGGCCATAGCCCATCCCTTCCGAACGGCGCTCGCCCATCCCTTAGGACTGACTGACCCATGTTCAACTTCTGTTCACATGGAACCCTTCTCCACTTTATACTTCAAAGTTCTCATTTTAATATTTGCTACTACAACCAAGATCTGCACCTGCGGCGGCTCCACTCAGGCCCTCGCCCCGGGCTTATGTGCGTACTGCAGCAGCCCTCCTACTCGCCTGACTTAGCCCCCGCGGCTCTCAACGCCGGCTTAGTATGGGCCTGATGCTCCAGGGCCATCCATTTTCAGGGCTAGTTGATTCGACAGGTGAGTTGTTACACACTCCTTAGCGGATTCCGACTACCATGGCCACCACCCTGCTGTCTATATCAACCAACACCGTTTCTTGGGACTAATGAGCATCTGCATCATGCGCCTTAACCCCGGATGCGGTTCATCCCGCAGTGCCTGTTCTGCTTACCAAAAGTTGCCCACTGAGCACTTTCATACAATACCCGGCTCCACGCCAGCAAGCCGGGCTTCATACCCATTTAAAGCTTGAGAGCAGGTTGAGATAATTTTGGCCCCAAGACCTCTGCTAGATAAAACTGGGGTTTCCGTGCGCCAGCTATCTTGAGTGAAACTTCGGAGAGAACCAGCTACTATATCATTCGATTAGTCTTTTGCCCCTATACCCAGGTCGGATGACCGATTTACACATCAGGACCGCTACGGACATCCACCAGGCCGAGTTCACCATCTTTCGGGTCCTATCACACATGCTCATGCATCATCTCTGACAGAGCGGGGGAGACGGGTCAGTGGAGAGCCCACCGCGACAGGATGCCACTGCAATCGGCGGGCACCGGCCCTCAACATCATTACATCACAGGGTTTCATTCATCCCTCTGACTCGGGCAGGCATTATATTCTTAGTCAGTGTTTCCAGACAGGTCGGGTGGTTAACCGACCCCTGGCGCCCTTTGTGGGCCTCCCCGCCCGGCAGCACGACGTGGTTGGGGTGTATTGAGGGCAGTCCACCACAGTCACATCGAGAGCCCCGTCTCCCGTGGCCACTCTAGCAACCCCCAAGAGGGGCCAGGACAGTTGCCGGATAAGGGCCCGGTGGTGGTTTATCTCCCTCAGCCCCGTGGACACAGCAAAACTGCTGTCAGGGGCTGTAACACTCTCTGCTGGAGCAGAGAGCCAACGTGGGGGCCTTCCCAAATGCACCCTGCTGGGGCTGGATGTGCCCGGGCCGCAGACCCGCAAGGGCCTCCACCGTTCCAGGTGACCAACCTGCCTGCCGTGTTGAATCCTGTGGCTGGACTGCACAGACCCCACCAGTTTACCGCTCACCCGTTTCACACCCTCTTGAACTCTCTTCAACTTTCCCTTATGGTACTTGTTGGTCACCAGTCTCGCGCATGTATTTAGCCTTAGACAGAGTTTACCACACGCTTTGGGCTGCATTCCCAAGTAACCTGACTCCAAGAAGACCTGATCCCGGTGTGCAAGAGGCCGCTATCGGCCTAACACCATCCGCGTGGGGAGACTCGATCAGAAGGACTTGAGCCCCCTGAGTGATGCCGGGGAGTCGGTCTTCTGTACGCCACATTTCCCACGCCTGCTGCTGAATGGGGATTCGGCGCTGGGCTCTCCCCTTTTCACTGGCCGTTACTGAGGGAATCTTGGTTAGTTCCTTTTCCTCTGCTTAGTAATATGCTTAAATTCAGCAGGTCACCATGTCTGGTCTGAGGTCGTGGTCGGGGAGCACAAAGCTCAGGGCAGCTGGCCTCGGGCCCGTATGGGGGGTTTCCCCAGCCCTTTGCGCAGGTGAGTGTATTCTGTCCCAATCTGTGACCGAAGCCCACATGGTCACGAGGTCCGTGCTCCATGGTCATCCTGCGCCGGCAGCCGTGGGACACCAAAGACAGCCAAACACAGCACGGCCAGGTGCCCCGGGGTAGGGTGAAGATGCGCCAGGCTTTTTTAAAGCCTGCTGCCGCCGCCACCACATCCGGGGCGCGTCGGCCACCCGGCCCTCCCGAAACCAGCATGAGGTGGGGAAACTGGGGAAACCAGGACGCGTCGGCAATGAGCTTGCGCGCCAGATCCAAGGATCCAGCAACGGTGCTGATCGGGGTCTGACCTTAGGGGGATGAATGGAATGGGGTCCCTGCGACAGCCCCAGCCACGCCCCTGGGAGTTAACCCCGGGGCGATTGATGTACAAGCGACCCTCAGACAGGCGTAGTCCCGGGAAAAACCCAGGGCCACATGGTGCGTTCGAAGTGTTGATCAATGTGTCCTGCAATTCACACTAATTCTCGCAGCTAGCTGCGTTCTTCATCGATGCACGAGTCGAGTGATCCACCGCCAAGAGCCACAGGCAACTTTTTTTGTCCTACACGTCGGCCTGACCCTGCCGGTGCAGGAGAGGTTGGGGGAGGCAGCGCTGACTGTGGCAGGACAGCCCAGCTCCCTGTCTAGCTCGGCCGAAACCATTGTGGTTTCAAAAAAATAAAAAATAATAATCCAGGTGCTCAGCCTGACCGCCAGCTGCAGCAGCACAGCGCTTCCCAGGGGGATGGAGGTAGGGCCCTCCGCCACCTGCCCACACGGCCCGATCCACTCATCCTTCCCCGACCCCTTCCGCTTCCCTTTTGGGAGAGGGGGCTGGGAGATGGACAATGAGTCAGGCCAGAGACAGCACAGACAGGGGGTTGGGTGGGACCACTAGAGTCTTCAAACCCCAGCACGGCCGCATAGGACCCAGCTCCAGGTACCTGGGCAAGAGGGAAGGTCACCCACTGTGCCAGCGGGCTTGGCCATTGCTCACACACAGATGTGGGCGGCTGGAACCTTGGCGCCCACCGTCAAGTGAGCCAGCTGCACCATGGTTCATGCCTGGCTTGCCCGGGTGCCTGTCTGCC